>NC_137650.1:28087147-28687147 GCF_963422515.1 Blennius ocellaris | reverse complement strand
CGGGTCACATATTTTCAAACTTGTACTCCAGTAAATAATCATCCTCATTCATTTTGACTCCTAAAGTTACTCTACCAGAAAATCTTTTAAATATACTTCCTATAAAATGGTATCACTTCTACACTGAGAATAAACCAACACATAAAAACAACATTATTACCACTCATTTCCAACCCGTATTTGCCGAAATCGACAAACACCAAAGTCAATATGTTTACAGACAAACTGAAATTTGTAGCCATAAAACTGTGTTAATGTTCAGCTGACCTGGGACATTTTCAACTAGCAATATAAATGTCAGAGAATGAGATATGTCCCAAGAGAAATTATTCTAGTCTGAACTGTATGCTACAAGTACTTGAGGTTATAAGGTTCCATATATACAGTACATATTATACAGCTAAATTTAATTAATGTTTTATGAAGGAAACAGATTATGCGTTAGCTTGTTAGCGAGGTGGTTAGTTTGTCAAAAGGAATTTCTTAATAGGTTGCATTAAAGCTGCAATTCCAGGAGGATGAGTTGTTGAAAAATCAGATCAAGGGGATGAAGAGCAGGAAAAGGAGAAAAAAAATTACAGCAATGTATATCGTTTGGAGGTTGTTTTTTTGTTGGTTTTTCTTGTAAAGAATTTACATTTTATAGAACGACAACCCCATTGTCGGGATATTTTAGAACATTTTTGAGATATTGTTGCCCATATTGCACACCCCTAATTGTCACTTTGTTCAGTGTCTGCTTTTTCATTATTACACTGGTCTTGTATTTATTTTATCAATATTGTTCCTCTGCCTACTTTGTCATTTCAGTTTACTTCTCTCAATGATGTGGCTTTATATATTCCACATTATTTATGACTATATCTTGTCATTTTCATTTAATATCTCTCCAGTCTTTTTTTTTTTTTATCTGATACACCTTTGAGTTGGTCCAAATTATTTTCTTATAATCCATGCCAATCATATCCATTACTGGTATATTGTGCTTCAGATGATGGATTGGTGTTTCCATTAAAGATGAGACTACTGCCTGTTTAACACATTTGCAATAATCAGGTAATACTACATTGTAATTAAAATGTGAAAATCCAATAATCACTGTTGCTGTCAGCTGACTTTGATGCACAGCTGTATAGAAAAAAATAAGTGAACAGTTCATTTTGGTACTCTTTGCAAACATATTCAACTTACAGCAGTTTTTCTATTTACAACTCATACAACAAATTATGCGACTTGGATATCGGAACTGAGTAATTCCAAGCCTGAATTGAAAGGGGACCAAGCCTTTGCAGTCTCTGGAATAACTTGCCTCTCCATCAGAAAGGCCCCTTCCCTGTCTGTTCTTAAAACACGCTTGAGACCCACATTTTCTCCATGGCTTTTGACACCATGTCAGCTGCAGTCCTTTTATTTTACACGGGTTTACCTATACATTACCTTTATTAATTATATTACCCATGTATTAATTCTTTTTTAATCCGTTTTAACTGTGTTTCATTTGTATTGTCTGTATCTTTACCTATTTTATGTAAATGTGTAGACTTTGCACTTTTACACCTTATTTATTCGTTTTGTACAACACTTTGGTCAACTGTGGTGTTTCTAAAGTGCTTTATGAATAGTGTCGGTTGCTTCCTTACTAATTCATGTGAATTAAATCCAAATTTGACACCACTGATCAGATGTTGTGGTGTACTAGACAACATTGTTCTGAATGTCATCACAGTGCGCCAGAAGGTGTTGCAGTCTGAAGAAATGCTCCCGCCTGGTGACCGTCTGTCTCTCTCTGTTAGCATTGTGATCAACAACAACCTGCCCAGAGTGTACACTGGGCCTAACCTGGATAATGCCAGCCGAGTTAGTCTCCGGCCCTGTGTGACCCTGGATCAAGTGGGTCCTCGATGTACAACCACTATCTCATCTCAGAGCACTGGGAAATAGTCCTATTGCTCCAATGTGGAAATCAACAAAGAACTATGTTTAAAGAAGTTGCGACTTAATTTTTGGAGGAATATTCAGTAGCTATGTTTACATGGTTCCTATTTGGTCAATCTGATTTATTTATTCCTTATGACTTTACTAAAATCGCTTCAAAATAAGATTATTCTGGAGTCTCGTTAAACAGACAATGGAAATAATTAATTTGCATTGAGATGCATTGAAAAATAATTGTGGAATAACCGTTTTGAACATTAAAATGATAAATTACAGTAAATAAATGTGAGTATTAGGAAGAAAGAATTATACTTTTGACTAATAAAACATGTTTAACTAATTGAAAGCCCAATCTATGGTATATGTCCTTCATCAGTGACCTGATGATGCTTTCCTTATAAGTACATATTTTTTGGTAACAGTCGAGCAGATTTATTTTTTTTTCCCCCACCATGGTGGTCTTTAATTTTCTAAGATTTAATTTACCAACACTGAATACTAGAGGCTCGCAATAAAGATTTCAGGAGCATTTGTCAATGGCAAACCTTTACTTATTTTTAATTTATTTAGATTTTTATCAGAAATATGTGAGTCCACGCACATGTCTTCTTTAAGTGCATTTACTGCTTGGAAGATCCCTCTCACCAGATCAGCATCAAAGTTGCATGATTAATTCATATGTACTCTGATTTTGTCAATTTCCAAATTAGGAGTATGATTAAACTATATGGTCAAAAGCCAGGAAATATGTAGTATGAATTTTCTTTTTTTTCCCCATTTAGTATAAAAAATGTTTTAATGTATTTTGGCAGCGGGTGTAACATAGAGGAAAAGAAAAGGGGATTATGAAAACAAAACTCTACAGAAGAACAAAGAATGTTGCTGCTCGATTGTACTACCATACACAATATTAGAGAAAGCTCCGGGTTATGAAAAAAAAAAAAGAAAACATGATAGTTTATGGACTTCACCCTGTACAGAGAGGTTGGAACCCAAGGTCAGCTTTATGGGAAGAGGTTTAAGAGATCAAGTATCTTGTTGAAGAACACTTCAGAAGGGCAGTTGCACGCTGACATGCCCTGGTTGGTGCACAGCACCCAGGAATACTGTAACATCAATCTTCCTTCTCTACTGTATGTTGTCGAATTACTCACACAATAAGGATAGAAGAAGAAAAGAACAAAATTCAAGTTCTTCATTCATTTATTGACATTAATTACACGTCTTAGAATCTGGGAGATATTTGTATTCCCACTACACAACATCTTCATGTGAAGCTTAAACCATCATTTCATATTCTCCACGTTTTTCTTGTGACGTAGTGTGGCATTACACTGACTGACTAGAATTTGTGGAAAAACTACAAATAAAAAAAGCCACTTCATTCCAATCATGGTGTCAAAGGAGGTATCACAAGAGAGTGTGTAAAAAAAAAAAAAAAACCATGACGCTCTAGCTATTAGCAGAGAGCTGCCTTCCCATGTAGCATCTATGAATACTGATGTGATGTATTCCCCCCACCTTCCCCCTTGAGTTCTGCCACATCAGCGGCTGAGCGGTTCTTTGATGTTTCTTTTGTAAAAACAGTACAGTCTCAGGACCCCTTTGATTGTGTGAAATGTGCTGTGTGCTCGCTATTAAACATCTGTTGGCAATTTTTGTTTACTTAGCTGAAGGTCGGGGTACCGCTGTTGACCTGAGGATTCACTTTCCTTTGCTGGACCACCTCGAGCATCTCTTGTCACCTTAATTTTTCTACTGGTGTTTGATATTTATCACAAAACAAATGAGAAAAAAAAAAGAAGTATCGCTTTACATTTGTGAGATCCGGCATTACCCAGTGATATGTAGGTAATGTGTGTATGTGTATGTCCCTGCTGATGGACAAGTACGTGCATTTTTACTATACGATTACCAGGTATGTCGAATTCAAATGTACGAGATGTGCGTTGTAATTGTGCACTGAAACAATTGACCTGTGACTGTCTGCATCAAACTGAGTAAAGTATGTAGAAAAAGAAAACCTTCAGTTCAAATACAGTCAAATTGATTACTTTAAATTGCAATATCATAGCATGAATTGAATTAAATCATAGGAAACTCAGAATTTAAGTTTAAAAAAAGTATCCCCTCAATTTTGCATCAGGAGCCATAAAATTGTATCAATTTTCTTTTTTTTTAACATATATATTTAATCACAGTAAAGTCCCACTTGTCCTAATCTTCCTGTACCTCCCTTTAATAAACTAAAGGGGAACATTCAAGGGTCAACTTATTCAAGGGTTATTATGCGGTCACTTTACTGCTCCAACCCACAGGGGATCGTATTGGTCTTTATGCTGCCACTGAACTCAACTGAGATTGACATCCTTGGATTTATCAATCAGCGCAAAAATACCCTCACTGCACCTTCTCGTGGCAGATAACCCACACCTTTCATAGCCCATAAAGAAAAGACGTCAGAGGTAACGATATACTTAAAGCTGGGTATCATTTCATCAATGAATTATTCAGTGCAAACATATGGGAATAAATAGGCTGTTGAAATGTCTTATATCAACCTGCTGCATATTTATTGCATTTCATTAAGTGTTTAAAGTGTGCGTTTATTCACTCTCTCTCATGAAGGACATGACCCTAAATGCTGCCTCAATCTGGCTAAGTGGATTGGTACATGGTAGCCAGTGATTACCTTATCTGCTGGAGAGTCTGGGGAGGAAATGCAGATGACCCAAACACAGTGTTTACAAAAGCCAAAGGACAAAATCAAATCTCAAGCTCGTCTAGACTGATATCCTCCTGTTATAGGTCATCCTAATAAAAGAAGGTTGACTGGATTAGATTAAAAGAATAAAGCATTATTATACTATTTTAACACAATAACACCAGTCAGTAATATAATTTCCATATATTTGCAGAACAAAAAAAAAAATATATATAATATTCCTACAATTCTCTTAACATTCCAAATGACACAGGCAAAACCAGGTTTTATGCTACTACTAAATGAGCATCCAGCTCCTCACACTAACCATGCTGTTTTGACTGATTCTATGAAAGTAGAACATGGATTTATTAAAACCGATGTGGTGTCAATTTCTTAAAATTTGAAAAAGCTTCCTGAACTGTCAAGGTAACAAGTTGCTCATATAAAACTGAATTATTTCACTCTGTTAAATGCATCAAATGGCAATGAAATTCACAATCAACAAGCTTTCTTACCCCAACGGTTTTGTCAGGAAATATTTCAACACTGGTAAATCTTTTTCTTTTTCATGTTTTAAAAGTATGGCTGTGGTGCCATTTTCGCAACTTTCTTAAATGTGTGTAGTATTTTTAAGCTTGGGCTGAGCGCATTTATGGGCTGCTCTAATTAGGAGCTTGTCCCACAAGCTATCTCTCTGATGTGGTAATGTGTGTTATGGATCTTGAGCGCACCAACAGAATTGTAAACAAGTTCATTGTGCTCATTTTGTGTTCATGCGGAAAGTGAAATTACTTTTGTTTTGGGATTTTTTTTCCGGGGGGGGGTGTTGTATTTGTTTTTGCTGCTGGTTTAATAGCATCGGGAACAAGCACAGTAACAGAAAGCACAGTGAAAAGTTATTGCAAAATAAAATTTTCAAAGATGGTATATTTCGATGCACAGGATTGTCACTGGCGTGTTTCTGAACCTTGTGAACATTGAAGATTATCACCGTTATCTCTTGCTTTTGAAAGAACACAAGGATCTAAAAACAACAATGCCATTGTTTAGCAACATCTCTAAGGTTAAGACTAAGCAATGCTCATTTTCTTGGTTTGTGTATAATTGACCATTTATGGAAAGAAATATTTTGATTCTTTGGGAGAGTTTTCTTTTTTTTTTTTTTTTAAAGAAAACTGAAAATATAGCAGAACAATGAGTACAAGGCAGTTCATATTTGGGGGAAAATATTTGGTAGACAAAGTTTTTTTACGTAGGCATATTTCCTTACCAACACACAATATAATTAAACAGGTTTTGGTGACATTTTTTTAAAAACAGTGATGTGGATGCATGTGATTAACAGTGCTACTGCTTATATTTCACTTTGCTAGAGTTTCAGTTTAATTTACAGTCTTCACTGTCCTCTGCATATCCCTCATACAGATCTGCTGCCTCTCTGGTTTCCTTCCAGCTTGTTTCACTCTCATGCTTTGGATCCGCCTCCTGCCATAGCATGTCACAGTCGCTGCCAACCAAAGGCATTTTCGGATGTAGTAAGTTAAAGCCTTTGCATCCACACCTTACTTTTCCAACCTTTTTGATACTTTTTGCTGTTCATACCATTAAACAAAAAAAATGAATATTTGTCATGACGTACAATAGAATATCTGATGCATTGCCTTTGAATAAGAAAAAAAAGATGTATGATCAATGCAAATCTTTATATCCTATATCAATTCTAGACAATGTACCTAGCCATTTGGAATTGGGGATGTACTTGGCTTTCCTGTTGTTGGATGAAGGAAGATTGAAAGGCTTTTAGTTCATTATTAAGCAGAATGCTGCTATCTTTAAATCTTTATATGTGGCATCAGGTTGTAGATTAGTATTACAGCTTGCTTAGGTGAGATTTACCTCACACCAGAGGAAAACTGCTGCAGGAAAACACATAACTGATGTATTGTTTCAGACTTGTGATTAGCAGCGGTAAAGCTCCATTTTAAACTCCTTAAGTAATTCTGGTATGTTTCCAAGATAGAATGCATTATGTATAGTTTACAGAAAGAGGACATGTTTTCTCAGCCAGCCGATTATAGAAACTATTCAGAACTGTGTTGTTAAACTTTTAGTGATTTATGTTATTAGTATAAAAGTGTACTGCCCAGTGAGAAAATTCATAAAGAAATATCATCTTATAAATTATATTAAAGTCATGTGTTTTCTCTTGAGAAGTCTAACAAAGATAGCATGCAAACCAATCAGTCCTGAAATACCACATCATGACACTGACAGCATATTGACTTTTTTTTTTCTCATTACAACAAAAGAGATCAGTTTAGTCTCAAATTGATGAGATGAAACTAGTGGCTGGGGCTCTTGGCAATAAGACCTTTTTACCATCATCCTCAGCTGAAGAATAACCACCCTCGGCTTGTTAGAAAGAAAAAGGCACATAAAAAGAAGTAAAGAAAGAAATATCACAGATGATCATTTCCACTGATGGGGACAGCAGCTGGCAAAATAATGATGTTTGATCTTGAACTTATTAAAGTTCTTGATAAGTAAATAACCTGCTGTCGTTTTACTGCGAAGTTGACAAATCTATTGAAACTTGCTTCTCTGCTGACCACAGAGTGTGTCAGTGATGCATTTATCTCCTCTCGTAAGATTGTAATTTAACTACATATTATAAACCGAGGTGTGTCAGCATGAAACATAATGAAGATCATTATTGGAGAGTCTAATTGCAGTTGTGCTGTAATAGTTTATCACAGTGGTTTAAAAGTATCATCAAGCACTGTATTGGTATTGTATAAAATCACTCATCAGCATCAAATCAAGAGGACATCCCAAAACCCAAGAGGAACGGATAATAGGCTGGAAAACGTACAAAAAAAGTCTTCACAAAGTGTAAGTGCATAGTAAATAGGGTCATCACCTTGGAGACTCTCCTTCCATGTCGTACTTTTTTTTTACTGCACAGGGTATCAATAAAATGTGTTCTTTAGAGTGCAGTGGCTAACATTAACCATAACAAAAGGGCCAAAGTGTCTCCCACAACAGCCAAATGTAAAGGAACTGTTGAAGCAGAAGAAATGTGTGTGGTCACTATATTGCTTGTAATTCCAGAGGGCTTCTATAATCCAATCATTCTCTGTGGTCTATTAGCAATATCTCTGTGATTCTATAGTTTTATGTCCATAATCCAAATGGTTTATGGCAGGTACGTGCTAGGTTATGACAATACAATTACAACTGGGGCAGGATATCACTAAATAACATAGAAATATTTTTTTCCACAAGCAATATGTTGGGCACAAGTTCAACCGATATAAAATATAATCAGTAAAGTTCACAATACTTTAATAAGGTTTATGGCAAGTTATTTGATTTTAATCAAAATCTCAAAGAATCTCGAGAAAACTACATCTGCTCCTGGAGCCTTCTGCACATAGAGACGACTTTGACACGTACCGAAGAGAACATCCTATGCTGTATTTGTGCATAAGCAGCACATTACTGAAACTTCCAACAGATTCTGCCTGCAGCCAAAGTGATGACCTCCCCTGCTGTGCCTATATCACCCACACATCTGCCACCTTTGCAAACGATGACAAAAGTCTGTTTGATCAGTGACAGCAGTCTGACAGACGAGACAAACTCAGAAAAGATCGGACCAGCAGAGTCGAATGTATCCGCTTCACAACTACCAGATTCAACCACCCAGCTTGGGTCATGTCCTCATGCATCCATAACTAGATTCACTTCAGAACAACAGTGCAGAAAGTTGTGGAAAGTTTTGAATTGAAGGGAATTTTCTGATTTAGATTTTGTGTTTTTAGTTCAAATGAACTGTATAGTTAACAATCTCCTATATGCTTTTATTACATGTATTTAAACGTAAAGCACATAATAACGTATTTGAAAAACCGGCTGTGAAATTTCAACCTGCCACACAATTTGCTTTAGAATAATTCAAATGTGAAGTATGATTATTATAATTAGCATTAGAGGGTAATCAGGGAAGTAATGAATTACAGAAGACCCCTTAGCTACATCTATAAAGAGGCTAACACAATCCCAGTCAGCATTCACTGTTAATATTGTGTCCATCTAATTAATTCACACCAATTGTGGGACTTGATTCCAAAAACTTAACTACAGGAGATTTATAATTAATCAATCCCAATTAATCACATTTTATTTGCATCTCAATGGTCAAACACAACTCAAACACATTTTGGTAGAAATTAATCGATAAACAGATTTTAATATTTTTTTGTTTTACTGTTCACAGTAATAATTGTGGGTTGTTTGAATATGACAATAATGTATTAATGGATGATAAAATATTACCTGCCAATGTTTTTTTTCCCCCGTTTAAATGCAATGAATAAATGAATAAATAATATGAAATGCAATAGATAAAGCTAATACTGTAAAATAGTCCAATAGTATATTTGAGCCATTGCATCAACAATTTATGTGGATTTTTATATATTATTACATAAGGAAGTTGCACAAATAAAATATTTTAGAATGTGATAACCCAGCAGGGTGTGTTTGTTCTGCTTATCAAAATAGGTAGACGGTATAGTCATCATTTTTTTTGTTATTTCATTACATTATTGGCAAGAGTTATTACGTAGTTTATTGGCTTTATTGCATTTAAAATGACCATTATTCCATCAGTAGCTGTTATTGTGCTAGTGGCCACTATTACATTATATGTAGCTACAAACCTTAAAGTGTGTTTGGGGGCTGCACTTACAGCTCCATGTTCACAATTTAGGAGATGAGGATGACTTGCTCGTTTCGGTGATATGCAGCCGTGCTGTTAATTCACGCTTTCATCTCACAGTTTCAGAAACTGATACTTGCCGATGTGTCACCTGTTCTGGTTGGATCAGTATGCCGGGAACTCAAACAGACTGTGAAAGCAAAGCACAGTTAAATGGTTTTTTTTTTGTTTTGTTTTTTAGATTAAATCTTTTTTCTGGAATTAATGCCCAACCCAAATATATAATCATGCATATGTATATGTATGCATGTAATTGACTCACTCAGCAAAAATATAGTCATTGACTATACTTTTTTGTCAGTGTCCTCCAAAAAATTCTCTTAATTAAAATTGTCATCCTTTTGAGTCATATTTACTTGATTTTACAGAAATGATAATGGGGTCAGTTAAAAAAAAAAAAAAGTTGAAATCTTTATGAATATGATTGTTATATTCTACAAAGCATCCATCCTGCTTCTAAATTCATAGCATGACTTTTTCCCCCCACTACTCGATTTAAAGATGTAAAAGTATAGAGCCTTAGCCTCGGGCTGATTGCTACATCATTCCTCTCTGTCTTATCTTGTAGTACAATGCATTGTATCAAGGATAAATCATTTAACAAATGTTCCAGATGGTCCTTTGCATCTGCTCTCACAGAGATAGGATTATGTTTGATAAACATTAATATGTTGTGGTCATTACTTGCGTGAATCATCTGTAGAGATGAATAGCATAAATATATGTAAATAAATAAACAAATACTATTTGGTTTGTGTTCTTCATTCAGAATTCAATTTTTGTGTACTATTCCATGTGTTTTTCAAGGTGCAATGTTTTACAATGACCCGGACCCTTAACTTACTGAAGCACCTTTGCCCATGGTCGACAGATGGATATTGTCCTTACATAACACGTGATACAATGATTGCATTGTCCTTGTGAGAGAAACTGAATACAATGATCAGTCATCCTGTCGTTTTGTTTTTGTTCTGGCCTTTCAAAATAATATATAAATATCACAGAGCAGAAAAGTACGTGGCTTAGTTCAAGATGTTTGTAAATGAGGGTTTTTAAGCTGTTTGTCTTGGCGGATTCTGGACAAGATGAATGTTTAATTTGTCTTACATCTTTCTAACTTTGTTTTCCAGTCACACATCACAGTTGGTCATTGTTCTCTCTCTGTAAGCCACTGCTTGCCACGTTTTAGTAACACATCATAAAGAAGCGTTGCAGCACTGTACTGTTCAAAGTAGCGCATTATGATTGTAGAACAGGCTGAGTAGCAAAGCAGAACAAAGATCAGGGAAAATGCCAGAATGATAAAAATAAATAAATAAATCCCAAAAAATCAATAAAAATGCTCTTTGGTCTGACAGTTTTCAATGATGATAACTAGGACTCGGGGTGTACCAGACAGCATTTTGTTTTGGCCCTGGGTTTGATTGACAAATAATGGCCCCACAGTTGTTGTTTTTCGTAGCTCGGCACACGGTGTGTAACAGACACCCATTTCACCAGTTTGTGGCATTGGGGAATAATTACAGGGGGCCGCCTGAGGTAAGGCCTGGCAGAGTTTGTTCGTTAGTGATGAGGGAGAAGGGTGGAGGAGAGAGGCTTGGGAGGGTTGCTCGCCTCACACTGCAGGGAGAAAAAACAGAGGGCTATTGCCATAGCTGAGCTTAGTGCAAACTAAACACTTTCCTTCAGCCCAAGCTCTTCCCCAGCTCCATCCCACTGCCTGCAGAAATCTCTGTGGCTATTATGTGGGAAGTAAGGAGTATTGTGGTGCTCATGGGTCACCTGCATCTGTTTGCTATTTAAGTCATTTGTATGGATGTTCATGGGAAAGGTGCCGCAAGGGGCTATGCTTATGTGTGCACATTAGTGCATTTTCAGGATTGTCTAGAAACATAAAGCACATAAATATGTAATTTTGCAAACAACAGAGGGGAAAACACAGACTATAATATTTGTTTGCTAAATGCCAATAAGTAGATTTTGTGGAACTAAAGGGGGAATTTCAACAATGCTACTCAAAATAATGACTAAACCTATTATTAATACCTCAATGTGAGTTCAGTGGATTCAAAACTAGTAAAATTAAAGAGAATGCATAATGACTTCCAGCTCATAGAGCCCAGTGATCATTTCCATTTAACATGCAAGTTATATACATGTTCCAATGAAAACCATAGATTATTTTATAGTAGCTGCATCACTTGTATATCACATCTGTTTTACGAATACAAATGATTTGTCAAACAACATCTAAAATGGAACTGCAAAATATATTTCAATTATATCATCACTGTAATATCAGTTTACACTATATTGCAAGAAAATGACTTAACTGACCCAAATTAAATGTCTCAAATTTCTGAGCCAAAGCACTGGAGTGTCATAGTATCAATGAAAATCTGACACGTGATGATGTTTACAAGTATTGTGAGAAAGCTAGAGAGTGATATGTTAATTTTTCTGTCACATAGTCTGTATTCATTTTTGGTCATCTTTGTTATTTTGTGTGTATCTAATGTCTGCCAAATAGGAAATAATTACGACTGTCAATCAAACAATTGATAATTGTTTGGACTTATTCACTAATAATCTAAATGTTCCTTCGTATTTAAAATTGTTAAACTTCCCAAATACAATTTTACTGTCCTGAAATGCAAATGCATTTTGCTTCATTTGGTATTTCAAAATATATATATTGTGCATGTTGATATCACATTAACGATGCAGTCACAACATATTTGGCCAACAAGACGAAAACCCAGTGTCTGAGATTGTGCTCACAACTGATGGTACTTAATTGAATCGACATTACATTACTGGTGGCAACAGGCACAAAAACCTCTAAAAACAATAAACCCAGTGTTGTGGTGTCTGACTAAAATAGGTCTTGAGGAAGGAAAGAGCACCGTCATATCCAAGTTCAAACCCCAATGCAAAAAGATATTTATGTCATGTACTTAGGTGTTCATTTATTACAAGTCATATCATGTCTGTAATACTCAACGGTATTGCAAGTTCAACTAATATCATACAGCAATAGTGTAAATTCAGTTAAAAGCCGCAGGTAAACAGTGTAAATCATTATGAACGAAAATAATTGAGTGGGCTTTGATTGTCTATTTGAAAAAGCACACTAATAAAACAGTTGTGATTGGTTGTAAATCACTGCATGCTCTCTCAATGAGGTGATAAACAAAACATCAGTGTGGAGAAACGTTTGAAAGAAGGTGTCGCATGCATTATGGGTCAGGTGCCCCAGTGAGGCTGATTTGATTGACTGAGTATTTGTACCAAGGAATCATGGAAAGACAGTGAAAGTTGTTCATTGGACAGCCCAGGTTAAATAGTTGTACACTTGCTTGTTGTTGGGAAATAGTGGTTCGCAACAGAAAAGCCTGTAACATAACTAAGAATAGGTGAGACAACCTCAGAGGTGAGAACCCAGAGGAAGAAAGCAACCCAGACGATCTGACAAATGACGTACATACTCCAACACTAATGAGCTGATTCAAGACAGGAGGCTCACGGAGGTTGTCTGGAATGTAGAAGCAAGAACACAGGGTCTTAACAGTAAATACACAATGTATAGCAAAAAAGAAAAAGACAAAAAGACTGCAACGTTGTGTATACACTAGCAGAGGATGGATGAAAAACGTGGAAGAAAGTGTGCAAGACAAAGTGGTCATAAATAAAAAAGCTAACTGAGTGGCAGTAACAACAACATACAGGGACAAATTACGATAGAAAACTTTGGGATTTTCCATTTATGCAAGGGAGGTTTACCAACTCTTCCTAACACATTATATTCGGCCATTATTTTTTCTGGACCAACATTTTCAAAAACTAAAAGAGAATACAAACGGAAGATGACAGAGCCAACGAGCCTACAAAAGAAAACCGTTTTATGTTGCTCACATTTTTCTGGTTGCAACTAGCCTCAAAATCTCCTCCTCTTCTGTGCATGCATGAAAGTGCTAGGACTATGGCCAACAACTTTTGTTTCGCTACTTTTTTAAAACATCACAACATTATAACTGGATAAAGTTGATGAAATGTCCCCACTTGCATCTGCTTCCGTTTTATTTGATTTACTTTCATGCTGGAATTGTATAGTTGAGCCCATATGGAGACCAGGACTTTATATCACACAGAATCAGATGCAATTGACTTTGTAAAATGAATTGTAATTGACAAGTCAATATTTTATTCAAGGCTTTACTAATAAAGTGTTTCAGCTTTCACCTTAAACTCTGTTTGCTTTCCAAATTGCTCAATTCCTCTGCTGACTCACACCTCTAAGTTACCACAACTTGTTTTACACACTGATGGCATTGTACGATAATCACTGTGCCCTCAATCTCCAGCATACTCCACAGTGAATGCTGCCTCTTCATTGTCCCCTTACATAAAAACGTAATTGCACTGTTACTGTATGCAGTTAGTTGTAACGGCTTCTGCAGACTCAGCAGAGCCGTCCATGCTTGTTTTTCTCAGAGGATCTCAGAGTAGGTGTTTGTCTTGTGAAGCCGGATCACTGACAACACAGCTAAGAAAGTGATCACAGGCAGCAGGACACATAATGAGACAGCAATGAGGACTTGTGACCAAAACCATTACTCGAAAAACGAGATTCTCACTGCTCCCATCATCAAGGCTTTTGGATCTCTCAATGCTCTCACTGTCTGTAGATGGATGACACCTTTAAAATATTCTAAAACTATATTTGACTTTTTCCTGTTGTGGAGGACAGAAGGGTGTGAATGAATATTCGATGTATTAACACCACGCAGTCAGGTAACACCATGCACAGACCCCCCGAGGATGCTGGGAAAGGGATCGTCAGGATCAAAGGGAACGTGGAACACAGCAGAACGAGGGATCTCAGGGCTTAGAGGCTCATTAAGAATATTACAAAGGTAAGGCTGGGAATTAGGTAGCTGGGAATTAACGCCGAGACAGACTTAATACAAAACCCTAGAAAGGATGGCTTATCCATGTTTTACCGGCACAGGTAGGAGATTTGGCTGTAGTTATAGAGCACTGACCGTGTGTCATAATGCTCATAATGATCCGGCTCACAGAGGGCTGTTTTCTGACCTTGAATTATAATGTGACATATACACGATACGGCTCAGACATATAGTACTCGTTCAGCTGTTGCACACTGATACAGTACATATTTATAGAACATAGTTGCAGCTTGACTAGCTAGGAACACAATAATGTTGAGAGGTTGATGTTTAATCATATATACATATATAGTAAGAACAGGCAAGTCCTAGAATATGTGATTTTCTTGTTCATTGAATATATTGTGGTGGTGCAGCGCAGTCGATATGGTCGGGTGTGCAGACCTCCCAAGCGGGACTAACAAAAACTTGTTTAGTTTTGTTTTTGTTTTTCTTATTGTTGTACCATTCTGATTGGTCGGGGGGGGGGGGGGGGGGGGGGGTGCACCTGAGGGGGATGTTCTCCCAAACAGAATGGAATGGGTGTGTCGGTGACGTGGGATGGTGTGTTGGTAGTGGGGAGGTGTAATAAGGGGAAGTGCGGTGACACAGAGGTGATTGGTTTGACAGGTGAACTGTCATTGCTGTTGGAGGAAATAAAGAAAAGCGACTGGACTCCTTCTTCCGTCTCATCTTTCTCTGCCTCCACAATATATATATATATATCTCATACTATATTTTGTTGTGATATTAACACCAGAAATGCTAAATATTTTTTTCTTCAAGTGTAGAAAAGCTTAATGTCCTATATGAGTGATTTTTTTTGTTAACCATTTATAAGTCACTCAATAAAATGTTGAAATTGAAACTTCAAGGATATTTCTATGCTATTATACTATAAGTTAGTAAACATACAGACAGTTCTGTATATACTGTATCATTTTTACAAATCTGTAATAAAGACAAGATAGCTGGACTTATTGTATATAAACCCATCCATCCATTCATGATGCCCTCCTGGCCTTGGCTGCGCCTCCACAACTTGTCCATGAAGATCACAAACAGAAGGAGAAACAATATTCCAGATTGATAATAGTCCAGCAGCCACCTTGAACAAGTGAGTCTTAATGCTGAGTATACTGAAGCAGCTCACACACTGAAAGTACAAAGACTGGATAACTCGCAGCAGTGGTTCCGGTACTCTATATTCAAGCAAGCACGTCCAAACCCCACCCATTAAGACGAAATACAGAAAAGCCAGAACCATTCCCTAGACACAGTTCACATTTGCTAACTTTACAAATTCCCCCGCGAACGTCTGGTGACAGGGTAGCCCGCATGCCCCGGCCGGGCTCAAGCCCAACAAGCAATGAGAAGCAGGGGAGCCCCGTGACTTGCGAGACAAACATGGTAAAACACTTCTATTTTCAATAATTTTATATCTTGAAGCACAGTTTTTCACATTTTTTCGATGAATACGTCAGTCAGTTTCACTAAATGCAACTATGAAAAGTTTTGCTCAAGAGGCCAAAAACCAATGCTATTGTGATAAATATTGTAAATACAACAGGAAAAATAATAATAATAATATGCAATTTTCCCCCTTAAAAGTATTTCCTCCTATCTAATACACATAGTATATGTATAGTGTTCTTATAAACATTCACAGTCACTTGCCTGATAAAGGATGACAGATATTTGTTTTGTAATTCTACAATAAACCATTTTTTATTGGACTTGAAGACATTTTGGCAGGAAGAGAGGGAACCAACTTATAAGAGAACACCGTGATGGACAAAAGCCTGTGGGGACTTGTCCGCTCGCCTTCTGTTATCCACATGCCATATGTTTTCTGTGGTTTTGAAAAGGTAACGTCAAACAACTGTTCCATCAGTCATTATAGATTTAAAAAAAAAAAAATATTAAGCATGTGGAATATAATTCAACTGTAAAGCAGTGGAGCTGCGCACAGCATCAACACACTGCTCACTTCCTGGTCAACGTTGAACACGGGACTGATCGATCACTTATTAAACCAGCCATTACCAGAGTTTTAGATGAAATGGAGATGGCAGGCCAGCTGCTCACATAAGAGGTTTCCTCTCCTTTGTCATGAAGTTCTGTGTTTATCTCGTATAATGAGATCAGGCAGGTATTCATAGTGTCCATATGCACTGTGAACGCCTAGGGGCAACACTCCTTTGGTGTATTTAGCATGCAGGGAAAAAGAAAAAAAGATGGAGGGGGTTAGACTGCACCACCATCTGGGCAGGGGTGTCAGAATGCAGTGGAGTATGATGGAGAACTTTATTCAAATACCTTAGGGGTGAGCAATGGAGGCAAAGCTCTCATTAACATCGGAGCTAATCATATCCAGAAACATGAGTCTTTGCAACCCATGGCTGAGTATCAATGTTGGGTTCATTTGTAATGAGTTGATCATGATTGAGTAGACCTGGCAGGCCAGGGGTGAATATTGTCAAACTCTTCAAAATGTTTGTAAGACACTGCATCATGTAGCTAACTTTCTGTGGAAAAAAAAGAGATTCCACAATCTAAAAAAAGAAGCTCTGCCATTTTCAGTGTAGACTGCACGAAAACCGCCTCGACTGTTCCTATGAACTTCTAATTCTTGAAAAAAAGTCTTCCACCCTTCCCTACGAGCCCTCCCTTCCCCGAGGCCTAGCTCCCCTGTAATTTGAATGCTGATTTTCTGTGTCAAAACGCAGAATGTAATTTACATGAAAAGAGCGGTAAGCTCCAGTAACTGCAGCGCAATCTGAAGAATACGTCAAACCATTTCACTCTCTGAAAGCTGTGCAAAATGTTTCAGGTACTCAGCGCTTATTGTATATGTTCACTGATTTTTTTTTTTTTTACCCTAAGCGGGGTTTCACGAGGCTTTGCATATGAGATCGTTCACTCATATGAACTCGGGGCTTGCTTCAGCAAACCTGTGAGCGCTACAATCTGCTAAATACATAGACATGAACTACACAGAAAAGCCAAATAGTCATACTGACTCAAAGATACACGCATGTTCATACGTGAGTAAATGAAACATCTGTACCCGTTTGCCTGAACAGCTGAAAGCTGGAATGAGAGAAAATAAGGGGAGGTACAGCATCGATGCGAGTTACCTTTCAAACTATCCACACCAGGCCAGTTTATTCAAAATCAGGTATTGATTCCACATGTCAAAATTGAAAGAAGTTTGACATGTTGAGAAACATGACAATTTTTCGCTGATAGGCGAGGAGTGCACCTATTTTGTAAAGATTGAATATAAAGCTGCAGTAACCAGATGGTTGGCTTAGCTTGACATAAAGATTGGAACACAACAGCTTGCTAGGTCCTGACCAAAACATAAGTACATCCACTAAACCAGGCTTCTGAGGATCACGCTTATGATCTTGGCTTTGCAATTTTAAAAACACCATCCCGGGAGTGTTCAGTTCCCGAACTCAACTTTACAGTACATGCTGTCATGCAACTTCACACAATGTACCAGACAAACGTATAATATTTGAGACAAATCCATACATGCATAGGGAGAACATGCATATGTTGATATTGTCCATTTTCATACTACATAGCTCATTTTCTCCCATGTCGTATTGGAGTAATGAAGCTCCCAACAACAAATAATATCATACAGCCACCATTTTGCTTTTATACATACAGTTAGTAATTTAAAAACATTAATTTAGAAAAGCCTTGGTCAATTATTGACATTGGTCTCAGTGTTACTCCACCTCACTTTGTTACTGCCCTTGAACACAAGATTTGCTTAAATGTTATATATTTATGCAGATATATTTATAATTCTTCTCTTGAGCAGCTTTATTGTTGAACTACTGCTACAGTACAATTCAGACCACAACTGGGTCAGCAATTGATGATGGGGAATTTCAGCAAATTTTGCAAAAAATAGTATAAAACAAAAACATTTAAATCTGGCAAATTAACAATCCAAAACCCAAAGCACCATTCTGCCACACTCCCTTGTGAAAGTATTAATAGTTTATGAAACAGTGACAAAAACTGGTGATTTCCCCGATTCTGCAGAATAAGACCTGCGGCATAGATTCATTCTTTCATAATGCTCTGCCTCTTTTTATCTCGTGCTCACTGTTGTGTGGGAAGCAAAGGAGCAAGTCCCATTGGCATTTGTTATTTAATTGTTAATGCTAAGCGTAAGGTTATGTTACTTGTGTTCCATGTTGGCCTCACACTCCTTGTTAACATGGGTCCCAGGGTACGTTTTGTTACAGTGCTGCATGATTCATCAGTGTAGTCAGGGTCAGGCGATATATGCACTGCATTTCTCAGGCGTGAAACCAAACACTTAAGACCTCTGTCAGGAGAATACTGGAGTAGTTGACACTATCCTTGAGCTGCCTAATGATATCTGGATCACAACATGACAGTTTGTTATACTAATAAACTACTTTCTCTTATTAGCATACCTGGAGACTGCAGGGATAAACACTATTGTTGTGTATTTCTTCATTGCGACAAGTGACCAAATTACAATTTAAAAAAATGTACTTGATGGAATACAACTTTGTGTGACAATACACCAATTAGATCATTATCAGTAAACAAAGAATATAAAAAAATATCTGAAGATGGGCAGAAGATTTCTTTCAATTATATAAAACTGTCAAATATTTGACTTGTTTCACTCATTTGTTAACTTGCCTTTTTATAATAAACTGTGTCTAAACTCACATTGAAAATCAATAATTTAGCATGTGCAAGGAGGCCATGATTAAATCAGACCTAACATGAATTCAAGATATATAAGCTGAGGGGATTCATCACAAAATGCATTTGCTCTCTGGATGAAAATACATTTGAGAACATCATTCACAATATTTGTGGTATTTTAAAGAAGTTGCCAGAGGAGATGTTGTGTACTGTGCTTCATTTGAAGCCTATTGTAATTTACTTTACAGCTTTATGTATCAAAGGCAGTAAGATAAATGTAAATACTATCTTTGACCACCCACTACACCTGTACATTTCTGTCCAAAAAAACACTTCATATTCCTCTTTTTAAAAAAACCCTGTTACATCACACCAAGATCAAGAAACATTTATCTCAGCTTTTACTCTGTGTGACAGCAGATTAGACAACCTCATGAGAAAACATGACCCCACCAGCCTTCAATTAGCACCCAACCCAATGCTAGAGTTCTTATTTTTATTAGCAATGTGAGAGAAAGAGAGAGAGAGAGAGAGAGAGAGAGAGAGAGAGAGAGCACAAGACATATCTTTCCGCTCACTAGCTGCGGTTACAGTTCAGGGTTGATTTCAAGATTGGACTATTCATGTTTAACTCAGCAGCTGGTCTTGCTGTGGGCAGTATTGCTCGGCTTTTAAGGCCAGACGAGCCCACAGTTTCTGCCTGAGAACCTCAGGAAGGTCACTCTTAGCGGTACCCAAATCTAATTTGAAAACTCAGGGTGACCTTGCGTTAGCTATTAAGGATACAAAAGCTTTCGAATGACCTCCCCGAGGAAACCAGGCTTTTCTAACAACTTCAAAATCTATTCCCCAAACTTCAGACTTACTCTGTCTTAACCTACTTACACCTCCTTAAAAATCCCACTCTAATAATCCATGCCGGCTGGTATCAGGTGCCTAGGTGGTCAAAAGTGTATAACTCAGACTGCTGTAGTTCCTTCCTTAATTACTCTCTGAAACACAGCCCAGACTACAGAAAATTTAGAACACTATATAAGCTCGACATAAAAGGGAATGGTAATGCATTTAATCCGAAATATTGATAAAACACAACAAACTACACATTAAAAGTGCGAAATTTTACCTCGACAGTTTTAATGTTTAATCAGATAAGTGACTTTCTCTGCTTCCTATCACCTCATCTTAAATGAGTTTCCTATACAAGTTCCTCATTATAGGATTGATTTCCAGCTTGTATTGTTGAATGAAACAATGACGTGTAATTACAGACAATAGATTTCAGTGGTGTTTCTGCACCCGTGCGGTAATTTTCCACTTCAGTATTATTTTAGTCCAGTGCTGCCTGAGGGCCCAATATTGGGCTTTTAGCCTTTCCCTCGCATAGATATCTTTCTGAAAACCCTCTTATAATTACTACTCAGCTACTCAAGGTACTGACCTGTTAATTAATGTCATTAATTGTGAGATTTTTTTTAAGATAAAAGTATAAACCCATTTTTCCCAAAGTTTCCTTTTTTTTCAAATGCATTGTTCGCATTGACTCACAAATTTAAATTCAACTTCAACACAGCTACATTTCTAATACGTGATATGCTGTCCATGTGCTTTTTTGTAAAAAAAAAAAAAAAAGTCACGTGTAAATCATGTGTAAATGAGTCACACTTAATTAAATATGCGTTTCATTTCAGTGAGACACATTTGGAAGAAAAATAAGATCAGTTCCCAGCCAGTGCAGAAACACAAGTAAGGAGAAGACAAGGAAACAAAAATGTGGATTTATCCACTCAGGTTGAAATGTAATTTTACCTTGGTGCAATCTGTACCACAGCTGCAAAAAGAGAGAGAGAGAGAGAGAGAGAGAGAGAGAGAAAGAGAGAGAGAGAGAGAGAGACAGAGAGAAAGAGAGCGAGAGAGACAGAGAGACAGAGAGACAGAGAGAGAGATGTTTATGGGCATCAGCACAAATTTGCAGATTTGTTGACACCTCGATCATCTGTCTTCTGAAATCACAATCATTGGGTCAGTAATCCCCTTACTTTCCTCACTCTGTTTGCATTCCTCCTTTTCAGATTGGGGGGGGCGACACCCTTCAATGATTGAAAATAAATCTGTAATACATTTTGGCAAGGCAATTAATATTGCAACAGGGAAAGCAGTTTCAGAGGTCCATCAAAAAATGTACTGAATAATTAATCCTGAAAGCTAAGTTCAAAACCAATCCAGGCCTGTAGTTACTGCTGAGAGAGTGAGCAGCCAGATTTTAAACTGAAGAGATGCTTGCTGTGAATGTTTGGATTAATGCAAAACGTGCATGCAGATTTTCACACAGGGGCCCACAGTTCAAATCATTGTCATTTAAACAGTCAAAGTCTCAAAGACAAAGTAAGTTACTGCATGATACATGAGGGGGGATCGCAGGGTTTGAACAGTACAAATAGTGCATGACATTGATTCACATTTTGAATCCAAGTATAAAGCAATAAACACATGTTGTAAAACGGAATTGTTTGAGCATTGTCGCACACTTTAACACCGTTGCGAAACCCTCGCGCTCGGCTTGTGTAGCGTCGCTCCATGCATCAAAACAGCTCAGTGTTTCACTTTCATGGTTTGATGAACTCTAAGTGCCTTCGCTATTGTTCCAAATGACAGCTGTACTTTACTTATTTTCAGCGGCACATTATGTGAGCTCAAGCAGGACAGAGATGATGTTTATGTGCTGGTAATTTATCAGCTGATCACGATGTACATAAACTACCATTCATCCCAAAAACATTCTTGCTATTCCGACTGGTGCACACCGTCGCTTGTTGAAGCTTTATCTTCACCTACCCAGCATCCACCTGTGCCTGCCTATCTACTTGAGCCAACGGTAGCTCTTAAAGTGATAACGCAGCACAGTGTTGCTACCCTGCTGCTGCTCATTATGCCTTTGCTATACCAGCAGCATGGCTGCTGGATAAGCAGGGAACGGCTTAATGCGGAGCAATGAATGCCGACTATAACTGCATCACCCTTTGTTGTTATAAATGGTTTATGATTGGTGAACAATGTTTGGTGGCAGATTTGTTTTAGATCAAACAGTGTCCCTGCCATGCAACATTAGTCACTAAATTCCTCCAGCATTGACTCACTATGCACCACCATGAGCAGCGACATCAAATTGAATACATTTCCAGCCAAACTGGAGTTTTTCTGCGAGTACAGAGGAGTCTGCTATTATGGAGTGTTGTCTGGGATTCAGACATGCAAGGGGGGAAAAATGGGCAGTAATTCCTGTGTCACAGCTGGAGTTAGACTCGCAAGAACTGTTTTTAGGCCCACTGACTTGCTCTCGCTTTGTTAAGAAATGATACCATTCGCATTCACATGGCTTCTCTGATGAATTCATTTCAAGGACTGGCAGTTGCTCCGAAGAGTTTTACCACATAAACATGCTGCTTTGGAAAAACTCCGGCAAGTACAAATGTTTGTCATCTGCTACAGTCGACACAGTGTTTGGGGCTAAAAGTCCTTGGTGCTCTCATCTGTGCCTGGTTGCTTTATTTTTCCAACCCCGTAGTCCTGGAGCGCTCAGCAAACAACTTATTTTGGCTCCTACTCATCTCAGAGGACATTAAATATACTTATTAACTAATTTAACCATCTATGTTGTTTGTTTTTGATTACATATGGATTAAATGAGATTGTATGTAAACTATGGTTTTTAATTATGACAACTCAGTTTGTAAATGAATTAATACAAGTCATGTTTTTGACCGACTTGTTGGGTCTGTACAATACACCTTAAAGACCAAAACAACAAATGTGTTACTGCCATCAAAAATATGAGTGTTATTTTTAGCAGTTTGATAATCGTTTTATATAGATGAAATGCAATTGACCAATAATTACATTTTATTAATTGCAGCCATGTTGTTATCCATTCCCAATATATGGCCATAGATTTGCATAATGGTAAGCTAAGTACAATACTTTTATGTTGCCATTGACTATATAATTTAATTTCTTTGTTCTTAAAGCTCTTTTTCAATGAGCATGGGTTTTATGTGTATAAACTAAATGGGTAGCCATTGATGTTTAGCCGAGGTAATGACCTCAAGTAATCTTGCAACTCAACTCCTGAATCTCATTCAGAAACTGCAACAGAAGCAGAACACCCAGGACCAATTAAATTTCTTTTCTAGGATTCGAGTTCTTCCCGGGTGTCTGTACACATGTACAGTCACCAACCCATCCATTCAGGTTGTACAAATATGCTGCTTAGTTATGCGGTCCTGCACCAGTGCCTGCAAATGTGAAATGACAGACTTAGCCAAAGGGATGACCCACTGGCAGCTCACTGTCATTGGCTTTCCCCCTGTGGATTAATTTGTCATGAACATTAGGGATATCATCCTTCAAGTCAGCCAATGAAAGTCATGGGATTGGCAGATAAAGGGCATGGTGGATTTCAAGAGGGTAGATTCACAGGGGTTTGTATATATTATCGCGTGTGACATGAAGCCTGAGGCTACTGTGTACTGCTCCGACTTTAAGGTAATGGATACCTGTCTGCTTAATCATGTCCCTATAAACTTAGGAGTAATATAAGGAAGGGGAGGGATGCACCGTTGAGGTGGGAACAGAGTGAGTCTTCCTGTGAGACTCAGCTGTTTATATGAACTAAAAATGCTGATATGGCAAGGACAAAGATGAAAAAAAGAATCAAATGTATTCGTCAATTTGATTATAGGTTGTTTCAACAGATTGCCAAGTGTAACTTGTATGTGCATGTTTAACTTTTCTTCTTCAATTTCCAACGTACTATTGTTAGATTTGATTTGATTCATTTATTGATTTCGAAGGAAGGAAATATTAAAATGAGATGAAACGACGGAAAAGGAAAATAAATACAAATAAATAATGAATCCAATTTCAATATAGTACACATTTAACTCGTTTGAAAAGGGATAGGAAGAAGCCAAGGCTTGTCAAGTCCTACCCCCATTCTACACCATTGACAAATGAAAAATCCAATACAAATAACTCAACAGGTGGTAAAAAACAAACAAACAAACAAACAAACAAAATAAATAAAACAAAACTACTCCAATCGAGCTATTTGTGAAAACAGAATAAAATCACACTCAAATAGACTATTTTAGAGGATTTTTCTTTGGCCTCTTACATTGTTTTGATAATCTATTCCAAGTTTAGCTTACATGCAGGCTCATGTGAATAACTACTTTTCCCTGCTATATAAATTATGGTAATTTCTAAGAGTATATATAATTAATTTGTGTATTTATTTTATGTGCCAATCATTGTACTTAATTGAGGTGGGATTGTTCTTTGAATTGGATGTTGTTGTTTTTTTTAAAGCAGTAAATATTGCTATGTTCTACGGTTCATTCTGGTTTGATACACCGAGTGAAACCGAGCATTGTGGAACTTTCTTCCACAATTCTGACCTCCTACACAGCTAAGATTCCTTTGACAGACTTGGGCTTCAACCCGAAGGCCACACATGTTGAAGAGGAGAAGTAATTGTCTGATAAAACAGGAACAGCTCTTTTGTAACTGGTCTGCTGTTAGCCATCATTGACCTTCCTCCGCAAAGCCTCATGTGAAAAGATAAAAAATTTTAAAGAAGCGTTCCTATAATCAATAAAGTACAGGACCGGTTATTCCAGAGTGTCTATTGCTCTTTGCATGCAAATCCATCTGTCACAGGCTCTGACATTTCCTCCTGCTAATGCTAGTACTTTATGACCTCGCATTGCCATTTTAGAAAGAACGAGTGACAGAAACTCACAGTAATGCCGCTTTCTCTGCCACTGTCTCTCCCCCCCACCAGCAGTCTCCTGCTCTCGCTCAAACTCCAGAAGGAGTTGCTCCCTTTTTCCTGGGCTTGACCACTGGTTGTAATCTCGTTTTACTGAACTCTAAGGACCCCACCGTCTTGTTAGCTCCAGCGCAAAGAACAAGTCCATTCATTATGTGGAGCCTGATGAATGACTTGGTCAGACAGTAAGGGAAAGCCAAGGTGTAAATGTTCAACCTCTCATAAATCACAAAGACGGGCAAGTCTAGACCTTAACCTACATGCACTCAGGAGTGATGATACCTTTGTATATTCCTCCCCGGTTGTGTGGAAAAATAGTTTGAGAACCGTGCTGTATTTCTGTCACCATCAGAATAGTGGAAACACATCACAGACTGAGACCTAGAAAATTATCTTTATAAATGCGTGATCAAGAGGGAATGATGCAGCAAGATGTTGCGGGTCAAAATTGCTGACTCACGTTCACTCTCCAAAATGTCATTACTCCCAACGCAAGTCAGTTTTCAGCACACGACCACCAATTTTAAATGGTCCACGTTTTGAACACTGTCGTCTACAGCAGTGATTCCCAACCGGGGGTACACGGACCCCTAGGGGTACGCGAGGGTATTGCAGGGGGTACGCAGAAAGATTATAAATTAGCCTACGGTATCCACACACACAAAAAAAAATAATTATACTATATTATATCATGAATTTTCGTAAGGCCATACGTTTATTTTCCATGAGTAGCAGTTCGTCCACAGTGATTGTAACACTACAATGCACATAATATGAAAAGACTATAAAGTGGCGCGCTTTAAAAAAAAAAAAAAAAAAAAAAAGGTTCACGTTCTTGCTGCGGGCGCGCACGATTCGCGACGCTAGCTAACTCTAGCTGCATACCGACTGTAAACATGGATGCATGGCTAGGCAGGAGTAAACGTCCAGCTACCGCTACTGCTACCGTCGCCTCGGACGCAGGCACAGGGGAGCCCAGTGACAAAAGGAATTATGAAAGACTTATGAAAGACAAGCAAGCGCAAGTGTCTCATTAAAAGGTATGTTTTTACACTCACAATAATTGTTTTATTTAAATAAGCAGTTGGATAGATAGAAAGACAAAGGGTTAAATATAAGTACACATTAAGGCGAATAATCACACACGAGAGAGGGGGTACTTTTCACATGGAAACCAGCTCAAGGGGTACACTGGTCAAAAAAGGTTGGGAACCACTGGTCTACAGTACCTTAAGGGCTTGTCATCACTTCAATGGGAACTAAAGAGTTTGCTGAAAAACTGCATTATGATGTCCCGGGTATTATTTCAGTAAAAGTTTCAGTGTGCATCCAAACTTCATTCAAGCAACAAATCAGAGCTTTAACATGTGAACAGAATGTAAAAACAGGCAAAATCCTTGACCTTATTGATTTTATGTTATATTCTGTTTATACACCGCCATGAAATACTAAGCAACATTATTATAACACTCATCATAAACATTATCATTCATGGACTATACTAAATGGTTTAGGCCTAAAGCAATGAGATATGTCTATAACTTTTATGCGATACAATCTGAACACTGACCAGCTATGCTGTATATTTTGAGATTTGAATGTAATGACCTTTGAAAGAACTCACTGTAAAACTGATGTTGACACACATATACTTAAATGGGGCATCCATGAACAAAGAAATACAGCTCTGATCTAATTTAACTTAAAATCATTCACACACATTGAGAATTTACTTTATGATGAGGAATGAGACATCTGAGGCCTTTGTTTTCAAGTGAAATGGAAAACTTGTTTTGGGGGTCAGTTCAGATGTTTTGATAGACGGACACAAAAATGTCTATTAAAAAAAATACATAACCTTTCAGAATTGGAATATTTCGAGAAACAAAGTTGTGAACTTATGACATAAACAAAGTAGTAATTATATACTGTAATATATAACCCTTTCTCAATCAGCCATCAGGTAACTTTTTAAAGTGAAACTTTCTACCTGTAGTCAAGGTGCTGCACCCACAGACACTGCACATGCTGCTACTCCAGTAAGGGAGTAAAAGAAAACCAAAAACACCACAAGCAAACAAAACTGCGTTAATAATGTTACACATTTCAAATCAATTAATAAAATGAATGGGTTATTTTCGACAGCACTACAAAAACATATAGCATGTCACTGAAAGCATTGTATAATGATTTTTACTTATTCGCAACTTTGGGGACCCGGTAAATGTGTAGTGCCGCCATTTAACATTGTGATTCAAAAATACCTTTGCTGACTCATTCCTGAATCTGTTTTTGGGTCTTAGGCTCAGCAAATAAAAAATGGACCCCCCCCCCCAAACTTCCCTTTGGGGTGAGAGAAAGAGCATTTCACATTTTGGAAACATTTCATTGTCCTTTGTGATCATAAAGTCAGCAGAGAGAAGATAAACGGGACAACATTGTTTATGTAAATAATACATTGAAATACGGAGGTTGCCGTCAGGTCAGTTTACTGAATTACACATTTGAAGTAGCATTTTTATTTATTTATTTTTTTACATTAGGGGAATATTATGGTGCAGTGGTTGACACTGTCACCCCCATAAAAAGAGTATTCTCTATCGTATTCCAGCCTTTCTGGTTGAATTTGTGGGTTTTCTCAGGGGATTCTAGTCTTTACTCACAGTCCATCAAGGGACAGATGGATGTTATTGTAAGAGCTCATTTCTCTAAAAGCATGAATGAGACTCTTAAACTACTAAATTCATGATACTTTTCGAATCCCTTCTTAATTCCTTTTTTCCTCCATTGATCGATCTTATTTCTTGGATGTTGGAAGTGCAGCCACACTACAGTGCTCCAGGGAACTGATGAAGGTCAAGAGTCATGCTCAGGGACCCAGAGTGGTGACACATCAGCTAGATGGTTCACCATTGTGGCACTTTTTTTTTTTTTAATAGACCTTTATTTTTATTTCTATTCTTCCATCCCATAAAAACTGTTGTTTTTGTTTTGCTGCAGAATAGGTACTTAAAACATTTCACTGCACGATTGTTGTTTGTGGCAAATAAAGGACTTGACTGTACTTAAATGAGACTGTATCCCTGTAAGCATGGGCAGCTTTCATGTCGCCAGTGAAATGACTTCATTTACATTTGTATAAACGAGAACCAGCACCTTACCTGACCAGCACGTTATCTTTCCGTCCAACATATCACCTACAGAACCACACACTGCACTCCAGCCTGTAAAACAAGCGGCCAAATCAACACTCACAGAGGGTAAAGTTCACAGCTGATTTCAGATGACGGGCAGCAAAGCTAATTACCTGTCAGTAGCCGCACATTAAACGGCATAAACCAACCTACCGAGTGTCACTTCCATCTGCTTAGGTTGTGGAGTGGTCATTACTCTTCAACAGTGCTGCTTACAGAGAGCTGACAGCGCAATGGTTTGTTCGGAACGCCACAAGTTTGTTTACTTTGTCTCCCGCTCCTCTGCCATCGATTCAGACCTTATCCTGTCACCTGCTGTCAATCAAGCGCAGACACCAACACACCCCTCTGACCTGTTCAGCAGCAAATACATAGTTTTACTATATTCCCTCCGTCAACAAGTTTTTTTTTTTAGATAAAAAGTGTAATTTAAAAAAATATGCTGTTGTATAATGAGTAATTGGAGGCTATGTTTGACTTCTAAGATTAAGAAAATAACCATCCATTACCAACAACAACAAATAATAGTTTGGAGAGTTCAGTTATAATTTATTTCTAATTTCTGACTGCAACATACGCTCTTGAGTGTATCTCTCCATACAGCTATAAGCCACTAATATACACTTTGACAGTGCTGTCGTACAACATTTTGGACACTTTCTATTTTAAAATGCCATCATACTTGCCAACATAACATCAGAAGAAGGTCAACACCTCAATCTATCTTCCTCCTGAGGCCACCTGCTATAGTGGTAACTAGGTGCAAATTGCAAAACATCACTCATGGACAGGACAACAGCTCAACTAAGAAAAGAAAAGGCTACAAAGACAGAAAAAAAAAAAAAGAGTACTTGGTGGCAGCACATTCCACAATAACTTGTATTTCCACAGTGGTGGGCTCCAAGCTGTCACTACAAAATACAATGAAAACTTCCTTGATATGCATTTCATGATTCCTGTTGTTGTCAGGGAGGAGTCTCATGCAGTTGTTCCAGTCTTACAAATGCATCAAGCAATCAAGCCGGCTGATATAGATTTAACTCATTCTGACAAAATGCCATTGGAAACGACATCTGTAAAATAACACATTTTCCTTTATGGAAGAGTGTGTATCCTTTTAAAGCATACCTCCAGTGCTTTGATTCACTCCACTTCCATTCACTCCAGAAGCGTGTCACTTGTAAACATCTATTGAGTCTTTGTCACCTTAGCCCAAACACAATTCCATTTCTGTGTGGAAGCACCTTGGATATCAACCCACATATGTGTCAACGTGATCACGCATTGTCATTACTCAACCTCAACATGTAAAGGCAAAGATGGTCAGCAACCAAACTAAAGAAAACCTTCACTGACATGTCATGAATCCAAGTTCCTCAGTTTCTCTGACAGACCAGTGGCATGTGTTGATTGCATGGAGGAGAAAAATAAATCTAAAACAGCAAACACATCACTCCAAGTACAGCATATTCTTCTAGCGAATCAACATTGCCCCAAATTACCATGTTTTCAGTGCACTCTGGTATTCACAAAGTGAACCGCATAAATCATGCTGGAATTACAACTTGGCCTGCTGTTGAATGGTTGGACTAAATGCATTTCATGCCAAACTAGGCAGCCTACAGGGGCAGAAAGGAACATTTTCATTGACACTGTTGAGGCATTCCAGTAACTTAGGAAGAGTGAAACACCATTATGCATGAAGGCCTTTTTGTGCCAAAAACTGAAATACAGTGCTGTGACAAGAGGAAGGCTGTCACTGGGAAACAAGACAAGAACAAAAAGACTCCACGAGGTCTTCTCTATTTTGATTAAAAACATGATCTGTACAGATACAACATGCTGATACCCTCTCGAAACTCTGATATAATAAGCATCAAAAGCACCTCTCACCTATCTGGAGTTTTTCTCTTAAGTAAGCTCAACCTTCTGCACACTGCCGTCAACAAATGCAACCAAACTCAATCTGAATATTGTGTTCCAGTCAACAGGAAAAGATCAACGATGCACCACGTTGCTGGGAACTTTTGCACTTGATTACATGCACAGAAAAAGCCGCTATCATTTTCCAGCTGGATCTTTGCTCCTGTTGTTTAAAAGTTGAACAAAACAATCGAAGAATTAAAGTAATCCACTAACTTATAAAGCATAGCATGGTTTACATGCATCTGTATACTAAAATTTACATGCCTGAGAAAGTAAGTTGTCTTTGAAGGTTGAACTCAGCCAGAATTAAATTAAGTATGCACACAGCAAGCAATGGAATATTCTTTATTCAACACATTTGGATTTTGGCAAGTAGAGCCAACGTAGTCTTTGACAGGAATTTAATAATTCAATCAGTAGCTCATGAAAAAAAATGTGTTTAGTTCCACATGAAAAGCTAAATGTATTGATTTGAAACCTTGGACTAAAGTTGTGAATGATCAGATAAATTGATTGTTACCAATCTTACAGTCAGGTTGGTTATTTCAGCTTGCTGAAAAGAAAGACAATATTTTCAATAGTGAGGATTAATCATTTCATTTCACTGTAATTTAACAGTAACTTCCATGAAATGCAGTCTGAGATGTTGTGTTATGAGCTTTCTTTTAATTTGGGACACCAGGTATATCCATATATATACATATATATATATATGTGTGTGTGTGTGTGTGTTTTTTAATCCCCCCTCTCCCCCCCAAAATAGACAATACAAATACAAAGGTGCTAACATACAAAGACAACATTACTTAGAATATATCATTACACACAGAAAAACAACAAATACCCACAAAGAGCAGCAAAAAAAGAGTACAAACAGCAGATCTGGGGTTTGGTGTGGCTGCTGGCATTTAAAGTGCAGCGTGCAGACCTTTATGCAAATAAAGTGAGCAGAGAAGCCATGATTGACAGGATAAATATATAATGGAGCAGAATAAAAACAGCAGGATTATCCGTCAGTATACGGAGTGTAAAAATGCTGCAGTGCAACAATGAAACTATAGGAATATAAATATTGAAAAATGCCTTCCAACCAGTCACCTAAGTAGTCATTTTATATAGTATATAATACAAAAAGCAGTGATTTTTAAATGTACCAAGTGTAAATGTAACAATGATTGCTGGTTTTTTGGGGTTTTTTCCCCCCTACATAATATAGTGAACAGGGGTGGCACGAATGCTAATAACTAATATGAGTATGGAAATTCAATTAGAAGTTTTAATTGATTAGAACTGCATAGTCTAGAAAAAAACGACACTGCTTTTTAATTAGAACCAAGCTCAATCTGTCATGCTACACTATGCTGAGCATTAGAAAACCTGTATTAGTATAAGGCTTATAAAATGTATATTTAAAAAATGTAAGATAAAATGTACATGCAGGCAGTATTTGAAATGGTGTGATTGAAGCACATTTATCAAAAGGAAATGGGATGAACAGTGTAACAATGCTCCGTTTCATCTCATTCAGATAGTTTATGTAAACATTTAATATACAATCCGCATATGTGGCATTATCATGAAGCAAACTTTTGAACGAAAGTCGAAGAGGAAAGACAAATATGAGGAATAAATAGAAGTCAGTTGTCAAGGTACAATTTCAGTTTGGAACAGATTTATTTTTGTTGGCTGAATTACTGTAAGTGCTCGGTCCACAGCTGGAGGGAACAGAGTGCCTCTGATGTGCAAAGAGTGTATAATGAGGAGTCAATTATACAACTGTCCAACTATCATTCCTCTGTCTCCATTTACACGCTCCCTTGTCCACTCTCTCTCATGGCTGTAATGGCTCTCCTGGCTGAACATTCTGCAGTTCTACAATTTGCTGGCCTTTCAAGTAAAACCTAAAAAGAGAGCCAGTGAAGGAGCGATCGTTCAAAGTCAAAAAGAAATGTACTGTAATTCTGAAGGTTCTGGCATGTTTTCAAATATTGATACATTCCCTTAAATTTTAAATGTAGCAAAAGAAATAAATATATATATATATATATATAGTAAGTGTAGAAAGAAGCTTGTTGGGCCCAATGTAACATCAATATGTGAAAAATACCAGGAGGTATTACAAATTAGCCATAACTTGATCTGTACTTCTATATTGCGTCCGCCAAAGACATGATAAATCATTGGCATATATTTGTTTGTCCATCTCTCTGTCTGTTAGCAAGATTACGTCAAAACTAATGCACAGATTGTCAAAATTTTCACCAGATAGATATTATGAAGATTCATAATATCCAATAAAGAATCCATGAAATTTTGCAGGTTATCCAGAAATTGTTGCAGGACATACATTTCACACAATGCCCCCTTTAAGTAAAAATCTTTAAATCCAGGTTAAGCCTTTGATATTTTCACACAATGTGCTCCTTGAGGACTAAACACGTGTGGTCTCGGATACATACTGTATAATACAAGTATGAGATCATTCACAAAGGGAACATTTCCATATTCCATGTATATTCTGAAACACTCAGTGGATCTTTTAATTAAGTGATGGAACATATGCGAGCAGAAGGTGAATTACTTGGGAGAAAAAGTCAGCCAACTTTCATAAGCAGACAGTATATATGCAACCTTGCTCTCGGAGACTAGGACTCTGGATTCAGTGTCATTTCGGGGAACACTGTGCTAGCCTCACCCTCAGAAGGTGGCATGCCTAGTGCCTTGGGTGCATATCCACCTTACCACTTTAATTGGACAGCTGCTCAGCATCAAGATTCATACACACATACCTACTTCCTTGTGTCTGATGGCTCCTTTATTGTGACAAATACAAGGGCAATTTATTGGTCTCCCCGGACAGTAAATAGAAGGTTACATGCAGCACCCAAGCTTTAATTGCATTGTCAGGAGAAGGTAATGTCTCGCCATGGCAGCCCTGATGTGCATACATAAACTACAATGAATGTACAAAATCACATCCCACCAACAATTGTTATGTACACGCCACTGTGTTCTCGAGTGTATGCACATACACATGCATGCAGCACTATAACGCACATGCATTCTGCTTTCAAGAAAATAAGACATTTTGTCGAGGCTCCTCTCGATGTGAATTCCCTTTTCCTATTGGTTACACTTCACTACAGTCAACATGAGACGGATACAGACACGCAGCTGTTTGCAAGAGCTGGATTTTGATAGCACTGTCAGGGCAAGAAGTGGATTACTCAAGTTATCTTGTCATGTGCGCACACTTTTGACATATCTACTTTCATCATCCGTTTTTTCAGGGAATTTCAGGCTGCCATGTGTAATTAAAGTGATGACACATGGTAGGTAAAAGCCAGGGAATCAGCATCATCATGGAGAGATATATCATGATGCAGTGTTCTAACAAAATAGTTTATCCAAGAGTTTAACATCAAACAACATAATTAGTCAATTTAAAAATGCAATTAAATAAAAAAAAAAGTACGTTTTGTTGAATGACTGTGGATGTATGTAAAATGAGCAGAGTATATTACCTATATTTTTGATTTAATGCTCATAAAATCAAGCCTAACCAAATGTATTATTGCATGATGAGAAAAGACTGTACAGATACATTTGCGACTCGCCCTCTAATGTTCTATTTCACACTGGCTTTGATTCCTAATTGGTCATTTAAGGCCCGACTTACCCTCATGTAGCTTCACTGGATCTTCAAAAGCTGCCATTTGATGAACTGCTCTTGTGAGTGAGCCGTGACTAACAGTGTATTTTCTTTGGAAGCTCTAGAAACAAGTCAAATATTTATCTGTATCACTTGTCAAGTTATAACTTGAGATTTCACGAGCACAACCACAAGCATGCTTCATATGCATATATCTAAGCATATTGCAAATATTTATTAATGTGCTTTATGAAGGATGAAAAGAACCCAATGAGGCTTCATCGTCTCCTGACATAGCGTGTTCCGTATATGTTTACTATCGATGCTGCAAGTCCTATTTCTGCAAGTCTGTGATTTGTATGGACAGTCACTGTCTGTAATCAGTTGACGGTATGAAGGTTGATAGAAATGCAAAACCATTATAATGAAGACTCTGTCCTGATGTGCTACCTGTTCACATTCTCTTCGTCTACATGTCTAAGTCATCCCATCAGCTGCCTAAGGGTGTTCCTTCACATTTCGCAGTTCATCATTTTGCTGGTGACACTATGAAACTGTTTGTTCCTTTGCTGCTTTTAGGTGACATTTCAGTGTGAGACTGATGCAGTCCTCCTCCACCTTCAGCTTTTATCAGGATCAATGTCCCTGGGCATTTTTACACACCGGGGGGATCTTCAAGCATTGCTCAAGATATCTTTGTCTCTTGAAAATCATGAGGTGAATTGTAAAAGACTCTTCATATTTAAATTTCAACTTTAAGTGTGTATTAGATTGAATACATTGAGTAAAACATGTCACTATTCTCCAAGAAGTTCTATTACTTTAATAAACACGTCTTTTAGTTATGCGCAAGAGCTAAAATGTGAACAGGAACCTTACATCTTTTTCAACATGTTGCAGTGTAAACACTAAGCTTTTCTGAAATACAAATTATGTGTTTTCATTTCAAACAGAGAAATAGTTCCTTCTGTAAACTAGACCTTTCAACAATAGAAAACATTTGTTGGATCAAAAAATAAAACCCTGGTAAAACTGAGTAGTTTCAATCCAACATCAGACATGTACAGAACAATATTTGTATTTTTCCAAGTATTAGTCTCCTCACTTTAGTCCCATTCAAATTGTTGTGCGACAAACCTGAAAATAGAGATGCACATTTATTCTAGCAAAGTGGTAGAATTTATATATTTCAGGGAACTTTTGCAAACAGTTTTGGAATATTTTCATTAATAAAATATATATTCTAATACATTGAACAGAAACACTAGTTGTGGGATGTTCAGTGAATTCAACACAATGGAAAGCATGTCTCTGTCCCAAAGTTTGGGAGATTCACATGAAGTTTGAAAAATGTTTTTTCTATGTGCTATTGGAAGTTACATTAAACGATGGATGACTATATGAATAATACATAAGTATATTATCAATTTGGAACTGGGTTCACGAAACCACACAAAAAGACAAAAATATCCAAATAGATCTTGTTGGAAAAAAAAGAAAAGAAAAAGAAAAAAACCTTTAAGTATTGTGATTTCAGAGGTTAACGTTTATGGCTGTCAAGGAGTGACGCTACACAGAAACGAGACTTTTCAAATGAAACTGGTAGCAATTTTGCAGATGAGAGTGATGAATTATGTGTTAGTCTGTCTTTTTACTAAGAGTTCTTGTGTTGATGACCGGGTAAAAACGTTTCTTGTACAAACTAAATTATGAATTGTTAAGAAGTTTCTTTCATAAGTGCCTACTGGTTATTTGCTTTGTACCATCAAGGCACTGTTGTTACTTTTTGGGTTGTTTTTTTCCCTGGCAATACAAAAAAAAAAAAAAAAAAAAAAGGATTTCAGGCATTTATGTATTGATTCCGAATTTTAGAACTTCTCAATGTCAATAGTTTGATCCACTAACTCCTATTTGATCATGATTTTACCTAACTTCATTTTGTGTGAATCTGTGGGTGTTTGGAAGCCTTTTATGCACTCAAAGGGCTGAGAGATAGTAAAGTGAAGCTCTAACTGAATATGACATAATGAGTGCCAGAAAGAAGGGAAAAAGTCTCATGCATAACTCTCTAATTGGGGTCTGCTTTGGCATGGGGGTGGAAGACCACCAGAAGGATAGAGCACAACTGGGGATAGAAGCAATAAATAGGAAGGAGCAGATGGTCTACTCCAGAGGACTGACACCCAAGCACATGCAACAAACTGGACACCATGAAAGTTAGAAGTAGGTGTTTGTTGGGAGTGTGTGGGATTGGAGGCAGAGAAAGTGTGTCTCATGTCATTGAACATGCACTTCTGGCAGAAGGAAATTGTAATAGGTTTATTATTCTATTATTGATGTGGAATTGTGAACATGCACGCCGTCACTCTAATAAATTCAAATGCGCAGTGCAGTACAAGAGATGGAAAAGGAGCCATTTACTCAAATCCGTGTTCCTGCTCCAAGGAAAGATTTTATTTACTAATCAATGCAAATAGAAAGAAAGTAGCTAATTGGGTAAACAATCCTTAAGACCGTCTACCTAAACTGGTCCTGACTCGATCAAATGTGCATATTGATTAAGTCAGATTCAACCAAAATTACATCAGTTAATTGTGAGGAGATTCACAACAATAACAGCAGGAAGAAACAAAACAAACAAATTACAAATATGCAGACAGCAGCAAAGATTTTTATTTGGGTGAGCCAATTATTATGCTTGTATGTTAATTACTCACAGGTACTGTCCATCCAGCCTAATATTGTTATTTATTTTTAACAATAAACAGGAGCTATGTCAAAAACTAATAGAGCTGCTTTTCAACAGAAATAACAGTTTGGGGATAGCTCCATACTTAAGTGAAGAGTTAGATCAGAGAGAGAGAGAGAGAGAGAGAGAGACAGCAGCTCTGCAACTGTTGTCACTAAAGTGACAGGAAAGAAGACCACAGAAACGTGTATAGTCCTTCATATTGACTTTCATGTTTCATGTTCATGAGCCCAAAGTAGTTGTGGGAGAAAGGTCACCATACAACACACGCTCTAAAACTGCCTATGGAGAAAAAAGTACAGCAAAACAAACCCTAACTATTTAAATAACCTTTGTCCGATTTCCAATCTGCCATTTTCTTTCAGAGTTCTTGAAAAAAATGTAACATCTCAAATTCATTGTCACCACTCTAACAATAACTTCAATGAAAAGTTTCAGGATGGTTTCTGCCCTCATCACTTCACAGAAACAGCCTTCATCAAAGTCACCAGCGACCTCCTGATTGCAGCGGACTCCAGACTTTCTATCAATCCACCTCCTCCTCGATCCGAGTGCAGCTTTTGACACCATCTTCCCTTCCGTCCATCATGAAACTGGTTCATACCATATCCCTCTGGTCACAGTTCATTTTTAAAATATTTTACATCCCAACCATCTTCTCTCTCCCTCTGTGTCTGTCAGGACTCCGCCCTCGGTAACATCCCCTTCACTGTCCATCTCCTCCACCTTTGTCACATTTCCCTTGCTATGTGGACGACACTCAGCTCTACATTTTGACAAAACAACCATCCCTGGACACTATTGAGTCACACCTTAAAACGTTTTAAATAAAAGTATTCATGCTGATTGATGTTGGTCTAATGAAAATCCCTATTTTATTTTGTACTGCATCACATGGCTCTAAACAAATTCTATATTTTAAGAATCATCATATAAAAACTGATATATAGTTTTTTTGTTAAATGTGAACATGAGCTTATCATATTTAGATTTTGCATAGGTGCTCGGACAAGAAGACATTTATAGAACAACCTCAATATAAGGGGTGTTGTGAAGACTATTTTGCAGGAAAAATAAATCTATAAGAGAAAACTGCAGGTTTAAAGAATATTTATTTGTTTTAATCTTATCAGCTGTTTACAGACCTGCAGCATTACTGAGAGTTTGGTTGCTTGGGTTTTTTTTCTCCTCAGGATTCATTGTATCCTCACCTCAAGAGGACCCTAAAGCAATGATTAGCTTCCTCTTGTAATTACAATTTCAGGCACTTCTGATTGTATCAACAACAGCAAGCTGTACCAACGGAGAACTGCAACATACACTTGAAACAATTGTTTATGTGTGACCGATATTGTGGATTTTGCTATTATACTGCACTTATCAATCATTTGGCATCTTAGCACATGGTACAAATACAATCAACCTATTTTGTGCAAGTTTTATTCTCAATGAATAAAACTTGCCAAAATGTTTTGGGATTTGACAAATATTTTCCACCGATGGCTCCAGTGACCTTTAGAAATCCTTTGTGCTAAAGAAGCGTGCTTTGCCGTTGAATTTGTCAACCCCACATAGGCACTGGGTACAGTTTGTAGTTGCATTCTAAGTCTATTTATTCCACAAAGTGTGTGGGAGTGATTGGTCATAATTGGCTGTTATGCAAATTGAAATGGTCCACATTGCAAGTGTTTTCTGGGTTTTTTGATATGATTTCAAATAGAGATGCAGAGACATTGACATTATTGAGAGTGGTTAAGAGCTAGTTCTGCCATTAAACTGATTGCCAAACCTATAATAGGGCATGTGTGAGCAATAAGGTGAAGGACAGACACTAGTGAAATCACACTAACCTCATGCAGGCCATTTATTGTTGTGCATTTGAAATTTAGTTGAAGCTGTATAAAAGCAACAGAGCCCATTTCATTACTGTGGTCACATCACAAGGATAGGCTAACTGCTCAGTACTGACATACTGTATAAAAGCACTACAGATCAGAGATACAAATGTGGTTAATTGCAGAATATGTAATAACTACACTGTAATTTTAAATGTCTTTGTGTTTGCACAGGTGGGCAGAAGGTGTAAACACCTGATTGTATAGTAGTCTCTTGTTGAAGGAGACCAGACGGACTGCGATGGGAGCACATGTTTATCTCCACCAAGGCTGGCAGACGTCAATGTCAATTCCCCAGGTGATCCAGCTGTTATCCAGATTCTTGGTTTCATAGTCCAGATATGATCCAGGTGTGCAATTTAGACTTTGGAGCAGAAAAACACACAAGCCAACAGCTATATACACCACTCAATCATGTCTACGCTCAGTGTAAGTTCATACTTCAACAACAAAGCATTTATTCCTGGATGAGTGAAAGTTACTGTTCACACTATTAGAACATGTTGAGTTCACTGTGTTTAACCACTTTTCTACAAGTGCTTGCAGTTTGATGCATTAAATCAGACATCAAAGGTAGAAAATATGGTCAGCATTTACAAACAGGATCAGAGAGTCCGCACACCTGCTATCTCGTTTATTAATCAAAGGAAAATTAAAGGAAAGCAAACATTTACTTGAAGACCCCGCAGCCGTACATATTACTTATTCCATCAGCTTGAGCCTCGTGAGCCCTAAATACCATACATTTCACAGATGCGGGCACTTAATTATTGAGGTGAAAACGTCCACATAGTATTTGCAGCGTCGGCAGTGCGTGTCGACGATGCATCATAGAAGGTTATCGTCTGTAAGTGCAAGCATTGTCAGTGGAAAGTAATTATTGTAAACAACAGCATTCCACTTTGCGTAACCTTATATTCTACAACAAGGAGGACAAAAATCATAATCTTGTAAACGTCTTAAAGTTGATGCGAGTTCTCTTGAATTGAGGACACATTTTTAATTTAGGACACTGGCAACTGAATCTAGTTTAAAGTTTACCAAATGTGTTCCCATACCCATCATTCATTCCATATATTGATCATACACAACCCCAGTGGGATTTTCTAAAGGCGTTTGAATATTCAGTCAAACTGAACGCAATGATGTGAGACCCTACATCTAATTGAAAATGGAAGAAAAATCTATATTCTGTGTCCATTTAAAGAATAGAAGCATATTGGAAATTTGATGCCAGTAATACAATAACATGTGGAAGAACTTCACAACAATGAATGAGTTTAACCGACATCAAGTCAGCAACATAAACATATATTCAAAAATAAATGTTTTAAACTGCCTTTAAAAATCTATTTTCTTTTGTCAAAACTATGTAACCTCCTCCCAGAGGGAGAAATCCTCAGAAGATGTATCATGTCCAAAGCTACTGTGCTGCATTCTTGATTGATTTTCTTGTGTTCTGCATGCATGTGTCCTCTTGTCCCTGCCTGTCTTTCAGGCATTTTAACCTACTGACACACAAAGATTAGAATACACCCTTCATAATCCAATTTTCCTTGCTAACCCCACAGCTTGTCTAATTCCGTGTGAAACAGCTAAAACATGTTTTGTATCAGTGGTGTGTAAAATTGCCTTCTGGCTGTTTCACGCAACTCACTGACATTCCAAGGAAAGAAGAAACGAAAGAGCGATGTGTTTTTTTCAGTAATGACAGACAAGAGACTTTTATTTGGCCACAATGTCATGTCAAACATATTTGTAGCTCGTATTGGGGTCGAGACTAAATTAGATCTGTTGAAGGAAGTCTGTCCCACTTTTTTTTTGTCAAACGTGGGCGGGTGCATGCAGAGCAGCGGGTCCTCTGTGGTTTGAATGAGGAATCCTGGCCCTACAACAATAAAGTCCCAGCGAAGATCTAGTGACTGTGTTAACATAAGGCTGCAATTTGTGGACCCTTAACGGCACATTATCGAAGCCATTAAATCAATGTGAAGTTACTCTTAAGGGTTTAGTTTAGTGAAGAAAAACAAAAGTAGTCAGATGCCAAGATTGGCTGAAACCACAGTCCCTCCGTGTCTGCTAACTGGCTGGAGCATTTGTAAATTTCAATTCATCAACCAGTGTGTTTGTTCAAGAGAAAATCAATGGAAAATGCTCTTAATAAAGTGGTTAATGCATTACCACACACATCTTTACAATGTATTTTAATCTATAAAAGCTGTGGTGTATTGTACAGCAGTTGCAAGCTGCATAAAGAGATTTTAAATAGCTTAAAATAAAAAATAAAAAATCACATATCAGCAATTACTCTGACTTGTCTGACTTGTACTACACACAACTCAAGATCACAACAAACGCATGCAATGTCTGGATCTGCAGTTTCTAAACGGGCAGTGCCACCAATAGTCTACATGTCCAGGTACAATGCACTCAAGTACTGGTAACATATTGTATCTGGTTAAGTTTAATTATGCTTCCTGATTGAGATAAATAGAGACACATCATGATGATGCCACAACCTGTCAATCTGCCTTCTACCAATTCATGAGATTCCTCAAGTGGGGACCAAGCACAGAAGCTGACCACAGTAAAAATGTTTTTTTATTCATTTACTTTGAATAAAGATATTATTTTTCACCTGCCATTAGAATAGCATAGTGGACTTGGATACATCGGAGTTCACTCGAGACCGTGAACTGAAATATAACATCACAGAAAGACAGTTTAAGTTTGTGTTGATTTAATTCTATTATATAAGTCAATATGATTGCCTGAAGTTGCCAACATACAGATGTTTATGATGACAAGACTCTTTGATCAGTGCTTTAGCATGTCAAAAAGAAAAAACGTAATACTGAGCCCAGCAGCAAATGAAAATGTAAAACTTAAATTATTATGACATATTAAAAAAAAAAAGTCAAGAGAATCACCGAAGAAATTGGGCTACACTCTGGATATGTATGGACCAAGCTTCACTCCAATCCGATCGATACTTGGTCTAAAACCCTGGACTTACAGATGAAACAACTCCCACATAAAGAATTACAAATGCAATGTACCCATCCAGAGTACTGACCTCCACATACAGCCTTCCTCCTCCTTACTACATAAAGAGCACAATAGTCAACACCTAAAGTCAGCACTGGATATAAGTTGCACAAATGTTCAGTATAAAATCAATTCCCAAAGCGAAAAAAAGGGTCACTACACAAACACATGGCATGTGATTCAAAACGAAAAATCACATTTAATCTAAAAAAAATCTAATGGCATTTAATTCACCCACCCACCAACTATTATGCAGTGCATTAATTTCATTGCTGTCGGTGTGAGGTAATAATAACATGGCTAACTAAGCCAGGGTTGTAGTCAGTTTTTCAGTCACTCTTAAGAGTCTAATTTTGATCCAACTGAGCGTGTCTGAAACAAACATCCTTGGCATCTCAGAGAGCCACTTTGGGGGGGAAAAATAAATACAATTCTTAGGAAGGATGCTATGGACTGAAGACATGTTGTCATTTTCAAAGACAAAGCTTCCCATTCCTTCTGTTGCTGCCTACTTATGCATGCATGGTCAAGCAGCAGCAGAGTCTGCTCATTTGTCTCATTAGTGGAGAAGACAGAAAGAAGTATGACTCTCCCGAAATACCTGCCCTTGCCCCAAACGCAGGGCAGGCGCAATGAAAGACGACCATATTGAAATCCTGCTTCTGATTGATTTTCTGTATCAAATATTACCAGGAAGGTTAAAGGGAGAGCCATGAGAAGTTTTGCTTTTTTGTTATTGTTATTGACCATAACACGGATTGTTACAAGAAGCAAAAGGAAGGGAAGCAACGTTGCTGCTTTGCATTTGCGCTTCATTATTTCTTCTATCAAGAGGAGGTAGCAAATATACACTTGAATATATTCAGCCAAAGACAAATATTAGTGAGTATTTCAAACGTTGCAAAAAAACATTTTTTAATTAAGTTTGAATTCATCCAATAAATGTTGAACTTGTTGTTTGTTGTGCTCTCTACTTTCCAAACCAAGGAAAACAAACTTGTGAGAATATGAAGACATAAAAAAAAGATGAATAATGTTTTGGTGGGAATTAACCTTTAATTGGCTGAGTTGCCCATGTAATGGGAGAAGGTTACTAAAACACAAAGCAAAGTGCCTGTGTTATGAATTTTAAATTATGCTGGAACAATTCAGAGGAACACGTCTGAACCAACCAGGTGCCCTCAAATGTTAATCGGTAAACTTTGAAGTCAAGGTTGGAAGTAAATATGCGTGCACAGATGTAATAAATAGGATGCGGGGTTTTCTTTGAAGCCATTCCAGATGTCTTTTTATATCAATCTTACATTGGTTTAGAGGTAGCCTTCTTTCATGTCAAAACCTCATAGCAAAAAGGCCATGGCTCCAACATTCATTATGGATAGCTCTTGAGAAAATTCTCATGAATTAAATAGTGGCTTATACTTGACGAAAACTTTAAACTTGTGGCTGACTTGCAGTTGTAGTCCAGTATTTCAATTAAGAAGAAAGATACAATCTCGGGAATGTAAATATATATAATAAATATGTATAATTTGAGAAATTGGTTCAGACTACGTTAATCTATTTTCTTTCTTTTTTTTTAACGAGGAAACTTAGTTTTCAGTTTGGTAGCAGAAGTTTTGATCATGGATTTCTATGGACAGCACAGCAAAGCCACGCATGGTTGGAGAGGCAGAAAGTGAAGTAATGAGAACTGTCCCTGGTGTAGTGGTGGTGTAGTGAGAACTCAATTTTAAAATCACCCAAAGTATTTGAAAAATCATAATTAGATAGACTAGGATCCCAAAAAAACAATGAGGCAAAAGAAAGAAATTGTTGGTTTAAAATGGAGGAAAAAAAAGTGATGAATTTGATACATGTTTGTGTTTTGAACATTCCAATTTTTTATATAAAGAAGAATTAAATACGATCTGTACGTAGCTACAAAAATAAACCTGGGAATCTGATTCGGGAACTGAAATCCTGCATGTGTACATATTGTAGAAGTGTCCATTTATAGCTCAACAGATGGCTGATCTAAGCATGGACCACTACTATGCGACATCCCAGGAGCTATGTCTAAGTGATAAATAGTCGCAGCAGTCACTGTCTGCTCGACCTACTTTGTCCTCAATTGACATAATTCCAGTTCAGGTTATAAGCAACATTTGTCATCGACTGCAAACAACAGAGCTCTGCTTTATCCTTCTTTGTTGCAGTAAATGAATCATCCATGTGCATGTGCAGAGGCATTGTTACATGAAAGACTGTGCTCTCTAGCACTTTCTAATATTCTAATACACGCTGGATGCCACCACAACAAGCTGGCAGGGTTGCATGGACAAGCAATAAATTCAAGTCTGACCAGTTGTAAACTACTTAAGACAATGAATATCCCCACTGTGACTTTAGATACATGTGGATACATATATAAATTATCACTGCATAAAATCTCTGCAAATATTTGCTTTCGACAGATGGAGCTTTATTTTACCCCTGTAAAGGGTACAGTCAAGTTCAGAAATCTGACAACATCGAGGTGTGTTAAAGACAGAATAGCCATTCATCTAGTTTTTATATCCACTTCATCCAGGAAAGGCTCACAAGTGGATGGAGCCTATCCCAGGTGACATTGGGTGGCAGGCAGCACAAACGGATAATCATTCAGGCGCATATAGACACCTACGTCCAATAACCTTACATGCAAATCTTTTGTGGAGGAGCCACGGGGCATTTAGATACAGGGAGTGCATAGTGCTGATTTTGTAGACAGACCTGGCCGCTGCACTGCTTGGCTCTATTGCCTGAATTTCCTTATACAGAAAATACTTTAAATTATTATTCTATATAGTACACACACACACACACACACACAAGCAAAAAAGTTACGATTATTTAAAGGTGAAGTGATTGACATTGATTATCTATTCATCGTAACACCTGTTAGTGCATGACAGATATTAAGTAGCAAGTCAACAATTTGTCTTCAAAGATGATGTGACAGAAGGAGAAAAAATGTCTTAAGGATTAAGGAGCAAGTTCAACTTGCGCCAAATCGTGGTGACTAAAGGACCGGGTCACAGCATTTCCAAGCCTGCAGCTCCTGAAGGGTGATTAGTCAGTGTCCATCAAAAGTAGTCCAACAATGGAAAAGCAACAACTGGTGACACGGCCACAGGAAGCCAATGCTCAGTGATACATGTGAGGAACAAAGACTGGCTTATGTGATCAGAGTCAATGGATGATGTAATGTAGATTGAATCCAATGTGTTAGAATACACAGTATATCACATGGGGAGCAAAAGAAAGACCCACATATCATTACATAGCTGGCCATGTTACGTGTGCATGGGGGTATTATGCCATCTAATAACCAATGGTCGCAGCAAACGCAGAAATCAGACGACAAGGTAAAACCTCCCAAGAAGTCAATCAATGGTCAATGGTAATTCTCATTTCTATGACTTTCTCACTAATTGTGATTGTTAAAAAGATTAAAAAACTCTGAGAGAGCAATGAAATTCTACATTCTGCAGCCTTTGGTTTTACTTTTACAACTATGTACCATTACAAGAAGAGATGACAACGAATGTCACGTGGTCAATTTGTAATTTTAAACATGAACAAACATTCACTTCCAAAAACTGCCACGAAAGTAGTATGGATTAATATATATTATTATTATCTGCAAACTTTTCTTCGATCTTTTCTGTCTTGATCCAAACTATCAAATACAAATAATTGAATACCAGCGCGTTACATAACCCGCTGGTATTCATAAGTTTCCTTAAGAAAAAAAGTATTGGGCTCCGGGGTGGTGCTGCGGCCCCCCCACAACAGTTTCATTCACATCCAGAGGACAAACCACACACACACACACACACACACACACACACACACACACACACACACACACACACACACACACTCCCACTCCTCATTGACGAGATTGTTCTGTTAACTATCAAAACCAAGTTGTTGTCTGCTTTTGTTGTTGTTGTGTTTGTTTGTTTGTTTTATTTATTTATTTATTTATTTTTGTTCTATGTCCTTTTGCTTTTTGCTTTTGTTATAATTGTTGTCATTATTTAGGTCTTTTGCTCTGTTGTTGCTCAGGCTGGTCTTAATCTCATGGCAGTTGGAAAATATTTAGATCACTGTGGTTAATGTATTATCAAAAAAAAAAAAAAAAAACAATTGTATGTAGCACTAACAAGGGTATTGTATGTATTTTGTATTTTGTATTTTTTGTATTTATTTTGTTTCACCAAGCCTTTCTCTGTCTCTCCTCTCCTCTCCTCTCCTCTCCTCTATCCTCTCACCCCAACCGGTCCGCAGAATGCCGCCACCTCTGAGTCTGGTTTCTGCAAAGGTTTCTCCTTGTTGAGGGAGTTTTTCCTTTCCACAGTCGCAAACACACCTGCTTGCTCATGTGGATATGTTGGGCTTTTCTATTTTCTCTATAACAGCAAATTGGAATGACTGTAAAGTATTTAAAAATAATAAAAAAAAAAAAAAAAAAAAAAAAAAAAAAAAAAAAAAAAAAAAAAAAAAAAAAAGTATTTATGTTCATAAAATAACTGGTTTCAGTTTTTCTTTTTTTTTGCTTGTTTATTTTCCAAATTAGTCTTCTCAGATGTGTGCAAGATGAGCCAAAATATTTACTTTAATAAACGTGCTGGGAACTGGTGCATTTTTCATCAATCTGATTGAAAACTGTAATTGTGTAATTTACACTATGGTCTGAGTGCCTACTTATTTCATTTACATAACTGGAAATATGAAAATTGATTACTCTAATTTTCTTTGCATGCATATTCAAAACTCAGCGGCAGGGCTGCTTATGCAGACGAGAGTATGTTGCTTTTGATGCATTATTAGTGTTTTCAATCATCATTTACTATTTACAACCCCCTGCAGCCACGCGAGGACAAACATAATCACATTATATTCCATTTAAACCACAATACTTTTAATATAATGGCCAACACAAAACATTATGTTGTCTGCAAAGTAAGGTTTTATTTTGAAAAACAGTTGTAAAATTTGTCATTTTTACTAATTTTGTAAAAAAACATTTTTTTTTTAATTATTTTTGGATCCAAACAGCCGCTTTTCTCACTTGTTGGAAAAAATGTGAGCAGATCATTGTAGATTATCGTAAGTATAGTAGATTTCCAAAATGGCAACAATTAACCATCAATTGAACAGCGAGAAACAGGCACAGATTTTGACATTGATATTTTCTATATTCAAGTTACAATACATGTGTGGTTCTGCATCTTCCAATTGAAAGACATTTCTAAAATCACGGCCCTCCTTTGTCGAAGTAATCTTAATCTTAAGCTCATACATTATTCTATCATCAGCCCTTGATTTTTGAATGCTGCACTCAAGGGTACACTTAAAGACACAATGACACGAGTGTTTCAAACTATTTAGAGGTGTGCTCTAAATAGTTTGAAACGCTGGTGTTCAGTGTTTAATTAACTCAAAGAGACAAGAATTTAAAGACTCCCACTCAGACCTCTTTCCGTTGGATACTAGTAAGTGTTCGACCCAATCTTAGAATTCCTGATTTTCTTTTTTCTTTTTTAACAGAACATGGCCTACTTATAATGTTGATAAGCAAGAGCACAGAAAACCAATAGCCTTTTTGGATCCTTATACCCAAGTCTAATGGAAAATGCTCTTCTGTGACCGGTAAGAATCAGCTTTGAACGTCTGTGCTTGTAGAAACAGAGGCATGTTCTGTTTCGATTATAATAGGAATAATGTGAATGTCAAATGCTTGGAAATAAAGTGGAAGGAGTTTCATTTTTGTTTCCTCACAAAACTTTTTTTCCTCACAAGAGGGGAAAGCCTATAGTAAGTATCCTACTTAACATATGAAAACAAACCTCAACTCATTCATTGATTGATTCTATAATGGGGAAATAGTATTATTTTCCAAGGCCATAAATACAAACATACAATGTAAAGACAGGAGCACCCTGAATTCATTTTCCTGATTCGCATTTCAATTTAATATAATTTTTGGAATATAAGTAAACAAACTTTGAACAATTCTCATAAAACTTGCATATATATCATCAACCTGGCAATATAAACATTAATCAAAGCTGTGAATTAAACTAGTCAATTTAGAAAACAGGAGTACCATTTTTGGGGAATAAACAGCAACTGCAATTATAATCAAAGATTAAAGTTTGCATATGAGAGTGATAAACAATATATTTTACATATTATTTCAGTCGTTCTATTTTCCCTATGTTTTTCCAATTGAAAGGTTAAAAAAATGTCTTTGAAAATCAACTTACTGTACCACTTGAGATTGTCTTTGATTTATTCAGGCATAAACAGTCATAAATCAGTCAGTCCAGTATCCCACACCACGTGAGCAGCGAACTCACCCTTCTCTCTCCATGAGCCGAGAAAATAATATAGGAACTGCACTTAGAAGAAACCAAGAAGAGTAAGAAATTCTTCAGAAAAGGCTTCTTTATTCATGGAAACCCAAAGATGCCGTAATGCTACTGACAGTCCTTCCACGACCTACAAGTAAAATCTATAATTGTGTAACTCACTTCTAAAAGCAAAGTAAGGGCCACAAGCTCCCGCTACTACAAACAATGCAGCGCCAGTCAGAAAACAACAATCAGCAGTCTTGATGCTCATCGTCAGGTGCCTGGTGAAAGCAAATAATGCTAATGAAAATAGTAATAATAATCACACATGCCTTTGTTGACAGGAAAGTAGTTCTGTACTTGTGCATATCCCCCTTTTGCACCCACTGCAAAATATAATTTTATTAAGTAATGAGGTTTGTTTCTTCGAGCTTGCCACATTTTTTTTTTTAAACTGCATTGAGCATAAACTACATTTCCCACAATGCATGTCAATTATATTATTTTTTATAATACTAATATAATCACCACTTGGAAAAAATAGCATCACATAAGCACTTCAAGCAGTCTCAAAGGGCTTTGCAATGTTAGTCGCGTTCACCCATTCAATCAAACATGCACACACCATTGGTGAAGGCTGTGGTCATTCTAGTGGTTCGCCGACATTGGGAGACACTTGGAGTTTGGTACGTTGCACAGACAGAAGAGACACTTCAGGACATAAACAATCAAATACACTATAAAACCACCAATCATAGGATTGTAGAACAAACCAAAGCTTCCATTGTGATATAATCATAGATGAATATGTGAATTTGATGTTGAAGTTCAGATGTACTGTAAATACAACTGAATTGATCATTTGCCATTTGTACAAACTTAAGACTCTGTTCATAATAGAACAATAGACTATACTATAATCATCCCACGACATGTCAAACATGTCAATCTTGTTGCTCCAACAAATTAAATAGTGACTCGTTCAACTCTAAGGCATGAAAACTTTCAGCATTTTTCAATCTGATGCCAACAAGATATCTCAAGAAAGTTGTGACAGGGCTAGTTTCCAACCAAGGAGCAGACTCTATTCTTGTAACAAGAGTCTGTAAATGTCTGGGAAGTGAAGAGACTCATTTCTGGTGTTTCAAGTGTGAACTGCAGTGGGAGCATTTTTTTTCTTTTTCCTTTCCTTTTTTTTTTTTTTTTAATTTAGTACCAGCAGGCACATAACAGCATTTTTCAAAATGCTGAATGTTTCAGGGGTTTGAAAATGCCAATAAAAGATATAAAATGCCAGGTCAGTGTGTTTTTATTTGAAAGAAGTTCAGAAGCAAACGATGAATAAGAGTGATTACCTGGTAACTGTGAGGGGCCTAAAGGTAAAATATGGCCCGGAGAGTTCAGCAGGGTAAACTGTGAAGAAAGAAAACAATCTGAAAATCAATTCTGTGTCTGTTGGCCACTGAAGAGAAGTGAGAGAAGAAAAAAAGTGTCCGCCCGTCTGCTCGAGGAGCCCTGCCGCTGAGTTTTGAATATGCATGCAAAGAAAATTAGGCAAATCAAAATTTCAATCGCATGGAATGATCTTCAAATTCCAAAATAACTACAATTATATTTTTTTCCAATCATGTAAATGGAATAAGGAGGCACTTAGAACATAGTATACATGACACAATTACAGTTTTCAATCAGAATTATGAAAAATACACTCATTCTTTGCAGATTCATTTGATTGAGGATATGGGGTATAATAGCAGGAGACCCTCAAATGAGGCTTTGGGAAGCTTTTTAAATACATTTAAAGTAAGAAAGGAAGCAACATGGATCAGCCGGTTACAGTGAGGAGTATAGTTGAATGTGGTCAGCATGAGATGGATATATGGATTTTGTTGTTCTGTTGTAGTTTTAATAGAGCCCACTGGGATCACATAGAAACGGAATACAATTGGGTCTAAAATATCAAAACAGACCCTCAAAATAGGACGGAAGAAGAAGTCCAGCAAAATCCATGTGGTTGGCCAATTGTGGCAAGGGCAGTCCATTTACTACAATGTTTGGAAATACTACTTGACCTCCATGTGTATCTAGGAATTGAGTCTTTGATGGACTTTGTCAAACAAACAAACATGCCATTTTACTTTTATTTATAGTCACAATGGAGCGGTTTGCCTCAGATGAAAGAAGACGCACACAGTGCCTTTCAAAATGAGACTCAGTCTGGAGTATGGTGGCTCAACAGGGGATGAATCATTCAAAGCATCTCGGAGGGAGAGCTGAACAAAACAAGTCCCTTTTGTTTGAAACCTTGACATTCCCACATCTTTTTTTTCCATGTGAACACCAAAATAATTGTTTGGTTTCATTTATATCTTGTCCCAATTTTTGTGAAATATTCACAGAAAGCTCCGTGGGAGGGTTTGGAAGCACTCTTCCCTATTGGGAGCTAATATCCAAGTCAGCAGTTCTCGAATTGTAATGATAGAGTGCCCAAAAATGTAATCCCTCCTTGACTGACTCCCATGGAGAGTCAATGACATAACTGACAAAGCTATTACTTCAGACAAATGTCTTTGGCAAATTCGCACCAGGAGATCCAGGCAGAAATAATAACACCATCTTTCCTTGAACACTTCCTTTAACTTTCTTTTTCCTTTGTTTTACATCATATTTAGAATTTACTGTTGTCTTTTCTTATTGAGTGAAAGGTGCAACGATATGAACCGAGAAAGTACCCTACATGTTCGACCTATAAACTTAGACTGGGGATGCACCGATTCCAATACATCTATCGGAGTACTTGTACTGGTAAGAACGACGACACAGTGCACGAGTACTATGTGACGACATGCGTCAGCAACGTCACCCACAGCAAGGCAAGAGAGTATGAGGAAGCTCGAGTCCTTAATATTAATGAGAATGATAAAAGTAAGCCAGAGTGTAAACTATGTTCTGCCAAAATTACAAGAGGAGTCAAAAGATAGTTCATAAAACACCAGCAACTTAAAAACAGGAGACATTTAGACCAGCAAAGTTAGCCTGACGTTGGTCATTAGTTTCAGTGCTCAGCACTCTGTCCCTCGGTCTTCAGTCTACAGTACACGTAGGGCAGTGCGTAGATATACGGTACACACTGCCTTATGCATACTTTACATTGTAACTCAACTCAACTCAATTTTATTTATAAAGCGCTTTAAGCAGCCGAAGCTGAGACAAAGTGCTGTACATTGAAATAAAAATATAAGAGGCAAAATAAAAACATTAAAACAATAAAAAAGTTAGAGCAATAAAAACAATCAGATGGTAAAACAATAAATAAAACATAATAAGTTAAAACAATAAAAAAAAGAAGCTAAAAGTACTTGTATTTGTCCTTTAAAAAAGTGGTATCGATGCATCCCTAGTTTAGACCGATAGTTTCCTTCTGAAGACATTCTCCACTAACAATACATGACTGAAAACAATCACCATAATGTGTTTGAACTTTTAAATTCAAACAAATAATCATGCTAAAGTTGAAGTAGTTAAGCATATATAACAGAATAGTGTGCTTCCTCTTTACCTACAGAATCATGAATACATCAGATTTAATTGTTGTTCACTGATTGTCTATTGATTATCATCCATTCATCAAACAATGGCTCAAACTAACCTCTTAAAAATGTGAAAATTGGAAATACTTGACAATGATTGATCGTGTGTGTTTGTACGTGTCGCGTAGTTTGCAAAGTTTACAGGGAACATTATGGCTTCTCTGAAGAGAATGACGACACAAGTGTAGTCTGCACAGATGGACTGCATGCAGGGGTATGGACCATGTTTTGCCTTGTCTTTCTTCAAGGCCGCTCTTGCTGTACCCCTTTGAAGATGAGCATGTTGATTCCCCACCTCATAAGAACACTGGGTTTATGCCTGTGTATTACAAGCTCAGCAGCCCACCAGGCCAAAACATCAGGGATTTTTTTTTTTCCTCTTGTGTTTTAATGTATTTGTAAGATGCTAATTTTAACTGCTTACGATGTCGCTGCTTATTTGAGTGGGGGGGGGGGAATGTGATTGATGGAAATCTTGCCAGTAACATCTGTTGCTCCCAATCAGTAATTCAATAGATAACAGCTTTAGCCTCAGATTAATGAAGCACAGGAGGGAAGTACCTCGTCTCAAACACATCTGGCAGCACACTCGTTTTATTGTAATGAAAGGAGAGGACTCATGTATGAAAAATACAAAATTACTGATGTGAACATCAAAAGCTGTGTGTGTGTGTGTGTGTGTGTGTGTGTGTGGGGGGGGGGGGGGGGGGGGACTTAAAGGAAGCAGGCTTACCTCTGGTTAGGTCCCCCACACATTGCACTTGTATGCTGATATGGGCAAAACATGTAATTAACATGTCATTTTTGCATCTTAATCACTATTTTTATTTCTGTTGTTGTGTTAAAAACAGATAAGCAATAGGAGAATTGTTTTGTGTATATATGAAAGATATTGTAGCTCAAGACATCTTTTTAACACATTCCCTCGAATGTGTCTCTTTTTTTTTTAACCTCTTTTTTATGAAAACATACATATTTTAGCTGTGCAGCAGCTTTGTATAAGTTGTGCTGCAGGGTCTTTGGCTCAGGATGTTTCCAGAATGCACACTTCGGCTCCATCAGTCATTGTAGGAGCCTAAAATGTGCATGCCTGAAGATCTGTCGAAATGGACGTGTCGTGCATTGGCACTGTAGCTTTTCAAGCAGCAGCAATAGCCTATGTGGCAGAGGCCATAGACAGCTCTCACCTCTCTACAGAAAGATGGCCCATGTCTACATGTGGAACACAGTCTTGTCAGTAGGAAAGCCTCACTTCAGGTTTGTAATGTGAAAAGAGTAAAAGGGCGCTGGAGCAACAAAGGATCTCTACATTAAATAAAAGATGGCGACAGTATTAACCGTGAGACTCGTCAGTAACAAGATAAGCCCTTGTGCTCACAGTTACTTTTTTTTTTCATCAACAAAGACACACACACATACACACTTACCCTCTGTTTTATGTAATATAGCCCCATTATGACAAATACACTCATCCTTGCATGTCAACTCAAAATCAATTGAAATCAGAATTTTCACCGAGGACTCAATGGGGATGTTGGAATTCACAGACAGGCTCAAGTTAGTTGAAGGTTGTTTTTATTCTCATTTCTCTATCTTCTCAAATAACAAAGAAGCCCCTGAAAGAAAGAAATGTCCCTGACTGAACGAGCCCTCATTGTTGAAACACACACATGATATGAGTTATGGATTGAGCCAATAGCACACACCCATTGTTTCATTTATTCCATCCATGTTGTGTCAACTTTCTGTGGAAATAAGTAGTCACCTTTATCAAACATACAATTGAAAAAACATGTTTTGGTATTCATGTCAGAGTTGATGATAACTTCTCTGTGGGGAAAGCCAAAGGCAAGCTAGGAATTACAAGCACGCAGTTGGTATCACAGTGTCATCCTGAATGTTCTGATCAGTCCCGGCAAATCAGCCATAAGAGAGGTGAAGTGAATGACAATAATATTTATTTATCATGGCAACAGTTAATGGGTGTGACACATCATGCTGCAATTAAACATTTATTCAGTAAATCTGATTTGTTAGAAAGAGGAAAAATGGGTAACCATGAGGATTTGAGTCAGTGTGACAAGGTCAAAGTTGCTATCACAAGATTTTTGGATCAGAGCACCTCCAAAAGTGGAGCTATTGTGAGCCATCACAGTGTTTTGCGAAGGTTTTGCTAAATGTGTCATTTGAAAATGCCCAAATATGTCTTAGGCTCAATATGTATAGCTATATGTTTGTTTTACTGTGCTATGGTGTGATATTGAGATGAGCTGTTGCTATTTTAAATGATGTAAGGTACCAGGAAACATCAAACAATAAACCGACAACTATAAGTCGGAGCCAGAATGGATGACACGGCATTGTCATTGTAAGCTGGGCCTACTCATATGATTTAGGTCACTGCCTCAAAAATAAAGTATAACAAAGGGAGAAAAGTGATGTGAACACACTGGAAATTACTAAACAACAACAAATCCAGAGGTCTCTAACTTTGCATCACTTGAAAAAATACAAGCCAATAGAAAGGTCTCAGTAATGCTGCCTTATTCATTTCAATACAAATGAGCCAGTGATGTGTTAAATGTATTTTCATTGCCTTGGCCAATGTGTTTGTTTTGAAATGCACGTATTAGTTTCTTTTTGAAAGACATATGTTCCATGTGGATTACAGCGTAATCGAAATGTCAGCGCAACATTCTTACATTAAAGCCAGAGGTCATGGTTCGAATGGGTCTCAAATAACTGAGAAGAAAAAAAAAAAAATTCAATCTCGCTTCTTAACCATTTTAAGGAACAGAAAAATCATCCAATCTTAATCAACCCATTACAGGCAGTTCAAATAAAAAAAATGCACTCATGGACAGAAATGACTCACCAACACAATAATGACAGCAATTTCCAGGCAGCATAAGTGCTACTTGGCCCATGTCCACATTTAACGGCATTAAAAGAACCACAAAATCAGACCAAATCAGATGCAGACGGACAAGATCTGTCACAACTGTTTCTCAGCTCTTTTACAAGTCTTCTTGCCCCCTTTAGTCATCATGAGCTCATGCCAAACAACTGCAAGGACATATGCAAATGACTGTAGCTAACAGGAGATAAGTCTTTGGCACCACCACTGGCTCTGACAGATGCTGCAGACAGACACACACCATAGAACATTTAGTCTCGTGGAGGCAAAGCTGTAGGCATCAGGGCTAAGATTTGGTGGCTTTTGACTGGTTAACGAGACTCTGACATCTTGGCAGCACAGTGATCGGGGTGAAACAGAGCAGTATGAACTGTCACTGTTCGAAGCACGGTTGAAAAGGAAAGCAAACAGGCTGGCAGACACTTGCAAAAACCATAGACCTGATGTTAATGGTACATTTAAGCTTACTATTGGGTTGTCACATTATCCAAAGGAAGATTATTTATTCTCATTTGACGGCTGATGCAAAAGCGTGCTAATAGATAGTTGAAAATAAAGATGGGTGCCATGTGTTTGAAATATTTAGCATTTACATGAGGAAATTAACACATTATGGGCAAATCCTAAATGGCAGCACAATTTATTTGAATACGTTATATTACCGCTATTTTACCGCCTCAACATTATGTTATGGACATATTATGTACATTTGATTCCCTGTATTGCACTTGAGCCCTTTTTTCATATTTCTCAATCTTTTCTCTCCATTTCTTGTCACTGCGAATGAATTTATTTTGGCCTCGCTTCCCTTATCAACATTATACCATTATGGTGTGACAAAATGCCTCAAATGCATAGTACCACACTTATTTGCATCTCATTTTATGTCCATTCAGTAAAATGTGATGATTCAACATTTCCTTTTCATAATTGAATTTCATTGAGTAAAAAAGGTGCACTGACACAGTGTATGTATGTGTGTGTGTGTGTGTGTGTGGGTGAGTGTGCTTTACAGCCATGCTCCTCTCTCATAATTGTTGTTAATGCTTTTGTAGATTGTGACAATTTTCAAAGCAACCACAGTAACCTGTCTGTCCAGCCAAATATGCATCCATGTCGTTGCATTCACTGCCATATAGTAAAAGTGTTGTCACTACATATGTGACATAAGCGTACCCAATACTTCTGATCATTTAACAGTTTTCTGAGATTGGCTTTCTCTTTCCATTGACTGATAATGTCTGAAAACATGTCAAATTGGGCCATTTTTTATGAATGTATTCCTTGCCTTTCACTGAATAATCGTGTCGTAAATCGGTATGACAAAGTTAGACTTGTAGTTTCAAAACAATGTTGATTTTTCAATGCAGAATACTTGATTTTATTAATAGCACAAACAAAAATTAGATTGTTGGAAGGAATTCACTCCCCCATCATCACCCCAAACCCCCAACTTTAGGTACACTATCAAGTGTTATTAGACTGTTTATGTAATGAGACGCCAGCATGATCTTTTTCAGTGACACGACTATGAATTTATTCTCGTCCTTAAAACAAGCATAGAAAAGTAAAGCTTGAACGAACATAGGCAACCAAGTGTAATTTTCACTTCATATATTAGGTAGCTCATATGGGATCACTGCAGTATGATGCTTAAGATACATTTTGTCATGAAAAAGCTTTCACTTGCTAAGCTTTTTGAGACCAGAGGCAATTTTTTCATCAGTATTAATGTACAATTTTACACAAGTTTGAACTAGTTTAATGACACAAACTAAAACCAAATTATATCAAATCATATTAAATGAGCAATAAAAAACGGGTGGTTTGTATCTGCTGATGGTAGGTACAAACAGGTGAAGACAGCTTAAGAAAAAATCTTAAACAAGATAAAGTGTTCTATCAATGACGAAAAAGCTCTAAATGGTTTTCATTGTTGTTTTGTAAACAGGATTCAGGGCCTTGAATTTGATGTGGGCTGCACCTGGGACACAGTAAAGGAATATGAGCAGTGGGGTGATGTCCCCTTTGTGGCTGGTTTAAGACCAGACGTGCTGCTCTTGTTCCGGATGAGAGAGACCTGCCAGAGGACAGGGCAGTCATAGTGCCAGCCATAAATGTCATATCTCATTCACCTTTCTGAAGTTATGTCGACCATTCTCAGTACTCTCTCTCCTCCAAATATGACAGTCGGCACTGCTGGCAACCAGAAAAGAGCTGGTGTCCAAATGTCTTTGTTGGTTATATCCGACTATCCACCGCTGATTACCATCAAACTGCTTTTGATGCTCTTTAACAAACTTTAATCTGGCTTTTTTTTTATTGAATTTTAATTTTATGATTTTATACTGTGCCGTTTTGGACACAATCTGTCGAGTCTTCACAATGACTGAACAGCCACTGCAACACCAATTTCCAACTAATATTTATTGTGAAAAGTCATGAGCAACTGCCTATTTGGCAACGTATGTGGAAAAAGCTTTTGTAGTTTTTTTTGTTTTGTTTTGTTTAGTTTGGCGTTTGCACTTTCTGTTACTATTTTGACTCCTAAATCCCTCACTGCTGCTAATCAAGTGAAATATATCTTCGCTTAGATAGCTTACAAATGTATTGTGAGTTTCTGGTAAACCAATTTCATGAGAAATGGAGCTATGATCATCAGACCTGCCACAGAGCAACACAGACAGAGCTATGGTTGGATTTTTTTTTTTTTTTTTTTTAATTTTATGAAATGGAAGGAATTACAACGATGCACTGGATTGTAACGCAATTTTATGCACGTGTCGGACCCCAGGAAGATTAGCAGCAGCATCTGCTGCAGCTTATGGGGATCCTAATAAACTGAACTGAATTTAACTAAACTAACATGTGCAATTACCTTTATTGACCATTTATTCTCATACTCTAACGCTGGGTGTCTTTAGGTGCACTTGAGTGTCTTTAGATGCACATACAGCAATATGCATAATTACTAAAAAATATTGTGTTTATAGATTTTCATGGAGGGAATGAGAGATATACTGTGTCAAATTTGAGTGGACAGTTTCAGATCAGGGCAATACATTGGGTTAAACCCATGTATCACTGTCAGATACTATCAGCCAGGCGTACATGAAGCTCAGTGTGAACGGGACACATCCAAAAGTCATTTCCTTGACAATGTAACACCATGCTGCTAAATTGACAGACAGACCACTCTCTCTAAGAATCTACTGCTTGTGCCCCGGGAATGAAAATGTGCTAAACACAGTGAAAACCAATCTCGTTTTTCATAATCATTCCTGGGATTTTCTTCGGTCTCCAAATGCAGGAGTGACATTAAGCCCTATAGCAGCAGGATTGGCCCGTAGTTAGATTTGTACCCTATCATGTCCCACCACGACCGCAGCCATTCTGCCAGCCCACTCAGCCCCTGCTATCACCCCACCCAACCCCTGCTCGCTCTCACACACACACATACACACACAACTCCACCACCCATTCCTCCTCTTAAATGAGAACTCAAATGAGCAAATAAGTAGAAAATGTGAAATTTTCATATATCCAGATTCTCACTTAGACGGATACACATATGCAGCCCACCAGTAATCATTTAAAGCTCCATTTGAATGCCCATATAGTTAAATACAATGCAAAGAACCAAGCATAGGGAGCTGAACATAAGCCAAATTCTAATGGGTCTGACTTCCTTGAGATTATAAATGATAAAATTACAAATAGTCCATAAATAGCTAGTGATGAAAGCCATTGATGGGTATATTTGTTAATTGCCGAGTTGTAGCTGATTTTCAACATTGCAAAATGCAACAGTGATGTATTAATACACCTGACCTGTAATGAGTTGATTAAATTTTAAGTAAATTTTAAGTTTGTTTACTTACATTTTGGTTTTTTAATTCCCTTACTGGAGCAGCAGCACATGCCTGGATGTAGCACTGTGACTACAGAGCAGCACAATACCGAATGGACTAATGTTAAGGCAGAAAGTTTCCCTTTAAAAGTTACCCAACGGCTGATTGAGAAAGTGAAAGTCATTAGCTTCGCTTTGAAAAGCTGAATTTAACGACCACGGTAGTAATTCTGCAGCAAAACAGCAAGTTGCCATGTTGGCTGACCAGGAGCCACCAAACTGGTAAACCTGGAGGAAAGACTTTCAGGTAAAATATTAATTTCTCCTCTTTCCCTGACTCTCCTGTGTGTGTGTGTGTGTGTGTGTGTGTGTGTGTGTGTGTGTGTGCGTGCGTGCGTGCGTGCGTGCGTGCGTGCGTGCTACATTATATAATTGTCACTTTGTTCATGTGATACGTGTACAACTTTGTTTCTCGAAATATTCAAATTCTCAAAGTGGTGGACTTGCACTCAAACAAACCCAACTTTATGTTAGGTATTTATAAATTTTTGTTGTAATCATTTTGCTGATCTTGGTGAGAAACAGTTTGACCAAAAGCTAAACGGACAGTATAAAATAGTCTGAATTTAAATAGTGTCTGTGTCTTGAGTTGACATTAATTCCAAGGTTTTCCTTGAATAAATAGTCATTACAAGGTTCAGTCTTCAGTAGAAAAACAATGTGATTAATTACATAAAAGTATGCAATTAATCAGTAATTTTTTTTAATATTTTTTTTTAATCAATTGACAGCACAAATTTGAAAAAATTTAACATATTTTAACTAAGCCACTGCACTAAATATAGCTGGAACTCAAGTGCAGGAATAAAACTCCTAGTCTAGTAGTGTGTGTAGTCAAAGTGTGTGAGACTGCTATGAAGTTCGTCCTACACTTACATCTTACATTTACACCATCAGCGCCCTGTGCGTCTTGCGTGAATGAAAAGAAACATATTGGTCAATGTATGTTTACTTTGTCCAAAATATTGCAGTGTATATCAGTCTATGACATTACAAAATAGATTTAAAAAAGGACATTACTCTTACGCCGAGTATAAGATTTGACATGTGAAAACATCAAATAGTGATTACATATACAACTTAATTTCTTTTTGGCCTCATCTTTGAGTCCAAATATGTATTAATTAAGTGGATATTCAAATAGAATGATGGTTGAATGTAATTTCCAACCATGTGAAATGCAATCTAAGTGCTCTTACAAGTTACACATTTACCCACATGTTGATTTCTTTTTCTTTTTTTTTTTTACCCAAAACTGCATGAGATGTTTTTGTTACAGTGAAACCTCCATTCCAGGTCTGCTTGAGATCATTACCCGACAACACGGGGAAGAAAACATCGTTGTGTAGTTTCGGAGCCCAGTGTGTTTTCTCAACGTGATGGTTGCCCATTCGTTGAACCCATGCCGGCACCGACATTCACCATGTCTGACATACTCTATGCAGGAGGTGAAAATAAGCTTGTGGAAAATTCGAGGCTCAATTCGACATTCCTTCACAACTATGTTTCTCCTCGATAGCCCTCAAGAGATTGCCAGACTGCTGCATGTTGGAGCACGTTTCTTTCTCCCCCCCCACATGATACTGCACCCTTTCCATTTTTCTTATTTTACCAGTTCTCTTTGTTTGGATCCACCTTTCGCCTCTCCTTTGCTCGGCGTGAATCAAGAGCTCATTATATATGGCTTGTGGCATGTGTGGACTTGAAAGGAGCAACAGGCAGTGCCACAAGCTTTAGTTTTCTCTCAAAAGTAACTGGCAGCAATATGCTTTCTTACTGGCAAGAATAATCCCTGCTGCTACCAAATAAAGAGAATGGCGCGATTACGTGTTGGATGCAGCACTGAGGAACTGTGGGCTTGTATTTTTTGATACATTCAGTGGCGCAATGATGGTCACTGCCAAAGACTCTGAATTAGCAACACAGTTTTCCTTTATCTTACTATGATGCAGTGGGTGCCAGAGAGTTTTCCTCTCTCTCTTCAGGAAACCATCTCTGATTCTGTTTGAGGACTTGTGATGATATGAAAGCTTCTGAATTTACCTCCTTGAAATATACACAACTGTCCTTTTCCTATACCCACTTTATCTTTATTTTTATCTTTAACTGGGGTCACTTTCAGTGAAGTCTATTCAAGCAAACAGATGGCAAAATGCAGGGGAAAGTGACCGATCCATTGCAGGGGAGACAAACGGACACATTCACAGCTTTATACATGCTTTGATTGTGGAAGGAAACCACAAAAACATTTAGACAGGAAAAGGAGAACATGCAAACTGTCCAGAGGTTACATGCATGATACGCTCATCAAATTCTTGATAATAAATCTAGCATGTTGTTAAGAGCCAGATTTCCCCACATTATCTAAAAAAAAAAAAAAGAGCCCAAATTGTCCCAAATATTAGTCTGCCCCTGTTTAGAATGTAATGTGAAAATGTGACTAGTTTTTTCATATTTTGAATAAAAGATATCTAAAATAAACTACTTTCACTCTCTATCCATCATCACAATTCATCAGGTGTCATAATGTGATGTATTCTCTTGAAGTGTTGGTGTCTTACTCATGTACATCGAGTAGTTGGACTTAAATGTGGAATTTCACAGTAGGTTGAAGAATGAACTGACCCATCTCTGGTGACAACAAGCCACTTTCAAACCTCTCTTCCTTTCGTGAGGTTTCTCAGTTCAGTGCAGCCTCTGACCAACGCATCTTAAGAAAAGACTTTAGCTGGTGAGCCGGGGTCATTGGTTGCATCACAGCTTTAGAATTTTCTTGGAAATTTCACTCGCTCGCCTGTGAGCTATTCTTCATCCTCACACCAGGTGATCTTGTCCTTTCTGTTTCATTTGAAATATTTTGAGATTTTTTTTTGTGTGCATGAATGTTCCATCAAAAGGCAAAAATACATCTGCAGTCACATGAACAGGGCCGCTCCCCTCTACACACATAACTGTGTGTAGATCCTCACGTCACTAGGGTTTAATTCTATCAGCAACTGTGCTGCAATTGCCTGCTGCTACACAACGACCTGCATGCTGCACAAGTGGTTAATTGCAAAGCATGCATAACATAAGGCCCCATTTACTGAAATACTGCAAAAATCATGCAGTACTTTATGCATGCATTGGGCAATACTTTAGTAAAATACTGCATCAAGCATGAATAAAAGGTTTAGGGGGTCAGGACTGAATGTGCAACCAAATAGATTGTGCTGTCATTTCATGTGGATTTTGTGAGTGGTCGACTTAAAACAATAGCAGGAGTGACGTTAATGAGTGAGTTTGCCGTTGAGTCTTTGGATGGTACACCGAGCCCCAACAGACAGTAAAAGAAGTGATACCATGGAGTTGGACATGTTGGTAGAATTTTTCAGAAATATAGCCAATGAATCTGAATTTGTAATGTAAAAAAAAAAAAAAAGCATAATACAAATCAAAAACAGTAAAGTGACGTTATTGGTCACGTAGAAAATGTTTCAGTTTTCTACATAGAGAATGGCTTATCATAAACTTTGGATACAAAATGTTCTGGCAAGCCAGCTGAGGAAATTGTTTTGATCATAACAGCAGCATCTCTTCTAGACGCTATGCTGATTTGCACCACCTCTTTAAACATTTTGATAACCAACGCAATCATTAACAAATCAAACATCTTCAGATGTAGTAAATCACATTGCAAGCGGGGACATTAATCATCATAAAAGTCTGTGTTGTGTTTAGGTGGAGTATAGATAATCAGGAACAAAGATCTGAAAGGTGAGATAATCAATAAGCATAAACAGGGATACAAGCCCAATATTCCATATTCATGAAGTTACTAGATGGATAGTGTTCATTATTTCTTATTTTGGTCATCTGCGTGCACGAAAGACATGATGGAAAAAAAGAGTGTTTTTTGAATCCAGAGCAAGCAATTGAGAAAAGTACAAAAACAGAAACCCAGTGGTGGGTGAGAGGTCTGTCCATATTCTTAAATGTCTTTAAAATCATGATTACCAAAACTGACCATTGACTAAGAGGTCTGTTTCAATTTCCTTTGGACGAGAACCTCAATTTGGCCGGGTAAGGGCCCTGCACATCCCGGAGTCCAAATATTATTGAATTTCACTTTGTGTTCCACTATAGACCATTCTCATATTGTAACACTTTTTCCTGGTATGTATTCCAGATTGTGGTTTAAACGAAATAGTGCAAAGATGAGATCACTTTTCACACTCTAGTTTTCTGACTTATAGTCAAGATACTGATACAAAAACTTTATCCAACAGTTTAGTTTGGTGTAGCCAATTCTACTATACGCTGTTGCTTCACTTAAGAATGAAAGCCATAGAGGTGGAGCCTGTAAAATTCCCATTACCATCCAATCCATCCCAAAATTAGTCCACAAGTATGCAAGTCAGCAGGTGATTCAAAAGACAATTGTGATATTCAGTCATTTCATTTGCAACTATAGAATGAAATTATTTAAATGGCCCATTACAAGCCTGCATCAGTTTTAAAAAAAAATGTGTAATTGCTGCTGAATTGTGAAAGAAAGTGTGATTGAAAGTATGGTGGAGCGACTGAGAATAATAAAATATTCCTTTAAGCTATTCTCCATAAGCCCATACCCCTCTGAACTGAGCAAACGCTGCTGTGAAAAAAAAGACATCTTGTAACAAGGAACAGAGGTTATATATTCAAAGGACCATATAACCAACACATACAGGAGTGTGCAAGAGCACAGTGTGAAATGTTTTTAATTATATCGATATCTTGAACCTCTGATCTTTTTGTGCTGGGAAAAGCCATTGTTGAAATAAAAATAATTAGTAAGATGATTATTTCTATCTGTATGGCTCTAGTAGTTGATAATGAGCATATAGTTCTTATTTATAGAAAATAAAAAAGATTAATTTGACCTATTGCAACTTTTTGAAAACAATTGGCTTAACAAATGAGGCTATGTCATTGCCAAAATGATGAATGCAGCTTGTATTGGTGGCTTAGAGAAATACTCCTTTTTTGATAAACCTTCTAAATAACAAAACCACGTCTCTTCAACATTTTAAAAGGACAGATTTGAGTCTGGAACTGCTGCTATCACCTCATTGCCCATGGCACCCTGATAAAAATCACTTAAGTCATTGATTAAAATGTAAGCAGGTTAATGCTAGAGGTGACTTCTCCTACTTAGCATAATTCGCTTATTACACAGGCAAATAAACAAACCATTGATCACAGTAGTTCCGAGCACAGAGGGTAGATGAGATGGATGAAACCAGCATCGGGAACATGTGTATCACACCAGCATGCGCTAAAATGGTCCAACTCTACAGTCCAAGCATAAATCCTGTATATTCGCCCTGTCCTCCTTGTATGATTAATAATACAGAAATTGACATCACAGATATGAGAAATCTGACCTCTTCAAAAGCATCATATACAATAATCGTCAGCAAAGCTCACAGTGCACAGAACATAAATATTTCCATTTGAACACATGAGAAATACTTATCTGTTGTCTTTTCTATTGTTCTCGCAGGATCACCATCAATCTTACTTAAACCCACTGTGCAGGACTTTTACATTGGCGCCCCCTGCTAAATGGGTTCATACAATGCTGATAAAGCCTTTCACAGCCAGTTATGCAATACACTATGTCTCACAGTAAACTGATTCATGTGTGTGAGTGATATGACCTTCATACGCCAGCCTGAAAGTTCACCATAATGTAGATGTCGGCTACTGTGGTCTTTGAGTTGGATGTTATTTTATAAGGTGATTCATAACACTGCGACCAAGCTAAAACAGTTCTACTCCTCTTCCATACCGCTGTACCTCGCCAGTCCCACAGGGCGAACACAGAGCGACAGACAACCAGACACATTCACACCAAGGAGAGATTTTGGGTCACCAGCATTTCATTTTATTCAACCAAATTTCATATAGCAGATGAGCTATTTGTTCTGATGTAAGATGATGTCTTGACAATGAGGTATCCCATTATTTTCCAGTCAGACATGTCTTTGTTTTAGCACAGACGATCATGATAAAAAAATGTAAAGAGTGGCACGGTGGAGAAGAGGAAACGAGAAAAAGTCCGAAAGCCAACTGAGAAAATGCCCCTCACCACAATAAGATAAAAGAAAATATATTATTCATCCTATTTGGAAAATGTATGCCTCAAAGGGTGACACAATCATAAAACACTCCGAAATGTTCACAAGTTGCAATTCATATTGTGGTTTTTTTATTAATCTATTACCAAACTCCTTCCAGAATTCTGCACGAACTGGGAAACATCCTTTATATTCCATTTTCATGAAGACAAACTAATAAATCAATAGCATATGTATAGTTTTGTACATCTGCCAGATGCAATCCTCTGTGCATCTCATTAGTAGATCAATTTCCACAATAAAGATTATCTTCATACGGTCAAACCAACCAAAGTGTATGAATTCAACAATGTTGTGTTCAAATTGAAACAGTGTTGTACAGAACTGAAAGTAAATTCAGTGAAGGCCTGTAGCCTTGTTCATGAGGCCAGTTGCAGAGGTAAAGACAACATTTTTATGACATGAGGTTTTGGTCCTGATGGACAGAGTTTTTGTAATTACTTTTAAGGACAGAGTCGGTACACCAAAGTTTCTGGCTTTAAGTTTAACTCTGGCACTCACACTCCCGCAGACCACAGCGATGACTGTGGCAGCGAGACGGTACACAGACAAAGTCGTAGCAAAACATTTATTTTGGACAGGTGTCGAAGGTGGCTTGCCATAAGGGACAGGCACAGTCATGGCTTAGACCAAGTCTGTTGAACTGCAGATGTCAGGCTCATCTCTCTTTGACATAGACAGCTTGTATGCCTCTGTTCAATTTCATAACGTCAGACCAAAGTCATCGCAAGAGCGGCAGGACAAGATTGTTGGTTGGCTTTTTCTCACCAAATGTATAACTTCATTCTCTTTGTTGGGGGAAAAAAGTTGTAGTGATAAAGTGAGAGAAGTGCCTACAAGTAATACTCTGCCAATGACATAATAACTTACTTGTGTTGAAAAGGCATGGAAGGTGATAGAAAAAACCTTTATCAATAGGCCACACACAGCCAAGCTTGTCCCGAGATAGGATAAAATAATTTATAAATATCAACTTCAAGTATTCCCTTTTTGTTTTAGTGCAATAGAACTAAGCATATTCATAAATAAAAGTTCACGTTCAGGCCCCACTAACACAAGAAGAATCAGCTGGGGAAAAAAAGTTTATCGTTTATCCATTTTTTTTTTTTTTTACAGAAAAGTTTCACATTTCGATGGCAACGTATTGATAATGACTGTACATGGCAGAGTAGGAAATGATGTAGTTTAAATGCAAAAGCGACTTGTTGTCAATATTTTTTTAGGGTTCGGGTTGTATGTGTACAAAATTAAGATGTAGTCATTCAAGCAGTGTTCAGCTGTCCATCATTGTCCTGTGGGCCCAATCAGTATCTGGTGTTGTCAGAAGTATGCAAGAAATGTGTGGGATTAATAAGGGATTAATAAAGTGATACTGAGGTTTTAAAGATATAACAAGTTTATTATGAGATGATGACATCACGCAGACCCGCACATTATCCAAATTGAACAAAAATAGTTTGTACGGTTTCCTTTTCTGACCGTATACCAACTAACCTCAAGTTGCATTTTGAGAGAATACATGCATACATTTGTACATTTCATACTTTCCTGTGGAGACGAGTATATTATAGACAGCCTCATATATATATAAAAAAATAAATAAATCATCCAACTTTACCCCAGTCCAGTAAAATGTGCTTCGGTCCAGTAAAAACTGCATGATTACTGGACCAGTGTCCGGTAAAAAATGTTGGCATTCCACGATCCCTGGGATCTCAGTGCTACACTGTGCAGCCTACTCTTGCAAAGGCAATGCACTCTTCACTGTCTTCTATATTTTTTTTTATCTGAATTGCAGTTAATTTCGACGACCAGCGTGCGCCAAACAAGACCTTTCAAAAGCTGGTTTTCCTACAGGCAATATGTTTCTTACCTATGGTCCATCTAATTATAAAGCACATGAACATGAGATGTGACACTTAATATATAGCCTTGTAAGAGGTAAAAGAGGGAGAAATAACATGAGCAGTTACCCAACAGCACAACAAAGACATAGCATTTCAGAGCATATTAAAATCATTAAAAACGCAGTGTGGTGCTGTCAATGTTCCTGGTGTAGCAATTTATTAATAATTAGACTTCGCTCAAGCTATAAAAAGCACTTTATGAATGGTGATCAATCACATTCACTCATTCACACAGCCACACACTGGATGAGGGTATGCAAGGTGGGACCAATTTAAAGCTCAGTGTTTTTGCCTAAGGATGCATCGAAACATAGACAGGGCAGATGGGGGCTGGGGGCGTTGAATCCCCAACCTTGGTAATGGATCTCGACCTATTTTATTAATTGAACCAAAACTCATGCTAACTGACAAGATGGGTTATTGCATGATGAGAAAACTCTCGACACAGTTAAACCAACACACCACAAACCACCAGGAAGTCAGCGTTGATGTGTCTCTCATGAATTAAAATAAAGAACTTTGCTTTCACAAGCAACAAACTGCCAGTCCATCTTGAGCAACTTTCTACTTAAACAAGTCCTCACCAGCAAGCTCTGCCAAACGTTGAGTAAGCCCTGGTGGCCAGAGGTGTCACATGCAGACATCTTTTCATAGCTGATTAATCCCCCAGCGAGCTCATCATAACATTAAACAGCCATCTATATATAATAATTGCACAAAAATCAAAAATTATGACAACAGTTGTCATGGGATGACATTTGACATGAATTGATAGCAGCTGTAGAGACAAGGTTTACAATCCATTGTCCAACAGTCGTCAAAGTGTGTGATCATCTTGAAAAAAGAAAAGTCATATCAAAAGAGAGAAAGAAAACAAAAAAAAACTCCTGTACTTGTTAAGAAGCAACACATAGTACTACACGTGTGACTAAGAGGAGTTTCACAGGTTGTCTGAGGCATAACCGCATCTGTACTTTTCTTTCAGGATCTCTTTGAGGTGTCATTTTTGCTAATGTTTGGGCGTCTGTCCACGAACGAAAATCTGTAGCTTTATTAGAAGAAAAGAAAATTCATTTTGGTTTTTTCTTGTGATCAAAGAAAGCCTTTAAGGAATATATTTAAGTTGTCCGACTCGTAAGAACAACTATACTTGTGTTCTTTGGACAAAAACTGTGTAAGATCCATAAAGAAATTATGACACACACATATATATATATATATATATATATATATATATATATATATGATCGAGCAGCATATCAGAAATAAAGTAGTTCAATTTGTTTCTTAATGTTAACAAAAGAACATTATAAGAACATTATATTACATCCTGGTCTGTATTTTTAGGTTACTTGCTATAATTTGAATAAATGTAAAAACATTTGGAGCAGGTTTAACTTCCATTTAGTTGAAAAATACTTAGCACCGACTGTGTGTCTTGTTTAGGCAACCATTCGCTCCTTATCACCTAATCCTGGACCACATAACAACACAAAACGATTTTGAAAGCAGTGTGTCCAATCACAGCGTTATCTGTCAACTCCATATTAGTCTTATCCCTGCTGCAGTTGTTGCTTTGTGTTAGAACTGAGCAACAGTGAAACAAACCAAGTTCTAATGAATTAGGAAAAAAAAAAGCCTTTGTAGTTCTCCAAAAAAGACTTTAAAATTTCCCCCCAGTGGCATGCAGAGAGCAATTATAAATTGAGTGCATGACTATAAACATGCCTGACTGTCTATCAGAAAGAAGACACCCACATGTAAACAGAGAATGTTTGGCATAATTATACAACAAACAGCATCAATAATTACTGTAAAGTCATTCATTATGAAATGAAAGTTGCTTTTAATTTTGTATTGGGTTATTGTGCACTCACAACTATGTTTGACAAATTGAGAACATTTTTAAGGTAACCTCTGTGGTATGGGGTGCAAACCACAGTAAAAATGTATTTTGGGGAGAAGTATATTCTAATTTTCAAATCTGGAGTGTATAGTCGTGGTTTTATTGTAGTTTTTCTGTGTCATCATGCTGGGTCACTGATGATAAATGTATTTAAATGCAGCAGGGCGCACAGTTTTGACAGCAGCAAACATTCCTTGAGCTGCTATCTTGTAAGAAAGACGATTACAAAGAAAGGTCAAACACTATCTGTTTACACTGTGGCCAACAAACTCTTGTAACTTTACAGTCATTTTCAATTCAGCATTAGATCATTGAATGAAAAAAATATATATACAAAAACTGCCTCCCTGGGTGAAAATCAGTATATCACTACATGGAGGACAATCCTGAAAATTATGTAGTTATTTCCCAGTATGCTTTGCCTATTTCTAGTTTTTTTTTTTTGGTTAATATTTTTATTAGGAGGTAAGGCACAAATTAGAACAGAAACCAATGTTGTAATTACATTGAGTATCGCAACATAACTGTATCACAATTGAAAATGTAAACATATCGATACGGTAGAAATACTGTGCATTCTGATGAAGAGCAAGACATACAGTCTGCCTCCTAGGGTGTTTTCTTGTTTAATATGTATAGCCCAACAGGAACATATTCGGGCAACAAACAAACAGTGTACAAAAAAAAGAAAAAAAAAAAAAAAACACAAAAAAATATATAATAATAAAATATATAGAAATAAAATAAGCAAATAAATAATAATAATGCTAAGATAAGAAGAGAAGGAAAGAAAGGAGGTTGGGGTCCATCAATCAGGAGGTATAGCCTGAAGAGAGCGAAAGAATGTTAAAAAGGGAAGCCACTTATTATAAAATTTATCAGAGTTACCTTGCACCGAATATCTAATCTTCTCCAGCTTTAGAAAAGACATGGTGTCATTGAGCCACTGAGTGTTAGATGGAGCTTTAGTTGACTTCCAATGAAGAAGGAGCTGGCGCCTTGCCAGTAAGGAGGTAAAGGCTAAAATATCTAATTGGTTAACGGTAAACCGGTTGTGGTCTTCTGGGAGCCCGAATATGGCAACATGGGGGGAGACTTTTATAGTCAATAAAAATATTTTTGACATGGTATCAAAATAATTCTGCCAGAAACGAGAAAGTGACGAACAAGAGTAAAACATATGAGTTAAGTTGCAAGGTGAAGCATGGCATTTGTCGCAATTGTCGGTGATACTGGGATAGATTTGTGACAGTCGAGTTTTGTAATAATGGACTCTAAACAATACTTTAAACTGTATAAGTGTGAGACGAGCGCAGGCTGAGCTAGTGTAAATTTTCTTAAGAGCAGAGTCCCACCAGTCATCTCCCAGATGTAGACCCAGTTCTTGTTCCCAGTCAGTCTTAACTTTGGTAACTGGTGAACAATCAAAAGACAGAATTTCATTATAAACTTTAGAGATGAGTGACTTCTGAAGTGGATCATGGGATAGAAGGTCCTCCCACTGTAGACTTGGTGGTAAAGAGGGAAAAACTGGAAACAAAGCATTAGCACTATGTCTAACTTGAAAGTAACGAAAGAGATGAGAGGGTGGGAGATGAAATTCTCCTGAGAGATCTGAAAAACTGCAAAAAATACCATCCTTGTAAAGGTCTTTAAAACATTTCAGGCCCTTATTATGCCATGCAAAAAAGGTTGAGTCTGTAAATGCAGGTTTAAATAAATGATTTCTCAATAAAGGAGCTAAGGTAGATGCTGACTTAAACTTGAAGTGCCTTCTGAATTGATACCAAATTTTAAGCGTGGAGCGAACCACTTGGTTATTTGTAAAGCCAGAGGGGTTGGATGGAATAGAAGAGGTAAGTAAAGCAGTTAGGGAGGATGAAACACATGACTGTGCCTCCAGATCACACCATGGCAGATCCACTGATTTGAACCAAAATGAAATCTTGTGGATATGTGCTGCCCAATAATACAATTGAAAATTTGGAAGTGACAATCCACCATTGAATTTACATCTCTGAAGTGTGGATTTGGGGATCCTGGGTGCCTTTCCACACCATAGGAAGTGAGAGATAGTTTGATCAATTGTTTTAAAGAACTGCTTTGGGAGGAAAAGTGGAAGACAGTGGAACAAAAATAGAAATTTGGGCAAAATGTTCATTTTGACTGCATTAATTCTTCCGATTAATGAGAGAGGTAAGCTTCCCCATCTTTGGAGGTCAGATTTAATTTTAGACATTAATGGCAGGAAATTAGCAGAAAAAAGAGAGTTCAGCGTTCCGGTTATATTGATCCCTAGATACTTAAAGCCAGACAGGCTAAATTTAAAAGGAACATCAGACTGTTTGAGCTGTGATGCTGAAGCATTAACAGGGTAGCATTCAGTTTTAGAGATATTTACTTTGTAGCCTGAAAATGATCCAAATCTCTGAAAGGTAGATAAAATTGTTGGGATGGAAAGAACAGGGTCCGAGACATACAGCAATAAATCATCAGCATAAAGAGACAATTTAAATTCTGTGCCCAATCGTGAAATTCCAGTAAAAATAGAGGAAGACCTCAGAAAGATTGACAAGGGCTCTATAGCTAGTGCAAACAGTAGGGGAGATAGAGGACACCCCTGCCTGGTGCCACGGGCAAGATTGAAAAAACTGGATTGAATGTTATTGGTGGAGATACTAGCTTGTGGAGATGTATAGAGGAGACGTATCCACGAAATGAACACATTTCCCAGCCCAAACTTCTTTAGTACAGTGAATAAATAGTCCCATTCAACCCTGTCGAATGCTTTTTCAGCGTCGACCGAGATCACTACTTCAGGTGTTGCTGTATTAGTTTTAGAGTAGATAATATTTAGGAGAGTACGGACATTAAAGAACAGCTGCCGCCCCTTAACAAATCCAGTTTGCTCAGGTGAAACAATAGTTGGTACAATATTTTCAAGGCGATAGGCCAAAGCTTTCGCAAGGATCTTAGCATCCACATTTATTAAAGACAGAGGTCTGTAGGAGCTGCAGAGAACAGGATCCTTATCTTTTTTTAAGAGGAGACTTATGGAGGCTTGTCTTAAAGTAGGAGGGAGAGTACCCTGTTGTAGCGATTCCTTATATACAGCATGTAGTAATGGGGACAGTTTATCCTGAAATTTTTAAAAAAAACTCAACTGGGAATCCGTCCGGGCCAGGAGCTTTGTTATTTTGCATGTTTCTCATAGCAAGAATAATTTCTTCTACCGTCAACGGCAAGTCCAGTTCTTTAGCAGAATCTGGGTTTATCAAAGGGAAATTGAGGTTATCTAGGAACGAGTTCATTTCAGTAGTGTCGGGTGGAGATTCAGACTTATATAAAGAGGAATAGAATGAGTGAAAAACAGAATTAATGGTGGTGGGATCTCTATGCAACATGCCTGAAGGATCTTTTACCTGGGGAATCATACGTGAGGCTTCCTGGCGACGTAGCTGATGAGCTAGAAGCCGGCTTGCCTTGTCACCATGTTCATAATATGTGGCGCGTGATCGTAAGAGAAGTCGCTCTGCATCATTAGTGGTGATAAGATCAAATTCAGTCTGTAGCTCAACACGTTGTTTAAGTAAACTGGGAGAGGGGCAGGTAGCAAGTTGTTGGTCTAATTTAGTGATATTAATAGAGAGTTCTTGCAATTTGGCTTTACGGGACTTGTTCAAATGGGCAGAGTACGAGATTATTTGTCCCCGTAGGTATGCTTTTAACGATTCCCAGAGCAATGAGCATGAGACTGGGTCTGTGTCATTTTTATTTATAGCGATAAAGTCATCAATTTTAGCTGCAATGAATTTATTAAACTTATCATCTGAAAGAAGTAGTGTATTGAACCTCCAAGGTGTAGGGTACCGGGGTTGTGATGAAAACTGAATGTCTAAAGAGAGAGGGGCATGGTCAGAAATAACAATAGGGTGGTAATTAACATTAAGTACATTGGGAATTAGTTTAGAATCAATAAAATAATAATCAATCCGAGAGAAAGACTGATGCATCCGTGAAAAGAAGGAATATTCCTTGGTGTTAGGGTTGTAAAATCTCCAAGGATCAATGCAACCATTTTTGGACATGAAATCGGAAAGAGACCTCGACATTAATGATGGAGTCAGAGTTCGTGGGTTAGAGCGATCTAAATTGGGATCGATTACACAATTCATGTCTCCACCAATTATAAGGAGATTGTTATTCAATGAGGGAAGACATTCAAAAAGTTTATTCATAAATTGCGGATCGTCGAAATTGGGGGCATATATGTTAACTAATAAAATGGGAACATGGAATAATGTACCTGAAACAATTAAGTATCTGCCGTTTTTGTCTGATATAACCTTAGAAGCTGAAAACTCAATTGACTTACCAATTAAAATAGCAACCCCCCTGGCTTTAGAATTGAAATTTGAGTGAAATACCTCAGAAACCCAAGGACATTTAAGTCTGACCTGGTCTTTGGTGCGCATATGGGTTTCTTGTAGAAACACTAGATCAACTTTAAGACGCTTCAAGTGTGCAAATATCCTAGATCTCTTAATTGGACTCCCCATACCTTTAATATTCCAGCTCAAAAATCTCACAGAAGACCCAATACATGGGATAGCAGAAGTACTAGGATTTGAGGCCATTTTTTAAGTTCTTAGACATAAAAATAAACTGAATGTGGACCCCCAAGAAGAAGAAAAAGGAAGAAAGAAGGAGGGAAAAAGAAAAAGAAAAAAAAAAAAAAAGACACAAAGACACTTATAGAACACAGCCCCCACCCCCACCCCCCCCACCCCATAGCACTTACCATGTCCCCATCCCCAAACAATGGAGAACCCAGTGCTAACTCCACAAGGAGTTAAATCCCTAAAACAAATACTTACGGCTTTAAGAGCAATAGTAACAGTCAAGCTTCGGTTTGAGCTCCTGCAAACCTAGCAACATTTGGTAAGCAAGGCACTAATCAAGTCCAAGTTAAACTGAGAACCACTGACGAGTGAAAAGGAAGGAAAAAAAAAAAGAGAACGGGACACAGCCCGTGAAGACGTGAAACACGTCCATATAAATTGAAAAAATAATTACTGTCAGTATTAATTATGAAGAGTCACTACATCAGTGTCATCTTATTTCCCTTACGTGTCCAGCGACCTGATGAATGCACTGGCTTCTTCAGGTCCTATTTCTAGTTTAGATAAGAAGATAAGAAATCTTGATGGTTAAGATGCTCATTTGATTAATTCTATCAAAATTAACAATTTATGTGTGAAGACTGTAATGAAGACAATTGTATTCTGCAAAATTAGGAGGGTATAGACTAAAGAGTGACTACCCACCTGTCACCTGGGGAACTTATCATTAGTAATTATTCATTCACAATGCAGCCTTGATAAGTTTTAACTCTGCAGGATAGACATAATGACAATCAGGCATGTTCTGCCGATTTATTGCAGAAGCATATTTGTGCTTAATGATCAACAGCATTAATCAAAAATGTCCCATGAATTGGACGGTGATCAACCTATTGTAAAAGTGGCCAAAACTGTTAGATGAGGAATGAGGAATATATCTGACCTCTCCTGGAGCCCTTTTGGCTCTGGTAGTGATCATAACAGACGCAGTGGCGTAACATCATTGATGGTTCATCCCCACCTTTCCCCAGGCCAGACCCAAATAGGATGGCCAGGATGTGCTCGCTTTCCTATCAGCTTCCCTATCAGTCATCAGGCAATTGAGTTTATGCAATGCCTACATAATCCTAAAAGGCACGAGCAACTGAAAACTTTCACATTCATCAAATATCAGTCTCAGTATGGACATGAACAGACAATAAATGTGCGCTTTGATGGAAGTCTGCAGTTCAGTCACGGAGGGTTGTGTGTAAGATAATAATATTAAAAGTCGAGTAATCTGTCAAACAGCACTGTACTGCTCAGTGACTTACTTCAGTATCTGTCTGCAAATATTATTAAAAACATCACAATGAGGCAGTCGAAAAAATTTTGGGAAGAAGAAAAATAGACGTACGACACAGCTGTGTTTGGCTGCCAGAAGTGAGGGTGACATCTGGAGTGCTGAATGAAATCACAGGATGCATTATCAGTCGATGTTCTTGGCTTTAGAAAAAGAAAAATCAGTCCTACTTGTTAGACCTTTGATTTTATGATAAATGCAAACAAACCATTCGTTAACAATATCGATGTGGAGCAATTTGAAAACACTTCATGCTTAATTTTTCTTATGTAAGCCTCTCTATTTTTATATGATGGATGATTACTAATGAAGGGTGTAAAAGCTTGAGGATAAACTATGTAGTCACATAGACCACATAGGCTCTTAGCCAGTCCAAAACAACTAATCTCACTTGACTGTAAATGTTCTGGCCTTTTCTTCTCATCTTGACACATTCAGATTCATTCAGCAGATTTGTTGTTCATAGTGACGCTTGTAAATATTATGACCTTCTGTTCACATTGCATTCATTCTTGTTTCTTGTATATTATTCAGAATATTGGGGATCTAGAGACAGCATTGTTCACAATTTAAAGCCAAGTCTTTTGGAAATGACAAAACAGAAGTTACCTTGATTGCAATTGTTTATATAACAACTCCCATCCCCATATTCTCTCCCTCTGTTTTTCCACACACAGAAGTACCTTGACATTTCACTTGCGAGTTCAAAAAAACAGATGTTTATGTGATAGTTTGTCATTTTCTCTACAACTTTACAAATCAAGTGTTGAATATGGTTAAAGCACTCAATGTTTTTACAGCAAAACAATATGTCCAACCTGCAGGCTATTTGCAGAGATGCAAAAGACAATCATGTCAGTGTGCAAGTATATGATACTAAACTTTATTCTGATATAATTTGTTGTGCCTTTTCAGGGGGGGAAAAAAACAAAGGACAGACGATGCAGTAAATGGTAAAACAGATTGTCCCTTTCAATTGTATGAAAATTATATAATTACTAATATCACTTGATATTTTAGTGACTTGTGAGCCATTTGTTACATGCATTTACATTCAATGATATCTACTAAGCCTAAGCAATAAACTGAACATTTTAATTGAAAATTTCCGAAAATTACCAACAGACTTTTGCCCATGTCTGTATATTCGGTGTTTAAACAAAAAAAGAAATGTTGGTTTTGCGTGTGTGTAGATAGCATGTCCCTTTAAGACGCTGTACTGCGCTGTGGCGGCTGCTGCGGTAGCTGAAGTGAACGGCTTTAGAAGCCATCGAAGCAAATCATGCGTATTTAGCGGGCAGAGTGACGCGAGCTGCGGGAATCCGTGCCTCCATCGCGGGCAGAGCGCCGTGTAGCGACCCGCCGACGTGAAAAGTCATTTTACACACAAAATATGTAACTTCTTTCAGGAGAATTGGGTTAGGTAGGTCTTTTTTCTTATAACTGTGGAGAAATCCCGTGTTTTCTGGCGCAATACAGACGAAGTCACGGGTATAATCCGCTCTCAGTCGTTCTCATTTCAATCTGTGCTTATCAGCTCTTCAATAAATCTTAACAAAAAGTACTTAATTTGTATTTTCTTCATTTAGTTTCAGACAGTGTAGTTTTACAGTCCTTTAAAGTGACAATAAAAAGTCCAGGGGAGTCATACTATCAATATAACTGCTACATCTAGTGGCTAAACATTTTTCTGCAAGGGGCACAGTTGAGTAGCTATTGTTCAGTTATCGTTATCAAGGTGAACTGCTCAATATATCATGATATTGATTTGAGACCATAGCGCTCAGCCCTAATATCTACCTTATTTTCATACAAACTGTGCTCTGCTGTCAGAAAAACCTCATCTTTAAAAGCCAAAACCGGTGTGGTAACTGTACGTCGGTGCTATATGTCATTATATCATCAACAAGGGTATTGTCTCTTTTGCCCCCTGTCTCTCTGAGCATTCCCACCCCGGTCATGTCCGGCAACCATGCCAATCTCTAATAAAGGCAGTACCAGGAGGAAATTTCTTCCTGTTGTAAGAGGAAAAACTGTTCTGACACTGAAAGGCTCTCAATCACACAATATTGCCTACTTAAGCTGTCAAATCGCACAAGGGAAAAAAAAAAAAAAAAAAGTATTCCATACAGTATGGGTCAGTGTATGAGCAATCATAATGTCTTCTGTATGTAATCGTAAGACATACAGTAAGAGAGAGCGATCCAAAGAACCACTGTGATCCAAGATAGCCTGAAAACTTCCCGCGATTATGTTCGCAAATCAAACACTGCCAACTGACCGTGGGACTGCTGCGATGAGTAATGGCTACTTCCAGAGAATAAAAAACTGCAGACATTTTCTCAACCAACACCACATTGGTACTACACACAAACAAGTGTTTGCGTAATCCAGTGGTTTCAGTATTGAAATGGTTGATTGTGATTTAGGAAAGCCTCGTGTCTTACAGCGAGCAATGGTCACGCAACCAAATAGCAGATTTAGATAATTGAACAACTGCTTTCTCAGTGTGACTGCTGATGAGCTACAGCCACCAACAACCAGTGCAAATGCAGAAATAAATGATGCAAAGGTAAAGTGGCACCAGCACTACAACGAAACAATCGTCTGCAGATTCTCATAGTCTGCAGATAAAACACTGGACAACATCCACTTTCTCCATCTCATTCGATAAAAGGCATTTCCCATGTTACATCGGGGGTCAAGCTCATTTCATCTCAGAGTCATAAACAGCACTATTTGAGCTCAACTGGGCCAGACCAGTAAAATCATATTCTCTACTCCAACACTTTGCTTTACAACTACATTCTGCAACTGTTCATTTGATACATTTTCTACATAACCTATTATGAAAGACCTTCATTTGTTGTTGTTGTTTTTCCATTTGGGAATACAGTACAATCTGACCTCTTTGCTGCAGTGATTCTTGTGAATGTTGGCAAAAAGCCTGTTGCTTGTTGCTTGCACATTATCAAATGTTGCATTTGTTACAGAAAAGGCGCCACCTCCCGAGTCTGGTTTCTGCAAAGGTTTCTTCCTGTTGGAGGGAGTTTTTTTCCTTTCCACAGTCACAAATAAATCTGCTTGCTCATGTGGATTTGTTAGGTTTTTCTCTGTTAAAAGCACCTAGAAATGACAGTGTTGTATTTGGTGCTATATAAATAAATTTGAATTGAATTGATGATAGCTTAATACAACTGGTAAGAAGGTCACTAACTTTCACTGCTTCATCTATCTGCATTCAGTTTTTGATATCCTGTGTTGTGCCAGTTTCTGATACGGTCTCTTTCTTTTTATTCAAGATATATTCATTAGACATTTCTGATCATCTCAAACGGTGCAATATCCAGTTGGATAATATTTCTTGACTTTTAAGAATTGCAGTTATTGTTCTCTTTGAAGGTTTGACATCAAACAAGGACTCGCTGTATTGGACCCCTGTATGATTAACACCCCTGCTGTACATAACATGACTGGAACAATAGTTTAACTCTTGGTTCGCTTCATTTATTAATTTACTGATCAATTCAGTGATGGGGCCTGTCATGCAGTTAAACCTCCTGTTGTGCCCAAATCCATGTAATCCACGTCACACAGCACAGCAGATGATAAAACAATAAAATCACTCAAATCACACACAGTCTTGAGGATTTTCTAGTCCCACACACACAGCATCTTTCTAGAGTAAAGCAGGGAACTAAATTGAATGCAGTGAGTTTAAGATTAGTTTGTCAAGAAGAGTCAGTTCGCAAGTAGACTAGCAGAGGGAAAAAAAAAACACATGCAGTATGTCTTGCTTTACTGTGTATTTTCTTGTCCTATTGCCCTGACAATCCACTGGATTAGAGGTTGCCACTTCACTGCTCTTACTTAATAACAACCTTCAACCTCAATTGTTCGTCATCCGCTATTGGAAAAAGATGTATTGATCCACTAAGAGAACTGCGACCACAAAATGGCATTCTATCAGTGTAACTAATAACGTGCAGGCATGTGGAGAAATTATCGATCCCGGACGTTGTAATGGCAGTTTTAACCATGTCATGTTTTTAACAGCAGCTCCAAGAATATGAATAGAATGACCGATGGGACCATTACATGAAAATAATGCTTTTAGACTGTGGCTGAGATATTATTATCAAGGGGTTGTTTTTTTTAAGCTGGGGAAATATATGTTAGTATACATCACATTGTAATAGGCATATTCCACTTTAAGATTGCTTACAAGCAATGGGTATAACAGAACAAACATTTTAGAAAAGCAGAAGAAACCAAGATACACAGATATTGTTGAGGAAAGAATAAAGCATTGTATGGCTTCTGGGCTTTTCTCTCAGGTGACAGTACAATATGACCAGTGTTACGGGATAGTTATCACTGAGAAAACCATTCATACTCAAGAGCACAAGTCAAAATAGATTTCAAATCTTTTAGGCTCAGCAACTAAGATATGCAGGACTGAAAAATACCTTCAAGTGGTTTCTATTCAAAGCATGATTGAAAAAGACTGAAATATAAAAACAAAACAAAATAAGAATAATAAAGTGGACAGAAGCATCTATAACCCAAAAAAATGCACTTGGCTCACACGGATGAGAATAAATAAACAATAATCTTGTAGAATTATTCTGCTGTGGTGTCAGCTGAAATACTCAAACACACACAAACACAAGGTCAAACACACACAAACACTGAGATTACTCCCAACTAAATACCAGAAAATATGAAATGTCCTCGTAATAACTTCACACCCATCTTAAATTTCACTCGCATAAGCTGATTTGTAAATTCAAGTTGAATGAATGAAAAAGAATGGCTCTCAATAATTTGAAGGTTGCTCTTTAAGGAGTCAAGAAAAAAAAACATTATTCTTCCCAGTTTAACGATGGCAATGCTGCAGCAATTCCTCTCCTGGATTTTTTTTTCTTTTAACATCCCAACATATAAATCTCATACATTCTCATAAGGCATCCTTTGCAGCAAGTAATGACATGCCATTGCTTTTCCAGTGCCTACCTGCTTGCCAGGATATACAGCTCAGTGGCACTCGGGGGACTGATGATAGGAGTGATGGCACTGCCACTGAGAAAAGGATCCCCAGAGGTATTTTCAGGGGAATGCGCTGTGGAAGCAGAATGGCCTCCATTGCCCCAGGGACATGAAAAAAAGAAGAGAAAACAAGAGATACATTTCAGAACTAGCCAATGATGGTGTCTGCAGTCAAGGAGCTTTCTGAGAAAGAGTTGAAAGTCAACACTTAGGCAACAGCAGAAGCACTTTACGAATGAAAAGTAGCAATATTCCATCTCAAAAGAGATCTCAGCGAGCAAGCGTTTAGCCTTTTAAGTCATGATTTGATTACAATTTGTAGACTAGGGCAAGATCAGCTTTCACGGCTTGTTCTTTTTTTTTGTTGTTCTTCTAAATAGGATTGAAGGCAATACTGAATGGCACAAAAACAGCAGAATTCTAAAACAATCCCTTTTGTGCATCATTTGTTTGTATTACTGATGGTTGTTTTGTCTTCACTGGATCGTGACAATCATTAATAAAGGAGAGACATGAACTCTTAAAATGGCAGGCTGATGTATAGTTGCAATGCTGAAAATGAACGTGAGTCATAACAAGTAATCAATATTTCTCTTCAATCTACCATATTCTCTGGATTACGCGTCAGACCTTTTTGTTTGTTTTTGTTTTATATTTCTTGGTCATTGTGACATTGCAAACAACTAAGATAACCAAATATGCCGGTCTGTACCATCTGGGACCACTAGATGTCACTGTCAACAGTGACAACAGATAGCCGTTACATTACCGCCATAAAAAACACTGGAATTAACCAACAGTGTAAGCACAATGTCACCAAAATGTAAAAAGCTACACAGCTGAATTTGAACTAAAAATAAGATATGTATAATGGAAAAAAGGTATCTGTATAATGGGAAAAAAAGTATCATAAAGTATGCAGGAAAAAACTAATGATGGACCGGAAAAAAACAAACGGAGAAAATGTCATCCCGAGGCAAAAAACATGAAGGCCAGAACTGAAGGAATAACTTAATTGACAGGTAAATGAACAGAAATCGTTGGCCGAGGCTGATCAATAGTGCCATAATGTCTGGGCAGGAAAAACTAAATACTACTTGGCCTATATATATTGTATATTGTACATATATTGTATGCTATTTTCTTCTTTCATAATGGATTTACTTGACAAATTCAACTGATACTTATAGTCCATAATATACAGTAAGTTGAAAACTTGCCTAAAGGTTTGTGTTTACAAAAGATCAGAAGCAAAAAGCTCACTTAGTTAGTCGATATGAACTGACTATTAAACCATGACAAGTCAGAAAGACTATGGTTTACAATACAAGCCATTACAAATAAGATCAAAACCAGGTCAGTCCAAATTAAAATGAGTTAAATTGTTGCTATGCAAATATTTTAAGCCCATCTTACAATTTATCTTGTCAGATTGCAAAGTGGGAAGATTCAAACTGACACAATGGCTGATACAATTATATGTAAGCTTGAAAGTTGTAATTCGTCGATCTTTCCAAAAACTAATTGAGTCATTGTGACAATCATTATTATAAAGATTTCACCTCACTTTCATCACATTTTGTGATGTGCCTAAAGACCTAGACTGAAGGAAAAAGAATCTAACACACTCCAGATCAAACAAATGCAACATAGAATTGTGTGACATGTACAATATCAATCATTATTAGCTACATTTTTTTGAAAAACTTCAAAAGGTACAATTTGATTATCAAAAATGGTATTTGCTCCAATGACAAAAACAGCAGATATTTGAACATTACATACAGATAACATAATGGAATAAACAATAAATTAATTATACTACTTCAGACCAGGTCTAAATGCACTCAGCAATCAGTGGAGGGAAATGACAGCCATATTCCAAACAAGAAAACCAACAACACACATTAAATTGTAAAGAAAATCTTTGAGTTTATGTCAGTGTTCCTCGTCTTCCTTAAACTTTGCAATAAGAAAGCACAATAAATGCTTCCAGTGTTCATGAAACAAGACACCATGTTGTGACATTGCTCAACATCATCATTACAACATTGCCTTTACAACATCATTTTCCCTGTTTATTCTCCTCACTCAGCTAGAACATGCACTTGATAGTAAACAAATTGATGAACTCCTGAACTGTACTTCACCTTCAAAGAATCTGAACAATCTGCAACTAAACAGCCCACAAAAAAGGTTGCATGTCCACAAAATGTTGAGCTGAAGGACAGCGAACGTCACAAATGCAACCATGTACATGTAATAACTGCAGACTTTTGTATTGCACATCCACCACTCTCTCTGCACCGTAAACTTCTGCTGATCCAATTGAACACTGTATCTGGTCAAGGTCAGACCAGTATATGGGTGGACTGTAAATGGAATGCTGCATTGCTTGTATTTTTGATACAAAGGGCTTTCAGTTTGAAAACCTCAGTGGGTAGAACATTTTTATTTCTGGATGTATTGTAGGTGTAATGGAGATGAATTAAAATTGTTTTCCGCTATTGTTGTGACTTTAAAGATTCCAAAAACATTTTAAATTCAAAGCCTTTCACAAGCATGAGAAGAGTTATGACATTTGATTTCTTCCTACAGCTCTTAACAGACCTATAATGTGACTGAGAGTAGGAAATCATGCATGTAACTTTTACTTTGTGTTTAAGCCTTGGTGTGTTGGTATTCAAGCCCCCTAATAAAGAGTTTAGAGATAAAGAATTTCATGACTGAAATTGCCGATCCATGAACAAGATAAATTAGTATGACAAATAGATGGATCAATGTACAATCATGTTGTCTCCTCCTTATTCTATATGTCACTACACTGTTTTAAAGAAACAAGAAAATCCGGAAGTTTCCAGATACGGTTACTTGACCCATGACTTGCAAAGAGACCCTGGAAGAGGAAAACAGGGTCAGAAGTTCTGGAAAACACAGTAACCAAGACCTGCAATCAGTCAACTTGTTTGTGTTTCTGTCACATTGATCGTTGCATCATATTCCACTGCATTTCAATTTGGTTGGTGAGTTGCTGGTGGTGTAAGCTGTGTTGGTTTTGGTGAATCCACGCTGCTTGAATCTCTACCAGTCACTTTCTTGCAGGCTATCAGCAGTTTCAGGAACGTGGCTGTCAACAAAACTATCTAACTGCATTTCACAAGACCACAGATTTTAAGTTACGATGACTGATGTCAAGACGATTGTCCATTTCCTGTCTGAAATGGTGAAAATTTGTGAAAGACGAGCCACTACCGTTCTTTTTACTGAGGCGTCTTCGAAATAAAAGTTGTCGATACAAAAGATTTAATCTAAAATTTCAATGGCAGACTATTTTTTTTAATCTGACTTTTTTTTATCTTATGCACTTATTTAAACTATTTTCAATTTGGGTATGTCTATGTATTCTTGAGTGACATAACCACAAATGGAGCTCTGAGACATAAAGAGAGGCCAGACATAATATCAGTTGACACACACTTCTCCAAGAAAAAGGTAAGATACATTTCATATCTCAAAAGTATAACATCGACTTCTCTGCAGCTCATCACTAGTTTTGGTGGCAACCCAAGATTCAACACCATTTATAATTAAAAATAAGACTTGTTCAGACAACGTTTTCACAATACCGGATGATTCTATTGTTACGACCCGGCTCTGCTCGGAAGTGTGTGAAGTAACATCCACCTGGTGAGTTTGGGTGAAGTGAGGGCTTTATTAGTAGTTCTCTTAGAATAATCAAACAGACCCGAGACACAATAACACAACCAAGGATACAACAAAGGAGGGCCAAACAGGGAATTCCCAATATTAACTATACAACGACTGCTTTAATATAACAAAAAGACAGCTTCTCCTCTATAAGGCCGTGAACGAAAACAAGCAGGCACCTTCTTCACTAGAAGGCTGTTAACTAAAGTTTCAACCAACACAAATTTACCAAACACAAGTGGCAAAAAGGAAACAAACAAAACACCTAATTAATTCAAAACAAAACAGCTGGTACCATCAGCAAACTGCTGGACGATGATCTCTTCTACCATCTCTTGCCAAATGTATTGTGCGTAATTTGTCTTCCCAAGCTAACACAGGTCTGGTGTCGATGCATCCTCGATAAAGTGGGCGGAGCGAGAATACATCTGGGGATTCCATGCGTACTCTGTGAGACACGGCATAAGAATTGGGTCAGTACTTGGTCTCCCACTGATGCATTTCACGGGTGCACGTGAACACAAGTATGGACAAGTATGGGTATTGGAAAACGGCCAAAGTAATCCCTATCAGAACCGGAGGAGGAGGAAGTCAGTGAGGGTACCTCCTGTCAAACAGCACATGGTAACAAACACAACACCACATACACACAGAGGGGAAGGCGAGGCCAAAACAGCCTGTGGGCTCTAACACTATTTTAAGTACAAATGCACACCACCCTTTAATCACAGCCTTTCTAAAATACTAAATGCTGAAATAATTTGTTCAAGCCCACTGTCAGGTGGCATAGCCAGGTGGGGTAGCTTGCAACTGCATACTTTATTCAGTGTATCAGTGATTGGAAACCTTTGCACCCACACAACATAACAGTAGGTCACACTTGCATGTGAAATCTATGCTAATGCACTTCTCACTCAGAATATGTAATTAATGGAGAGCAATTAAAATGTGACTATGAAACGGTATGTGTGCAGAACTGCATGTTAATTTGGCACTCTAGGAAAATAAAAGCTCTGAGATCAACATTTTTAAATATCCTGTTTGAATACAAAACCTCCTCAGCTTTCCTTGGGGGATAGGTGGATTTATACTAATTAAATTCATTGTTGCCCAATTCTTAAAACTACCACATTATGTGAATTGGTGAATGCTCCAAAGAGCCCTCAAAGGCAGAGTGGTAACACTGGAGTCAGATATGATGCAAAAAATGTTTTAAAACATTGTAAAACAGTTTGTACGTGTATCCAAGTTCAAATTTGTGCTGCTCTTTTAGACGAAGTAGAACATTACCATTTCCAGTTGAGAGAAACAAGGGCAAGACTGTTTATTTCTCTGTTTATTTCATGTTTAGAGCCATTGGAGAATAGTTAAGATGGTGATGAGTGGATAATTCTTGCACTGGTAGCACTAAAATAAAAATACAGCGTGGTGATAGCCTTGGCAACAGTGTCCTGTATTTTGCACATCAGACATTTCTGGATTGGAGAAAAAAATGCTATTGAACATAAACTAAGCAGATGTGTGTGAAAATAACAACAAATTACACAAATACATTTGACAAATTGTGTTTAAGTTTAAAGGTGTTAGCCTTTGACTAGGAATTTTAATTGGAGTGTCTACCCTCAATATGAATTGAAAACTTGCCCTTGGTCTGCCGTGTACCATTTAATAATGTAGCTGAGCCAATAAAAATCTTGAAGAAAGGCTATCTTCATGAAAAATGTGTGACCAGTGGTGGGCTAGGAGGGAGAGAGAGGGGGTGGCTCCGGGGTGTGGATACACAACCTGTTTTCAGCCAGTGGCAGGAGCCAGACCTAATTTCTGAAGCTTTTGGTTATTAAATAAAGCATGAGGAGCCGTGGGTTGTTTTTTTTGTTGTTGTTTTTTTTCCCCGTAAACTTATCACCTTGTGAAGTTCAACCGGGGAAATGTGGACTGTCAATATGCCAGTGTATGTTGACCCTTTTACAGGTTTCTCCTTAGATGAGAAGACGAGATTAATGAGAAGGCAGCACCACTGGACATCTAATGTTTGTCCACTATAACAAGCTTTCTGACCTTCAAGAATAGAAATGTACACGGAGGCCAAGATTGAGTGCTTTTTCTCACATTTCCCCTTTCTCCTTCCGAGCTACATGAAGTAATCATTGAATTTCATGCACTACTTTGGCCTGAATTTTACCTGAGGACATCCTGTTTCCCATTAAAACTGTATCGATTCCTTCACCTTCATTATCATCAAACCACTACTTTGCACCATACGCAAGTGCACACAGACATACTCATACATACACGCACAATTTGTGGTATTAACATGGGAATTTAAGCAGCAGAATGTAAATGAGCAAATCCCCAAGGTAATTAAAAACCAAGCCCCCAACTTATTGTATAGAGCCTTTTCTGACTAACAAACACCTGTGCTGTATCAATTAGGAAAGCTTAATTTGTGTATAATATTAATGGAGTGCCAATCTCCGTAGTTAATTCAAAGATCATAGAGTAAAGTCTATTTCAAGCGGCACATTCACTTCAATGATTCTGTTAACTTTAATGATATAAGCAATTCAGATGAGAATTTAAATGGTTAATTATTTGACCTTCATTATTTCTGTTCAAAAATGACTCAAACAAAAAGTATTAAGTAACATTTGAAGGCGTAGGGCTCGTATATATGAAGAAAATAGTGTTGTCACATAACTTTGTCTATAGCACCTCTCAAACTGCTCGGCTTCCTCATTAATCCTACTTGTAATGCCATGGTTTGCTTTGTGTCTTATTTGTATTCCATGTTGCGGGGATGTCTCATAAGACTTGTTCCATATACTCCGAAGGGGGTTGATTGCATTTAGCACATGCTGCTTGAGTTCATGTGCATCCTCAAGCATAGATCCTTATCTTAAAATCCTTTTAAAATTACTGACATGGCCACTCCCAAAGCAAAATGTTAGCAGTGAACACGATTTGCTGGCAGCAACTAAAGCTTGACATCCTCATTATTAAAAAGAGTATTTGATTTGAATTTTACAAAAGTTAAGTCAACTTAAGACAAGAGCCTAGGCCTCTGCTGTTGGTCTATAAAACAATGTGAGATTTTCCGGTGCCGCTAAACCATCCCTCTGGTTTACCCGCCATCCATTCTGCTGGTAGTGCTGTCGTTGCAAGTGTAGATAAACGTCTTTGCATTTGTGGGATGAACACTAGCGAGCTGAGTGTGTATGTTGCACAAATGCTTTCATCGAACAGCTTTTCTTTGCCATTGCTAATGAACCCATGATGCTGAAAATCAGATGCCTGATTGGCAAAGACAGACACACTTCCACAGGCTACACATTTTGTCAGATTACTAATCAAGAGTTAGTAGCAAAGAATAGTATTTGGAATTGGCAGAGTATCAATCAAAGGGAAATCATCAGGACTAGAAGCACATTGAGAACAAATGTCTTTGTGTGCAGTTTATCTTTAAACCAAAATAAAGCAGAGCATAAAAATGAAAGTCTCAATTTAAAACATTTAACCATCACACCTTTCACTTCGATACGTTATACTTTAATGACTAAATTAGCCTCTCAGAAAACACATTATCTACTTGTGTTCAACAGGGTTGGTGAAAAAGTTCAAAGATCCTAAAAGTAGATTCTGAGTTCCAGAATTTTGACATCTGTCTAAAATTAGTTAATTAGTTTGAGGAAATTAGAAAATAAATGGGTTGACTTCAAATAAAGATGTTACTTTGCATTTGACTTGCTTTCACATAAAGTCAAATACACACCTCAATGGTAAAACTCGATGTTTTTGGTATTATGGATGTATTTCGGCGGGTTTTAATTTTTGGAGGATAGAAAACCCATGCCGTCTTGGATTGCAGACTAATTTATTCATAAAATGTAAATAACATGTTTGGAAAAAAATAATTATATTTGTATTTACTGTCTGAAAATCCACAACATTGTTTTGCAGTTGTGGGAATAGTAAATTCACTTTTTGTTTGCCTCAATGCACATCATGATGGAAATGCTATCTTCTCCACCTGCTCATTAATCAGGAAGGCAGTGCAGATGGTGTTCTTTGACAGAGAGGAAAACATGGAGACTTATCAACGTTTCTGCAGCTAATTATTCCTTCATTTCTTTGAACAGAATGAAACATAAATTAGCAGGAGAGGAGAAAGGAGTCACCTAACTTTAAGCAACGCATACAGTGCCCCTTATTGCTGCAACTGATAAATGTATTATGTTTGCATTTTGACTGAGTCACAGTTTTCCCTCTTTCTTAGAAACAGTTGTTTGATTTACTTCATGCAGTGATTTCCTAGCAGACCTTTACAGTTTCCAGTGTTATGCTAATGATCTGCTATTTTCAATTTTAGTGGAACAAGCCAAGTGGAGGCCAAGCTGAGACTTTGTGGAGGTTTGAAATGTTCAAATACATCCCTGTATTAAAAGATGGATTTTCATTTCAGTACAGATACAATATCTGACAAATAAATAGCACAATAAAACCAAAGCTTATTGCTGTTTGAGATCCGCTGCTTGACAAATACGCTGCTCAGCAACAGCAACATGCCTGAATAGTTACAAAGAGCACAGGAGAAGTGGACAATCAAACAAACCAAAGTACTGATTCCAAAGCTAGTAACTGCAACACATACCACCTCTGTGAAGCAACCAGGCTGCAATTTGTGAAGAAACTTGAGAAGGGGAGGTTTCTTCTGTGGCACCATGACTTAAATAAAATGAACGAAGTAAATAAGTGAAATTCAGAACTGAAGAAAATTAACAACTGAATGGAATGCAAATGTCGATCACGATAATAAACGACCATGAATGTAACAGGTTCTATATGACTATTGGAGGGTTTTATATAAGGACTTATAATCAGGGCTGTGATTTCTGTATTTGTATGAGTTTCACTCTTGATGCTCAGCAGTTGGAAGCTATATTTGATTTCGATATTAAAATCCATCCATCCATATTCTTTCCTACTTAGTCCACATGAGGTTACAATGACAGTATGAGAGCAATGAAGCCCTGACATCCCTGTCCCATGAAACTTCTTCTGGCTCTTGTGGGGAAGATCACAAACTATTCACACACCAAACCAGGGATATAATCTCTCCAACAGGTCCTGGGCTGACCTTGAGGTCACCTCCCAACTGCATCTTAACTGTCTTCTCCCAATGTTGAGAAGTGGCAGCTAAACTTTAGAGACACCAATGATTATCTGATTCAAACTGCATAATAATTGGCTGAAGATCATGATGTACATGTATCTATTTTGTCCAGTCTACACATGAAGCAGCTTTCACCCCCGCCAGTTTGAAAAATTATCAAGAAGAGCAGATGCAATGGATGCAGGGCATAGATCCCACCAATCCCCCACTAGACAAATTGCATCCTGGAAATGCCAGTCAACTTCAATTTAAAGCCACTCTTCTGGCTCAATCATGTATGAGCCTGAAACAAACCTTGGTTAAATAATGTTTGCAAACAAATTCTGTGTACTATTATCACCATTACCATATGTTCCTGATCACAGCAACTGAACAACCCAAACGGTCTGCAAACAAGACTCATTGCTTGCGTACATATTTTAACCTGTGTTTTTATATACATGTTCATATAATATGGCCACTCTTTTCCAGGATCCCCTTGATTTAAATTCCTAAGAAACCAGTGAAATGCTTTCATAGTAGTATTAAGTTTAAAGGTTCCATCCAAGGGCAGCACAGTCATGTTGATAAAGCCAAAACATGCGCTGCTTTTTTGTTTACTTTACATCTCAGGTTTTTTTCCTATTAGAATGAATCAACAACCTCACAGTCCAGTAGTTTCTTTAGACGTTTGGCCTCCACAAAATATATTAACAGATTCAGCCATATCAAAATCAACACGAGTTTGACTGCACGTTTACAGATTGAAATAGTGTTTTCCTGCTTCAGTGGTGAAGTTCATTTTATACTTGCATCTTATTTACTAGATGGCAAAATTAAAAAAAGAAATGAACCAAAAATATCCAAAAACCTATTTATTATAGACGCAGTATGAACTGAAAAGCAAACAAAAAGCAACACTTTGGAAAAGAAAGTTATTTTATATTGTTGAGTTTCTTTCTGTTTATCCAATTTTCTACCCTGCAGAGGGAAAGAGAAAAACATTTCACATGACGACTCCTGCTGTGGCTCATAAGATGCAACAGAAGGGGAAAAAAGTTCAGAATCTGTTACATATACTGTTCCCATGATGGAACAACTTCAAGCCGAAATGCAAAGTATGGGTATGTTGTTTGTGTAGAATGCATACAAGTAAGATAAAACCATTCTTCCAAAGGTTACATTTAAAGGAACACCCTAAGAATATATGTAGTTCAAATTTCATGAAAAAAATCATAAGATGAGACAGGCTTGTTAACGTCCGATATGTAACAACGACCCGAAATGAAACAAAGACCAGAATTGTTATAAAAAAGAAAACACAAGAATTTTCACAGTTCCACAGGTTTAGAGCATGACTGTCAGTGACATTTGTGGTTCGACTTACTGTGTATATCAACCAAATTTCTTGGACATAGGTGAAACGTGTTAAATGCCCATTTTAGATGTTACGGATGTGAAAACAATGTCGGGGGTGTTATTGAGCCATTTTGCTAGACACATGCACAATGACCATACAATTTAAACTGGTCCAAACTTTTTGAACTCATTCTTTCCGTGTCATTGAAATTTATGTACTTCAAGTCCAATGAATGAGCTGAAACTGAACAAAGGTCAGAGGTTACCAAAGTTGTCAAGATATGCTAAATGTCAAAGTTTTCCGAAAGGCTTTATATGGAACAATTGCGTTTGTGCATGATACAACGATGTTTATTTGATCTATAAACCCTTTACACCATAAATTATTGGCTCACTCTATAATGTGATAAAATAATTACATTATTGAGTACTGTCAAAAATCCATCATTACTCTTTCATTGTGATTTTAATATATTTCAGAAACAGCACTTGTGTTAAATGCATCTTCTTTATTTCAGTAAGATATACCAAAGTATTTGGAGGTTACTTCTCCTCGCAATAAAAAAGCCCAAGTACTTTTGTTATGTTATTAGGAAAGAGTGTGAAAGTGGATAACAACTTATTTCAAGTGCTCCATCACCTTGCCATCTTCCAGTCAGTGGTTTGAAAGATTTTCTCCAAAACTAGAGTGACTGTAGCACTTCTTTTTTAAACTGGACATCACAGGACTGCCAGGCACCAGAGCTGAATTGAGTGAAAAGCGATGTCAACTGCTAAAACTGACTTCATTCTCACTGCACCTCAATCCAGAAGGACACGAGCAGTCTGACTTGATTCAATTCAAGCAAGTGGAATGATACATAATCAAGAAATATGTGACTGCCAACCACAACTGCAAACGCATGAAAGTGTGTTGGTGAAACAGTTTTTTCTTTCTTTTTTTTTCTATTCCTTCTTTGTCCAACACCAAAATCCATGACTCTGTGTTTTGGTTTGAAATACGGAAGGCTGGCTCCCAAACGACACTTGTGATGCCTGAGTAAGAATCTTTGATTGAAAACAGTTATCATTCAGTAGCTACAAAGACTTCCTCTGCCAGCATATGAAATTAATGACTTTGGCAAATCTGAATCTATTATTTGATCTGGTTTTTCCCAGCAGAGAATGTCGCTCCAGGCTCGTGCTTTCAAATGCACCACTGCAAGCACGGCCCGTTAGAAGGAGCCTGGTACACAATCTGGTGCACCAGCCTGGATGTTAATTTTCAAAAGCACAGCTGAGCAAATACTGTTACCTTTTAGGCTGAAAGAAAAGCCAATTTAATTGGTACAACATTTCATAAATAAAGTGCATGGCAAATAAACATGGAGAACAGCTTACTTGTGTGATGTAAATGAAGTCCTTTGATGCAGCATGTAATGGGACTGCTGACAGGGAATACTTGAATGCCATGTCTGCGCTTAGATAATATGCAGAATGTTAGTGGTGCGCTTTCCCAGAGTAGGAGAAGGCCTGTGCGCAGGTGAACATTCAGGCCCTGTTTGATATATACTGAACCTGTCTGGACACCCTGCAGCAGACGAGTTTAACTGTCAACATTTCCAAACTGATGGTTGCTCACTATCTGTGCACGCACTCACACTTATGGTATTCAAATCAGCAACAACAGGACAGAGCAGTAACAGCGAGTCAGAACATTGCACAACGGTAATCAAAGTGCACAAAGCACATGAGAACAAGTAGGTACTTCAGTAAACATCCTGAAAATATGGACTAATGAGTTTGTTGACCAATTCAAAGAAGAGGCGGATCATGGTTATGTTTAGGGATCGGGAAGAGGCTGTAATGAGTTAAAGCGACACGTAAAATTGAAAATGACTTCATCTCACTCTTTTTTTCTGTATGTATGGGATCTTCATTTTCCATTGTTAAGATTAATATTCAGTTGAACATGGCTCTTTGGTTCCATTATTTAAGATCTAATTCTTCAGCGCGGTTACTGAACTCAACTGAACTCTGAGCAGCTTAAATGCTTTACAACAACAGAAACACGTACAAAATATCATACACTGTAACTTTGTTTTTTTTTACTGTAACTTCACTGAGAAACCAGGACACCTGGGGAAGCTTGTGGACTCTGCTCATGAAAGTCACTCTTCTCTCAAAAAAAGAGACCAACATACTGTAATATGCAGGGAAAACTCACTGTAGCAGCCAAATATGAAAAAAAGGTTGCATGAAGAGAATCAATTTGAAACCGTGTTACCCTCCTCTAGGTACAAGTCCATTTCGTGGTCACTGTTGCATGGAAACATCTTTCGGTGTTTCTACTTTAAACTCTCTCTGGATTTAATCACTCAGTAAATCACTTTTGTCTGGTATTCATTAATTTGGTTGAGTTATCTACAACCAAATCATCAGTAAAGCAATCAGACAAAACCGTATCCAGTAATTTAACTGAAAAGTGAAGTAAAGAACAAAACTAAAGGTGACTCGAGTGGGTTCATTAATTACTAGCGTGAGGCTGAAATCATACTGTTATATTTTTGTACAAAGATATTCAGAAATAATTTTTGCCAAGGTAACTTAAAATAATCATTCAATGGCCATGAAATGAAGGTTTTATTTTAGACAGCTAGAGATCTTGACAGGTGCCTCAGGATATCTACAAACATCACGCTTTGTTCCACATTTGCTTCTCAACCTGCTGCTCCCTCAGCTTCTCGCTCTTCTTTCTTCATTTTTTTTATCCCCCAATCCACTTTTCTCCCTTCTTTACTTTAATGACATATTTTTTCAATATGTTATAAAAGTAATACAATATTCCTGGAAATACAAACTCAAATAATCATAATGGAAGCTAAATTATTTCACTGAATGGTTAAGCGCCATGTTTTGTAGAATTCAGTGTGTGTGTGTTATCCTGTCTCTGGTGTTGCATATTCAAGGTTTAACAGTTGTAGGAAAATGGTCATCATTTATTCATGATGCCACCTTTTTTTTTACTGAAAATAATCCAAGAAATAAACATTTTACTGCCATATTTCACTGGCGTAATACAATGCAACCAAATTTGTGAAGAAAATATCTCAAACTGCAAATGTAATTTTGGGGGGGGCGGCGATGATGTCATCTTTTTTCCACAGATGATCGTCTTAGCAGACTTTGCCGTCCACACCCCGGGGGGGTTGAATAGCACAAGCCGGGGTTTTCGAATTTCCCCACTCTGGGACCCGTGTTCAAAAAAACCTGTTTTTGCGCTTCTAAAACACTGCCTCATGTGGACGATAGGCAAAAAACAGCTCGTTTAGGTTAACCAGTTTCATGAAATTTGAACTACATATATTCTTAGGGTGTCCCTTTAAATGTAACCTTTGGAAGAATGGTTTTATCTTACTTGTATGCATTCTGCACAAACAACATGCCCATACTTTGCATTTCGGCTTGAAATACACCCTTAATCTATTCATGCGAAAACAAGTATGTTGCTGTTTTGACCCGGGGACATTTCTGGCGTTCCTCACTCACAGGTGAACCTACCGGGGGTACTAACATATGGTGTGTTGTGATTGCTCCCAATTCTGCAAATAGGCATCATTTAATTTCAAATGTAAAAACAAATGTACAAACTGATGTACAAATGTCTGAAAAAAAGGACAAAAGCGAGGGTGATGTCAGGTGATATGTGTGTTATGCCTCACACAGATACAGGTACTGATTAGTATTTAGGCCAGTGGCAGTCAGCCAGTCGATGTGGGGAGCCTGGCTCTGCCTTCAGCAGGTTTGACAGCTGGTGGCTGTGTTTGGCCCACTGGCTGTTATGGACTATGACAAAATGTCCAGTGTCGCACACAACAGATCACTATGAGAGAGACAATATACCATAGTAAATTCAAGCTGCAAAAATAAAAAAAAAGGTGGGGGGGGGGGGGCAGTTAAAAATCTGAAACCGCACCACAAGCCCTTCTGTCAATGAGACTTTACAAAGTGGTGTACAGAAACCTGCAAATGTGTTAGGGATATACTGTATAGAAATCCATGATGCAATGCAAGTAAACATCTGATGGCTTCAGATTTATTCTGCAGCAACATATAATATACGACTCATACAGTCATTATAATTAAACATAACCATAGGCTATGAAGACTAAATAGGAGTCCTAAATATAATACTATGGGCCTCACAGTCTTGGTACCATCAGCATGCATTCTGTTTATGATTAGACACAGAGACAGCAAACTTTGACCCAGGCTGGGTCCATTGAAAATCTGAAAGCTATTCTAAATAACTTCGCAGTAGATTTCTTTGTAGAAGTGTTCATACTGATGAATTAGTGGCATTCTGAGTAGGCGCATCGCTCATTTTAACACCGATTTCACGTCTGTTCAGTCATTTTGACTTATCTCAAAGTGATGAAACGACCATAAACACCTTGACTAATAAGAGCATTCCTTTCTTTCAACATGTTTTAACACTCAAGCCTGAGAGTTCTGCACAACACTGTACAAGTTGCAGCAGAAGCAAACTTGAAAATGGAAAACAATTTATTCCAGCTTTATTGGCCGAGGGTTAAAATTATTGCTAAACCACGTGAAGAGAACAAAAATACAATAACTGGCACGTTAACTTCTACCTAATTTGGAACTCCTAATTTGAGCTGAAATCAGGCTTAAAATTCAATTAGGACTGTCCTTCACTTGGACATATTTTAAGTCGACAGCAGACAGCAAGCAGGTTTACTTCTGCTGTTTTAATGGCAGAAAATGTGTTTCAAAAGAGGGCTACTTACTCTCTTAATTTTTTATGCTTTGGGAGTAGCCTACAATCTACAAATCAGACTACAACCTTCCATTTTCTTAAAGCCATTTTGTTCGAACACTTTAACGCATCACTGTTCATCACAGTCAAATTATTTTGTTTTGAGTGGTACTATACATCCTAAACAAAACTGAAACACTAAAAACATTTTCTCTTTAGCGTGTTGGACAATGATTCAGTTGAAGGTAAAAGACAGCCACCAAAAAAACTTTTTTCTTTTTCTTAATGTGTCAGCTCACCCATTCGAATTGGAAAGAAGCAGAATATCATCCTCACATAAAGAATAATGATGTTACTGCTGCCACATGCACGAATGCACTCAAACCGCCCTTAGAGACGCATCATGAGATCCTGCTACAGGTATTCAACCAACTCTGAGACAATATTTGACCAAACAGCTGTGAGCGACCAACATATATTTAGCTCCTGATATTGTTTTATCAAAGTATGTTCTTATAATGTCATAAATGTACCTTGATCTATGGACTAATGAGCACGCCGCAAAAAAAGAAAGGTTGGAGTTATATATATAATAAAGATTTGTGCATGATATGGCCTTCTGTTTCTTTCCTCATGAAACTGAAAACTAGGTCGGGATTTTTCTACCTCTCTTTACCCAATCAGAACAACATGTCCTTGTGAGATAATCATTCTATTCATTTCAGGCTAAAGTCAAGCAAGATTGCAGCTCCAAATAAATGTGGTGCTCCTTCACTACAGTTTTTTTGGGAATACACACTTCAGAGCTGAGCTCGTCAACAGTCTTGTACAAAAACAAATTGATTCGAATCTGAAATCCTTTAGGTGACACATGTATGGCCCTTGGCATTACTCTGCTAAAATGACCAATTATTGTTTTCCCACTAATGCAATTAGATCTGTACTACGTAAAAAAAGAAGCCAAATAATTGGCACCTTCACTTTCATTTTCGCACACATTCACTTCCTTTCCAAAGTAACACTAGTTTCGCATCTTGAAATACTTTCTGCACAACCTTAAGCTGCAGGAAAATGTTCAAACAGCAACACAAAGAAGTGATTCAGTCAAGAAAAATCTCTTTACATGTGGCTTCACCAATGAAGTCATGCACACTGACAACTGCTGCAGCTTTCAGTGAACCCCCTGCCTCATATTTTCCAAACAAATTGACTTCCATTACACTTGAACAAGCCGTGTTGACTTGGGTGCAGTGAACATAAAGCCACATAATCAAAGGGATTTACACTGGCGTCAGAGCTGATGTGCTCAGAAATGTACAAAACAATCACCATGCGTCATTGGAAGAGCGCTATTGCTGCTTCTAACCCAAGTGCTTCATATTTGTTTAGTTTCTAATAATCCAAGAAATTTTCTGTCACTTTTCAAAGAGCTCAGATAATATAAATGGGTGCATGTTATATAGGCCCGATTTGCCAACTTGCATGAATTGTGTGCCGGATCGATTAAGCCATATTTAAAACAAAAAACAAAAAAACAAAACATGAAACCATGGAGAGAGACATGTTAGTGAAGGAAGTTATCAAACATATTGGAGCAACTGAGAAAATGCCTGACAACAAAGTCCACAATTAAAAGTTCTGGAAAGCCAGCTAAAGAAATTCCCATCACTACCATAACAGCAGCATCTCTGCCAAAGGGTGGACCGCTTTGCACAACCAGTTGCAATGCATTGAAAACAGCAATCATGAACAACATAAGCATTTTCAGACATTGTAACTTACCTTGCTCATTGTAAATAAGTTAGCATAAAATCCACCCAGTATTTTACACAATCTGGGAGACGTGCCTGATATATCCACGGAGGCAAACGTCTGTGTTATTTTGCTCATCTGTCAGACACAATTCTCAATGGGCCCCCGTGAATAGATCAGCTCCCACTGCCAGTTTTAATATGTGCAAATCTTCAGTAGATGAAGCACAGATGACGAATCAGTCGTTAGAATTGAGCACAATTGCATTGTTAATGTTTCAGACAGAATCTCTGAGACACCAAGATCGTTCATTTAAAAGGCCCTCACACAATGATAAAGTGAGCTCCTCACTCAGGAGAAAGAAATCAAAGGAGAAATTGGAAGAATGGCATAGCTCTGCATCGTATCCCTCTGATCAATGTGATGTGTGTGTCCTGCTGTGAGCCGGTATTGGGCAGGTGGTGTATAAACAGATACAAAGATGCTGAGAGCGAGAGCGAGAGAGCGAGAGAGCGAGAGCGAGAGCGAGAGCGAGAGCGAGAGAGAGAGAGAAAGAAGAGTCATCAATTTTAGAGCCAGTGTATGCGCATGTCTTTTGTCTGTGGCCTTTGTTTCCTTTATGCTTTCTATCAATCAGTAATCAAGTACCTGTTCGCTCATCAGTCATTTCCAATACTCATCTCAAACAATTGCATGTCAGTTTTGTAATGCAGCTCGGCACTGACTTGTTCATATTTGCAAGTGTGAAACAAATGGATTTTTTTAAATATCAGAGATGGTTTTACTTTTAATCTGCAGCTTTAAGTTTGTCTGAATCAAAAACAAGGAACAATAGAAAGTCATCACACAATGGATTAAAACTTTGTTTAATGAATCATGCATTACAGAATTGCAGGGATGAAAAAAAATTAATTTGTAGATGGATACATCTACTATATACTGCACCTCTCATTCAATTGAGCTGTCAACAATGGATTTATATACTTCACTACATGTACCAAGATCACAATAAAACAGGATCACTAATGAAAACAGTTTCTCTAATGAGAAAGTGAGGTGAGCATGTTTGTTCTGCATTAAAAGCATGGATTTCTCAGAAATACAACTGAATTTATTGATGTGTGTGATTTGTTGTTATATCTGCTCGGGGCGCATTGGAATTTGTTTGGATGAATAACTTTAATTGAAAAACTTGTTACATTCGAGACAAAGTGAGGTCAGTTTCTTTCTGTAGAGGAGCCAATGAACAGTTACAGATTATATTTAGGTTCAATAAATGTAGGACTGAATTCCACTTCAAAAGTCACACATTGTCAATGCCACTGGGAATTTAAGCATATAAACAAGCGTGTTTTTCTTAAAAACTGAGTCAACTAGTACTTGAATGTTGATGCTGCATCTTAAATGGGAGTGATACTTTGTGGCATTATAAAATGTATTTGCCTGTCTCAAGCATGCACAACACCAAATCAAGACCTGACGAGGCCAATTGTTGGGAGTTATCTTGGAAAGCTCTCAATCGTAGATGGAAACAGGTAGTTGTATTGACAAAATTGTTGACATACACTCAATGCGAGCACCTGTGTTCTGATGTGCACGTGTCAAGTATCAGTAGATACTTCAGTACGGGTGCTGTATTGAACACATTGGATGCACTTAACAAAAGGCTTGTGTTGTTCGTCACGTGCACATGGCAACATTAACCCCACCATGTCACTAAACACACAAACCAAGCAGTTACTGGTTGGATTGGATGTGGTCAGGCTGCACTGCACTTGTTTCATCAAGCTTTTATAGGCTGTTTGTCCTCCATTCGCTGAAAGGAACTTAATCTACTATAGTTGCCTAGCAACCTCACCCAAGTGTATTTGTTTTGTGTAATCTGTACATGTTGTGTTAAGTAAATATGCCCTGTCCTGGAAATTTAAATACCTGCCCCTATTTTTGGTATCCACACTTATGTCACAGGTACCATAAAACAAAAGAGAAAAAAAAGGAAAGGGTTTTAGAGAGTCATATGGATTAAACTATCAAGATTGATGCAAAATGAACTTCTATCACCAGATAGGCTCAGTGTTTCGTACTTACTTTTTGAATACTTGGATATTGAAAAAGCGGTATAATAATTTTACCTGAAAAACCTTCCTGGTTGCATATTGGCTCAGACATCAGCAAGAAATACAAAAGCAAGAACGCTGAATTCGAGAAAACTGTTGGCTTCATATTATTTTCACAACTTTTCAGGGAAATAGAGATCACAAGAAGCAAGGTTGAGTGTTTATTAAACTAAAAAAGCCCATACCAAGAAAAGGTCAGGGTGAATAGATAATTCATTAAAATGTGAACAGCTTTTTTTGTTGTTCACATGTTAACATGTTGATTTTTTTCTTTTTTGAATAGATGAATATGAAGGCTAAATTTGATTCTGGAGACAAAATGTACTTTTTTTGTATGATTATTCCATTGTGAGCCGCCTTCTCTTCATTGGAGTTTTGAACAAAATCAATGAAAAGTATTTCAAAACTTTACTGGCTATTAAAATGTGACATTGACGTCCTTTAGCTCGGACTTGAGCCTTCATTCTTCCCAAAATCTAATCAAATTGATTATATTTTAGGCTAAATCTAAAAGTCTGTGGGGAAACAGTAATTTATTTGTGTCCCGAGTTTGGCAAATGACAGAAACTTTTGTCATAGACCATTAAACAAAAGCTGAAGGGTAGAAACAATTCACAAACAATAACATATATTGGAAATTCAGATCTCCTCCAAGACTTTGCAGCCCTGCGAACATCTTTTAAATGTCAATTCACATTCACTAAGAAAATGTAGCTCAGCGGAGCTGTTGAACCACAATAAAACATTCATACAATGAGTAGATTTCAGTTATTGGATTATGTCACTGCCAACAACAGTGCTAGAAGTGGCTCAAGTGGGTGGATTGAGGCGACATGTCATGTGAGTGAAACCATGAATTCCTGCTGTCTCTGATTAAAATGACTAAATTAAGGTGGTGAAAAGTGATCTTTGCCAAGGTTATATCATTTTATAATTGCATAGACTAGCTTAATGAAAGATGTCAGTTGGAATAGGTGGAGCACTATGGCTGAGCGTTCAGTTGAACTGGATGGAGCTGCCAGACTTCAGTGATGCACTGAATACTCCTCATTTCTCATCCCCTTTGTTGCAACTGAAAATTGGAATGCAACAGAGGGAGCTCACAATTGCCCTTGGACCTGAAATGTTCTTACCTGTGTTATAGATCCAAACAAAAATAGCCTCAAGTCTTCCAGGTTGAAGGTTTTGTTGAACATCTTTTATTTTAGACATCTTAATCGCAGTATTATCTAACTTGCATGTATTGCTCTGCTTCAAGGAATGATACAACACAAAATGGTTGCTTTCTCTTATGAAAGACTGAATGAGAAACCTCAAGAGGTAACCATGGCCATGAGAGAATTTCACCTCAAGTACTCCTTAAAACTCAGTTGCCCAGGCTGTGGCTATTCAAGAAGAACTTGAGTAAAGTGGTGCATTTGGTTTGTGAGACTTTGTACCTGAACATGTTTTCAACCGACAGCCAACAGAGTATAGGGTCTGCATCAGAGTGCAAAACATGATCAAAATGGCGGGGGTTTTCTGCTTGGTCATTTGACAGCCTTGAATCTATTGCAAGCTTGTTGTGGTCTTTCATTTTATGAGGCTGAACTTGTTTTAGCTGAAAACATAACTATTTAGCATCACATTGTAAAGAATAAAACATAACTAGCAATCACAGTATAAACTCCGAATATGAAAATAGTATCATTTCATATTAAACTTTACTTTGAATAGTAGAATAGAAAAACCTTGGACTTAACTCATTCCCATTAAGGCTAAAATATTTGGTGGACTGAACTTATAGTAAAGTCACATTTGTGAACATATGCAAATCACGTTTGATCTCCTAAACAAACATCTGGTTGGTAGACAGTGGAATAGAAACATGTTCAGCTGGAGTTTTCTACAGACAACACACGTGATGTTCACCAAGGTTAGTTTTAGGATAATTATTTCACAAGTTGGAGAAATGAAAAGATGAACCGTAAAGCCTCATTCCAACTATATTCAGCGTCCTCCTGATCTACTTCTCTTCCGTCACAGCTTTAAATCTTATGGGAGGACCCAACCATTGTTTAAGCAGTCTGACTTCTTGCAATCACAGTACACCAAGAACAAAAATCCATGTTTTAGCTCCACTTAGCTGCTCTCCTTCAGTCCTGTTCAGGAAAAGTCAATAGCCCAACAGCAGGCTATGCAATATGAATACAATAAAGGAAACACTCGCATCAGCTCACTGGCCATTTACAAGATTTATAGTTGTTTTTTAAATTAACTGATAACCTTTGAGAAGTGTGACATTTCACATTTACGGATCCCTGGAGAAATGAAGCACCGTTTGGTATCCTGCCAATCACTTTATCTCAACTCAGGACCTTTACTTCTGCAGAATTTCCCTAAAGTTTGCAACCTTTATATCCGTATTTAATATTAAAGCCATTGATATTACACATTGCATTTTAGTGTCCCCTAACTTGGTTTTGCACGTCTCTTTTAATCTTTCTGGAATAATTATGCAAGTGTAATTATTTTTAAAAATAGATAGATATGTACAATGAAAGATACTCGTTCTCTAAATACTGCGTACATTTAAATATTACTTTATGAATCAAATCTCTGTGGTATTTCAGACGCTTGACATCCATGAACACCCTCACTCTTGTGAAACGCTTGTTAACAGAAGGCGATGCAAAAAGTGGGACCAATATAGCAAATCAATTTTGTTTATTGTACTTTGTTCAGCTTGGATTGCTTGATGTTCATGGTCTCAGCCATCAATACACTCCACATAGAGTTATGTGTTAACTACTATACAAAAACTACTTTGCAGGTTTAAACAGGTGCATAAGGAGGTTAGGTGTCAAATGTGACTGGGAAAAAAAGGTACAACATGTGCTTGGTCCAATAGTGGACCTGAAAAGCCAATTCGTATGGGAATTACTAGAGAAAGAGCCGCAATTCAAACGACACAATCAGTCTTTCGGGGACAATGGCACACTTGGAAACTAATGGCAAACATCCAGTGGCCTACATTCACAATGTACCTGCAATCAACAGTTACTGTCACACCTCCTTTTAACAATGAACCGGTTTCCAAAGGACTGTTAAAGGGTAGTGTGGGGACAGTAAAATAACAATCGCTGAGTCTATAAAACATCAATCTGCAAAATAATTGAATTATGACATTATTGATTGTTTAAGTGTAAAGATATTCCCATACTGCCTTCTTCTGCTTACCGAGTTGTGAGAAAGCTAATCTTAAATATGCAGGTTACATACATGGAACACCTGGTTAAATTACCATGATGTGCTCACAAGGAAAGCAGGTGCGACTGGTGCATTGGCGTCTTCCAACAACCCACTCACACATCCATTCATCCATCTTCTTTCCCGCTTTTCCAGTAGGCTGGGATCGGCTCCAGCACCCCCGCGACCCCACTCGTACAATTTAGTTGAAAACCTCGAAGGAGGATTCAACTAAACTTAAGCTCTGAGATGATGACATTGTATCCATGTCTGTTTTGTCATGTATAATCCGGGTCTTATAACTTTGCTTACTGCCAACTATACCCAAGTATGCCTTCTCTTTCACCTTCACAGTTTGAGCCTCGAGTGATTACTTGCCTTGCTTCATTCGATAGAACCTCTGCTTGGGCATCTGGGGGAAATCAGCACTATAAGCAGCAGCATTATGATTAACAAAATAATGACGAGGCTTTTGCACTGCTCCACGGTGAGATAAAACAGACTGAATGAATAATTATTTGTTGAATTTTTTGTAATTCAGTATTCAAATCATAAATGAACTTGACTGCAAAGGTGATCCAAAACAGCATATCTATTTCTATCGAAACGTCAATATATTCTTTATATATCTATGTGTGTATAGTTTTACTACAAATGCGTTGAAATATTTTGATTTTTCTTCAAAAATGTTAATGCTGCTTTTGCACTGCTATATGGCCCTTTTGAGTTCAATGTAGCTGCATGTGGCCTCCAAAGTAACATGAGATTTGTCTCTCTGATATATGTGACTTACTTGGTATTACTTACTTCAGACATGTAGGAAATTGTGATCCAACTCGTAAAAAGTTCTCCAAAAACAAAAAAACATCTCCCTGACATCAACAGATTTTACACATTTTAAAAGTGCAATCTGACAAGATGATAAATAAGGATGTATTATATATTCTTTACATATATTTATCAAATCAGATCAAAGATGTGTTTTTCTTTATTTACATAATTTTTGATGCCATTTGTTGGCTCCATTTTTATCCAGCATAAAAATGATATAATAAAGACTGATTATTCATGAATCAATTGAACTCAATCTGCACATCTAATGTCTAATCCTGCAGAGAATCAAGAGGAGTTAAACTTTGTCCCAGTGTGCAAGAAACAGGAGCCAAGAACCTAAAAGTGGAAGAAACAGTTAGACTGAAGTTGATGCCTATTCAGTGTAACTCTACGGGAGGAAACCAGAGTACACACTCGACAGAACCTGCCTGGCGAGCAATGATTTGACTCACTATCCATTCCACAATAAATGTATTTCCCCACATTTTTGACTTAGTGTCTTTTTATTGTCTATCTAACAGCACCAGTTGCCCCCAATGCCTGGCAGACAAACAGCGAATGGACATTAATAATAAAACAAAGTTATATTATCCCTATGAATGAATATTAATAAAGTCTGACTGTAGTATGTGAAAAGATTAAAGTCTCCTTTCTCTAAAGGATAAATCTGTGGAACTTAAGCATATTACATGTCTTTATCACATTGTCCGCAGCAACAGCCTCTGTCTCAGGTTTCTACACTGAGTTATGACCTCATCATCTCATTTGTACAAAAGGGAAAAATTAAATTAGTTAGAGTAATGAACCTATGTGCTTTTCATAAAGAGTTTCCCTGCTCATTGTTCCCCAAGTTGTTTAAGAGCGTAATCTGTCCCACACACCCCCCATCTCACTTAAATCCTGGCCATCTGAATAAGCCGTCAGGGGTCTGCCTTTTCAAACATGACTCCCCGTGGGGGTCCTAGATCAAAGATGAAAGCGTGGTGAACGATCTGTGCGACCGGAGGAGTGGCAAGAAGGGAGTTGGGAGTGCGATTCATCAAATTAACAAATTTGCTTTCCTTTTCCCAGAAGGCAATAGAGTAAATTCTCAGGCACTTAAATCAGTGTTGAACTGAAAAGAAAAAAAAAATATAGGGAGGGATCTGGAGGTAGAAAGTTCTTAGCAAGACAGTTATGTGAGAGTGAACGAATATGTAATTAACAACACTCTTACTCCTAATTAAAACCTCTTAGCTTTCGACTCACACGGTCGCAGCAGCTGGTATAGACGAGGCCCTCACTGCGAGACGAGACACATAAATTTTGTGACAGTATCGCGAAGAAGCACCTGGTTATGCCTACACCTGTCACCACTGAAATCATAGCTCATTCTGTCAATGAATTAACATTCTCCTGGGCTATGAAAGAAAAAAAAAAAAAGGTAGATTCTCTCATCCAAAAATTGAAATTCCCTGTGGCTCAAAGGTGGTACTATGTATCCATTTTCAAAATTAAATATATTGTTGTTTGGCTCGGCAAGGCAGACACCTGCCTCCTCTAGTAAAAATGGCATACTCGAGATCTGAGAGATTTCCCCCAGGAAGCACATCACAGTATTGCCTTGTAACTATAACTTAATATCATGTCAAAATCTCCTGAGGATGATACAGCTAGTCAAGTCACAGAGAGAGGGGGGGGGGGGGGGGGGACAAGAGCAAGTCAAGTGCTCAGAGAAACAGATGGAGGCCAGGAGCAGGTGGAAGAAAAGAAGGAAAACAGCATGAAGGAGTGGGGAGGGAGGGAGAGATGAAACCCAGCAGACATAATGAAACAGAACACGATGCCCCCAGATGATAAAACTAACATGGGAACAATGAAAGCCTATCAAGACACTTAAGAAAAAAAAAACAATAGGAAACAGTACAGGGGATGCCATTTTCCATGAAATTTTAATGTTAGTTCAATAAATGATTCTGTTGTCTTTTGCAAAAGTGCCTTTAACTGGGCGGACTACGTGAACCGTCCTGTGGGACGTGAATGCAGCAGATGCACTTCTTCGATGCAGTTTCACTCACACTGTTGCTCAAGCATCCATTATTTTAGCTCTGTCTATTCTCTTATAATCTGAACTGTTAGTGAGAGGAAATCGAGACATTTTTGTACTGGGGGGGGGGGGGGGGCAAAGAGTACCTAGAGGTAAATTCTTGCAAGGAGAGGTGTTGGTGGGGTCAGGGGAACCAGAAAGTGATTGATTACACTCCGTGTAATATTATCATCTTGCTGTTCTTGTTATTTTTTTTAATTTTTTATTTGATAAAGTACATTTTCTACTGTCAACACTAATATTATATTTGACACGCACCCAATCGCTTCCTTTAACGTCTCCTTTTTCAGTGCATTTAGTGGGCTAATCAATACAGTCCTAAAAAGAATAAGGTCCAAAGCAAGAACATTGACATGAGTGTAAAATCTCAAAACCTCCTCAATTTGAAATCAGTCACATAATAAATGTAGACGACATTTAGCAACTTCACACGACGACTAGCATTTCTTAAGGCCAAGGAGTAGTTGCTGGGTGGCAAATCAGATTATGAGAGTTGACCACATATGACACTAATCAAGCCTCCTCCGATGCTGTAAATTTCCCTCGTCCTGCCTCTTATTCTTCAGCTGATTTCATTCTGAGCTAAACACAAGCCATTTCAGCAGCTTCTCTGCTCTCTATTCTGTAACTGACATTTGTTTTCTATGGAGATATTTTTTATTTATTTATTTTTTTCATATTGATGTTTTGATGTTGTCGCACCGATTCGCCAATGATTACATCTGTTGTTCCCACTGATTAATGGCGATATTCTGCCGGACAAAAATCTTTGCGGGAGTTTGATTTTTGTGACTGTTTATGTGGCGCTCGGTTATTAGCAGCTGCAGTACACATCTGACAGCTGATGAACACATAACTCAGAGGCATCATCTCCTCCCACTGTTTAGGTCTGTTTATAATTGGTTGCTTTACCGTTGCCCGAGCCTAAACTGGCTTGGTGCTTTTAAGAAAGGACCGACAATGGAGAATCGTGCTCCATTTCAACCGTGAAGCATGTTGCAGTTAAAATTGTAGAAAATTGATTCAAGCAGTAAAACAACTTGTCATCTTTGTGCTCCCTGATAGCATGATGAATTGCCGCTGTGGACACCTCGATCACCTAAGCTGTCTCGGTAAGCCACACTTGATCACTGTCAGAGACGCTCAAGATGGTCAGAGATTGCTGTATAGGCAAGGGACTTACCACCTCATATTCGCTCTGTGTGTCTCCGTCTTCTCCTCAGTCTCACAAACACATACTCATTTGTGTCAATCTGCCTGTCTCGCCGAGCTGAGATGAAAATAGTCCTGAAAATACAGAAAGTATTGGAAACAACTATAAGAATAAAATGTTTTGAGAAACCCTATCAATGTCATGAATACATATACATCTAACATTGGCACTCCAAAGACCAGGGTTTGAACCATAGGGTTGCTGTGGTTAAGTTTAAACATTTGATTGAATCGTCATACTACTGTGCCTTTTGATTTCAGTGCTTAATTTCACCAAACCATTTTATAGTTGTATTCCAAAGATTGGTACGTTACACTTTATTTAATCCATGCACACTATGCTTCTCTTCAATACACTTTTCAGGAAGAATTGTTGCCAAAATAAATTTTTTTCCCCAATACATTGAACTAAAGAAGCCGTGAGCATTTTTTTTGCTCAAACTGAATAGATTCACTAAAATGACCCAGACGGAATTATTGATGGAAGAAGTGGTGACAAATAAGTGGAGCGTCATGATACTTCATATTATTGTCTCCAATTAGTATCCCAGGTATCTTCAATCTTATGATCAGTCATTCAGCCTAATGAAGAAAAGTACTCATTGAGCTCTTTCCCATAATTGTTTGCGCCACACTGAACATGGATTAGGGAAACAAAAGAGGAGAAATGTCAGAGGAAATGAGGAAGGAGATGGCTGCCAAGTATCATCAAGACGAAAAGACCTGCAACTATTTTTTGAAGCGGGGCTGATGTTCCTGAACACAGATGTCAGCATTACATGCGTAGCAACTGCGAGAGTTCACATAAGGGGAGAAGAAATGAATTTTGTACAAATGATCACATTTGTCCACAAGAGAACTGAAATAACTACAAGCTTGGTAACAGTTGCTCGACGAAACATAGTAGCTTGGTGCCTGAAAACAGACTCCATCAAAATAAACAAAAAACACTTTAAAAGAAAGCCCACATTTGAAATTGAAAGATCAGCAACACAGTATGTAGTCCAACCTACTCTCATGTATTTGTCAGAGAGCATGGAAGTATGAAAACACAGAGCCTATTTACAGTATATTCAGACAAAAATCATGATCACGATTCGATTCTGGATTTACCACATTATTCAGGTCATCATGTTGTGAGATATTATTAATTTTGCCTCAATTGACTTACACATGCACTTAACGGTTTGCATTTCTCAGGTACAAACATGACGTGTCTAATCCAATTAATACCACTGTCCAGTTACAGTCAGTTAAGAGATGTTTTTATGATCATGTAAAATATAAAATTAAATATCTAAATAAAGGATAAAACAGCCACACTGATAATGCAAATAACTGCTTGTACTTCAAAACATTACTTTAAGGTTATATTATTTTTGTTTTATGATGGTTTTGAGAATACAAACGTACACATCTGGGGCAAAAATGACTAATCAGCTTGTTATTCATGCCCAGGGAGGTGGTTCCCTGGAGCACATCCTCAGCAGCTGCTCAACAGCTTTGGGAGAGGGCTGCCATCGATAGCAACACAAAGGGAAAAGCAGAGGAAACCATCTCAAGTGTCATGGTTAATAGCATGCCTATACAGAGTACATCAGTTTTATCCCGAACCAGCACAAACTAACTGCCCTCACTTCTCCACTGGACTGAAAGCTTCAAGTTGATCTGGGGACACAGACTCAATTTTTTGACCACGTCATGGTAAGACCAGATGTGGCGCTTACATCAGCATCTTCCAAACAGGTGCTGCTGATACAGCTTATGGTTCCCTGGAGACGCGAACAGAAAGTAGGAAACTAACGGACGACGGCCAGAAACTGGGAGCTGATGGAGCAGTGCATGAGGGCAGGCTGGGGGACTCGCAGCAAGTCCACTGAAGTAGGGTGCAAAGACTTTAGTTCACTGTGCAAGATCCATACGATGTCTGGCATCACTAGGGCTGCTGAGAGAAAAGCTATTAAATCCACCCCAGAGGGAGTAAAAAGCACCTCAAAGATGGTGGTGGCTCACAGTGATCTGCAGGTCAGTTCTGCTGGGACTCAAAGGAAAGCCTGGTCAACTCAGTCTGGAACATCTGTGTGAGGCTCTGTGACGTTAAGAGACAAAAATCACTGCATAAACATCAGGAAAATTACTTTTTTGTCTCAGTTGTCACGTTCATTTTTTTTTTAATTCTGCTAAATTTAATGACATACTTAAGGAAATATGAGACATGAGATTGACTTCAAATTGACCAAATGCATTATATATCAGAAAAAGAAAAAATATATATGACTAGTAATACTACTGTGATGTTTACATTCTTTTCAATATCCAGATAACAAATCAGATAACCTATGACAGCAAATATGTCACTCTTGATTGTCTTAATACTGTAGCTGCCAACTGCATCCTTCAAATAGGATATGAAATTGCAGAAAAATGAATTTTCCCAAAGGTGATTGGCAAAATATTCTTTGTTTTAGTTTAGTTAATGAAACTCGGAGAACAATATTCTAAGATAAAAACATGCAACAAAGTAAGCACTTAAAAACAAACGATTGATCCAGCCCATGTTCACAGGTACTGCCATTGTTAAAGTTGTGAATGAGGTAAACACTGTGCTTTACAATGTCCACCAAAAAAATCTGCACCTAAATAATGTTACTTTGGTCAAATTAAAAAACAAGTACATCAAGAGTCATAAAAATGAAGGCCTAAAAGTGTAAAAAATGCATCACTCACAGATTTGATTTTCTGAAGGATCCAGAGGCCAGATTACATGGGCATCAAGCGGATTCAAGAAAACTGAGACCACGCGTCCACCGTCATGAGGCGTGCGCATTACTTCCTACTTCCTGTGATTGTTTTCACAATAAAAACTTTTTTTTTTTTCCACAAACAATAAAAATATTGATTTAAGGACAGCCAACGAAATATTTCCATCTAATAAACACACAAGTAATTGCCTGAATATTTTGAGATTAAAATTGGCATTACATTGATACAATGACCAAAACGATAAAAATGCTTTTGGCGAAACACAATTGACACATCATAATGGATACATCATATTTATTGGGTATTATATATATCACTAAAGCTACCTGTCACACTGTTAGTATCAATTTGGCTTTGTAAGTCAAATGATTCTCATCATTTTTACTGTTAAACCAGAAAACTGTGAAGTCTCACAAAAAAAAATGTATAACGTTTAAAAAAGAAGGAACGATAACTAAAAAGATGCTCATTTGTTGCATACTGTATTGCAGCATGAATAAGCCATCCATGGCAGAGGTTAATGTGTTGAGCTGGCCCAGCCACGATCACCAACGCTCTAAGTACGTCTGAGACATTTGGCTATGAGCCAAACAGAAACCCGGGAACACATGGTGCTTCTTCAGGGTGCACAGCTTCACAGACAGCAAAATGTGCACAAGTAATGATGTGTTTTATGGCTCGAAGCGTAAAAAAAAGTATTAAAAAAAACCCAGCAAGTACTGAGCGTCTATATATCTGGAGTCACTGCTTCAAGTACTCAGAAGTAGTTAAACAAATGTGTGCAGTTCTTATTTAATAGATTTTCATTAAACGTTTCACACGAAAAAGGAGCAAACTAAAGGTCAGACATAACAAAGATTATTAACTCTGTTAAGAATAATTGGTCACATTATATTTGACTTAGTGTCCAAACGGTACCTTCAATTAAATGGTTGGGTTATGGCTGCATGTGTCCTGCTTCCTCTCCTGCCTTTTTAATTCCCCAGCTATCGAATCAGTTGGACTTGAAAGAAACATCAAAGCAGATGGAGCTACAAGGTCATGCTAATGCTTTAAAGAAACTATTCCAAAGAACAGGGTTGATCCACACTGCAAAATGAGCTCTCAGCCACCAAGGTAGTCTGGTATAATCAAACAATTCATTAATTTAATTTGATTAAGGTTATTTGGTGCTGTGTTATCGGTGTGTTAAATGCTCTGAACCCTGCATAACATTATGTGAAAACCTGAGTAATTTGTGGATCGGAGGCTTGCAAGAAGCCGACAGTTGTTCCTAATTGACACAGTGGCTCCAGATCAAGGTGAACTACATAAAAGCAACCTCATGTAAAATGTGATTTTGTATCATTTAATTACAAAAAAATAGTTCTAATATTACGTGGATAAGGTAGTGATGCAACTTTTTGAAGGAATTTTGAAACCCATCAGTCTCCAACATCGACTTTTAATTAAAAAAAGAAAAAAAAGAAAAAAAAGAAATTCAATACATTTCTTCAGCGGCACATTTGAAATGTTATTCAAGGGCACCCCATAGCCCTAATTATTTTTTTTTTATCCTTAGTAGTTCTGCTCATTTTGGACCATTATCCTACTGAAAGGTCCACCGCTACTCAGCTTCGACTTTCGCACAGGTGGTCTCACATTACCATCAAGTATTCTTTTATATGAGGCAGGCTCCATTGTTGAATCAATGTTTGCTCGCTATATGTTCACCGAGGAAATGAGGCAGTGTGATATTATAACAAGCTCCATTGTTAGGACGACACCAATCATGTCGATATCAAAGAAAATGTTAAAATGTGCCTTACACAACCATTACCTGTTCAAAGTTAGTGTCATGATGTGTTTGAATCTGGGCTGGACCTTTTTCTGTGTGTTCTCAGTAAAACATTGCCATGGAGATGGATTATCTTGAATAATTCCATTATCGGTATGATATTGTCGAGTTGACTGTTTCTTTGGGTTTGCCCACCCCAGCACTCTGTACTTGATAAAGTGGTTTACATATTAAAGTTATTCCATTGCATATTTAGGGTCTGATTTACAACATAGAGCTGAGTAAATTGCATGATCACAAGCTAAAATATTTCATTTTCTATGGAACCCCCTTTAATGATCAACTGTCACCAACTTTTGTGACATGCTGGACATATTGGATCCAAAATTTTAGAATGCTGATGCCCAATTCAGATCCTCCCATCTTAATGTGGCAGGAGAAGCCAAACTCATCAGATTTGTTTTTACAAACCTTTTATTGTCTGATTTTGGTGAGCTTGCGTAAACTGGAGTTGCAGTTACATGTGTTTAGCTGACTGGAGTGGCATACAGTGTGGTTTTCTGCTGCTGTAACCCTTCAGTTTCAACGTTCCCATTTGGTGCACCCAGAGATGGTCATCAGCAGTTTTTCTTGAGTTGCTGTTGCCTTTCCATCATCTCCAACCAGTCTGGCATCAACAAGGCATGTTCACTCCGATAACTGCCACTCACTGGATATTTTCTCCTTTTTGGAACCATTTTCATTAAAGACCTTTGCGTGTGAAAATCCATGGAGCTGAGTCACCTGAATCACTTTTATTCCCATACCCATGCTCACTTTGAACTTCAGCAGGTTTTCTTGACCATGTCCACATGCTTAGAAATATTGAGATGCTGTCACGTGACTGACTGAATAATTGATTATTATTAACAAGTATTTGAACAGGTTTAGCCAATGCCGTGCCCACTGAGTGTACATTTGTTCATCGAGCATTTTTCCACTGTTAAACTACTCCCTTTGCCCTTCATACAAACGTCTTCCAAAAAGTTTCCTCTGACCTACTTCCTGTCTTATGAATGTTGACAGGGGCTGTACACAATCGAGACATAGTGACAGGACCTGTTTACTCGGCCCAAAATATCTGTTCAAATATCTTGCTGGAAGGGCCACTGAGAGACCTATAGAGGCTTTCTTTTGATTTAATGTGCTTGGAAATGCCTTTGCTTGTGCTTAAACATTAACATTCAGAATTCTGTAACCTAATATTAAATCTGATATTATATAGAACCCAAAACCTTAACAACACAATGGCCTTTTTTAAATTATTTATTATACTGTTCATCCTGTTATTCCTTTGTTTGCATGCCTTTTATCAAGATGTGCCAAAAGAGGCTGTAAAAGACTGTCGATTTTATTCTGTTATTTAATATGCCATGAAAGGACTAGTTATGAATTTTATGGATCTGCTTTACAGCCAGTCTTATATTGCTGAGTAGCTTTATATCTACTCAAATAGAGCATATTGGTGGAAATCATGTGCTTTGTTTTACCTTTCATTTTATGCTCAGCCTTTTTCTCATAGGCAGCCTGAGTGAAATGTGAAACATTGTCCTGTGTATTTTGGTGGAAATGAACAGCTTGCTGGTTGAAGAAATGAAATAACTCCTGATGCACAACAAAAGTTAAAACACATTCAGGGGGATGAAATCTTGCAATATGTACTTTTCAGAGTGTTTCTTTCCTGACTCTTCGACTGATGAGAATGAGGTGCAGCGAGCCACTCTTCTGCAATGTTCACTGGTGGACAGATGGATAGCACCTTGACAAACAAAGAAAATCAGACAGACTGTGTCGCTTCACACAGAAGTGGAAACAAAAAAATGTGGTGACAGGCTATCTCCATGCATACTGATGCCAGACAGCCGCACTGCCCAAGGTTTGATTGAATAGCCACACAATGGGAAAAGGCAGGCTACTTTTCATGTTCGTCCATCAATCAGTGCAGCAGACTGCGGCTTTCTCCGCTTTGTTTGAGTGTCAATTAGCTGGCATGGTTTAGGTTGCAAGATGAATTTGAGAGGGTTCTATTTTTCATAAGAAACAGGGCATTAATGTAAAGCTCTTGGACAAATCAACCTTTTCAACAACAGAGGGATAGATTTATTTTTTTAAAGAATGGAACATTCATTGTTGAATATTTCCCCCCCATTATTTTTAGTAATTAGCTATTGTGTAAATCAGGAGCAATTCTTTAGCCATACTAGGAATCTCATATATCACAGAGCCTTTATCTTTCCTCTTCAAATAGGTAATTCAGAGCATCTTCATTTGTTTTTGTGCAAGATGGATATACCCCATGAATAAAGCTTTGCCAAGAATCCTCATTCTTCCAGGATCCATCAAAATCAGACTACCATTGGTGTAAAATGTTGTCTCACTTGGAGATAAATCCAGACATATCCATAAAGCTTCCCTTGACTCAGAGATTAATAGGTCACTTGTGAAAAGCAAACAAGTAGTCATTTGCTTAAAATTTTCCAGAACATCCTTCTGCTTGTTTGAAACGCTCCAGTCCCACATTGCTGCCGGGTTTATTGCTGTGATTTTCAAACTGTGGGAGGATGAATACAGCCTCACAGCCTACAAGTCTCACACTGCACATGCTTCATCCCGTTCCAATTTGTATGTTTTGATTCAAAGATATCATTGTTTAATGGCTGTTACAATCCATAATCAATAAAAGGACAACTTTTTTTTTAGACAAAAAAAAGAAAAAGAGACAAATAAACTACTCAAGAAAAAATTAGATATGAAATAGTTGTATAAGCTTTGAATATAGTGACAACCTGCCTGATAAACTCATATTTACAAGGAATTCAATACTAAAAAATGGAATTTATATTTGTGATGATGAATTTACTGTGTATTTATTTCTTTGTATACTGTATTTTACCTTGAACTGCTGATTTAGGAACATAAGGGCTTACACTGTGACTTTAGTGAAAGATACAACACAAACTATTGATTTAAAGATTTTCAGTCAGTATTATTCACAGAGGTAACCGACAAATTGCCAGATTTGTTTTTCACATAACTTGAGCTATTTACAGTCTTTCACTTGATTTGCATGTCTCTGTTATGTGCGAGGAAGATTGTGATAACTCTAATACAGAAAGGTCTGTGATGATTTGGGACTAAGGAAACCTTCAGTCTTTGTATTGCTGACAGGCTAATTCTCAAAGCTAATTACAGCATAATGGAAAGAGAATGTTTTAACTTCAGATTAGCTGAAATAATGGTTTGATTATATAGTTCAGCATCAAATTACTCCTTTTCATTACATCATTTCCATACTTTAGGGCAAACCTAGTTCTTGTACTGGTAAGTGTTGTGTCGCAGGATGTGTTTATGTAAAACAGCTAATTTCAGGAAAATAATTTCAAAAATAACAGTGAACAGTTGATAATGCACACTAAAATAGAAGGAAAAAAATAAACAGACTGGATATTGCTGGCTGTTTTCTTGTTGTTCAGGGAGAAGATTAATAGTTAAAGTCTATTCCTGTAATATAGACTGAATAGAAATTAACTAATGTATTTCTTACTCGGGACATATGATGCAGCTACTTTTCAAGCCACTTACAGTTTACATACTTGAAAAAGCGACACATGCATCTCAGTCTCTGATCTTTTAATCAACATTAATAAAGTCATTGTACTTAATACCCTAACATTATACCCTGATATTCCCCTATGAATATCCATCCATCCATCCATTTTCTGCCGCTTATCCGGGGCTGGGTCGTGGAGGCACCAGTCCGAGCAGAGTTGCCCAGACTTCCCTCACCCCAGACACTTCCTCCAGCTCTTCCGGTGGCACCCCAAGGCGTTCCCAGGCCAGCAGAGAGACGTAGTCCTTCCAGCGTGTCCTGGGTCTGCTCCGAGACCTCCTACCGGAGGGACATGCCCGGAACACCTCCCTGGGGAGGCGTCCGGGGGGCATCCGAAACAGATGCCTGAGCCACCTCAGCTGGCTCCTCTCGATGTGGAGGAGCAGCGGCTCTACTCCGAGCTCCTCCGTGGTGACTGAGCTCCTCACCCAATCTCTAAGGGTACGCCCAGCCACCCTACGGAGGAAGCTCATTTCAGCCGCTTATATCCGGGATCTCGTTCTTTCGGTCATGACCCATAGTTCATGACCATAGGTGAGAGTAGGAACGAAGATCGAACGGTAAATCGAGAGCTTCACTTTTTGGCTCAGCAAGAATAATTGTAATAATTTAGGTATTAGCTTTTGTCAGGAACCGTGATGAACCCAAATGCAGACTCAGACCAGGTTATTGACAGTTTATTTAAAACAAGGCACACAAAACCAAAGGGGAGCTCCGGAGGCAAATGGTCAAAGTCCAGGTAAAACAAGCGAAAAGGCTAGGGTCACGAGATGAACTGCAATGAAGATTGAGCCCGGAGACAAAAGGAAGAGGGGCTTAAATACACAAGGGAAGGCCAGTCAACGCTAATAAGACATACAGAGGGAGCGAGAACAGGAAGATGAAGTGAACAAAGACACAGACAAGACAGATTTCAAAATAAAACAGAAAGAGACAAACAGGTAAGTGTAGTAGATGAAAACGACACAAGCGGAACCCTTCCAGTTTTCAACATGAAAAACTGGAAACATAATTTTTTTTAATCACATTTACGCAATTACTATTGTTCAAATCAAATCAAATCAATCTTTATTTATAAAGCGCTTTTCATACATTTTAATGTAGCACAAAGTACTTTACAGATTCTTAAAACAAATGTTGTATATGTTGATCATGTATTTCATATTAGCTACATTTGCGAGTGCTGCTCTTTTTTAAAATCTTAAATATTTAATTTGAATAGGCTGTACCATGATTAACTAGTGTGATCATATGTAATCAAGCAATGGTCAAAAACAATTAAGATAATGCTATTTTCATAAGTCAATGACACAATGATGGACATTATCTTCCTCTAATAATTTCCAATCTTCCATTTACCCAAGCCTGGCACTGACCTGAAGCCTTTCCAGCCAGCTCTGAGCGATTGGGTCAATGCACCCTGAACACGTCTCCTGTCCACTACAGAGCTGACACACAGAGACAAACGTCACATAATCTGTTACTGGCATTTCCCAATCACTGATTCACAGACGTGCGAGGAAGCCTCAGGTTACCTTAACAAAACCCACACAACGACATGTAGAACATTCAACATATTTGTCATGGTTGAGCAATGAATCTGTTTTTGTTTGTTTTTTAATCACAGTGAGGCAAATGTGATAATAACTACAACAGTTTTAATATTGAGATGAAGTCAGAATAGCTCCATTGAGCTCAGGTGATGACTGAGGATGTCACATCCAGATTGCACCACCCACTCATTATTAGCATATGACTCATTTAGTTGCTTCTAATTATTCTCTCATCTAAATGTTACACATTTCCAATTCTCAAAGAATATCCACCAACCAAAAAGGAAAATGTCCTTACATGCTTTCCTGAATGTGTCTATTTTTAGAAGTATGCCGCTCACTTACAGATTGTTTGTTTTAGTCCCACTTTATTTACATTGTTTTTATACAGGGATGTGGAGCAACCCAGGATTTATTTTAATTGCATAGATTATTGTCTTTTGGGAAAATGTGAGGCAAGTTTGTTGGGTTTTTTTTTTGTAAATGCAATAAGCCAGAAACATCTGTAGGCTTAGAGCCACAGCATGTTTCTCAGACTATCTGAACCAGATCCATAATTCCTGTACTATTTGCAAACAAGGCAACTTGCCTGAGGTTTCCATGGACTTTTGCTTATGGAGCATAAATCATGGATTATGAGCAGGGATCATGATCTTTGAAAGGCACCTGTCCTCTCCTGATGTCCTGTCACCTGAGCAGCCTGTTGCAACATGACATTTCCCACCCTTTACCATCTCGTCTTTAATAATTTGGCAGTTTTGAAGTACCACAGGCTGTTTCTTGGTTTAGTAAATGTTTGAAGCCTTTGAGAGCCACTGAGCTGTTCCAGAATCAAGGAGCATCCTCATGTTAGCAGAGACTTTGAGGGCGAGGGCGCCTTTTTCTTTCGCAGTTCAGCTGCTGTCTCAGTAGACATTGGTGTGTGCAGAATGATTGACTCTGTCTCCTTGAAACACCCTTTTTTTTTTTTTTAACAAGTACTGAACTTTGTTCAAGCTCTTTCATAAGCCTCTAGTAAAGAGATTTATACTTCACAAAAAGAGAAGTTAACTCAAATACATTTTAAATGGTCAGGATACATGATACTTTACAAAGTTATATTCTACATGGTTTGGATGCATTCATATTTTGGAACCGCTTTAGAACTAAAGCACCAATCCACCGGTCTGTTCCTGCCTGTCAGCCAAAATATTGCCCCCCTGAACACTGATGAAAAGCCACGTTATTGACATGTTGTATTTTGCTCCTTATTTAGTTAAAATATTGCCAGATTTTTTTTCTTTGCTTATAATTACCTTGACTTTTTCACTGGGAAGTCTGTCAAAGTGTTTAAATGCTCTGAAGTTGTCGCTACTGGTTTTCAGGGCGCGTTAATGATCCAGGCATTTTAATTCCAATAATATTAAGCTAACAATAATGCAAATGCTCAATTATAATGCTTGTCTGGTGTGCAAAATAGAAGTCCACTGGTCCCGATTATGGAGAAAATCCATTGCTTTTATGTCAGTGTTTTGGGAGATACAGTACCATGAGTATTACGCGTGGCTTTAAGAGCAGTTTTTAAGGGGTTATGCATTCCCCTATTGGACGATCCTTCTTGTTGTTTCAAACTTTTGCTGTCAAATGTTACTTTCATCTCAACCCCTGATCAACGCACAGTCCTTCTGCCCACATATCTGGAGCTATTCAGCTCTGCTCTGCTCTGCTCATTGCAAATTTAACATATCCTGACATTCTGCCTTCCAGAGCGCCTCGTATGTACAATCCGCCTCTTCTCTTTGCTTCAGAGTGCCATCCATTCCCTCTTATAGTCATACACCACTAGTGCATCCAGACTCCAGGGTGTCCCTCATCATTCTTCTGGGGTCATTTCTATGTTGTGCCATGGCCACTAGAACGTGGTCACCAAACTGAAATGTTATTCTTTTTCTCATTTCTATCCATGTGAAACAGTTGCTTAGGAATGCATGGCCGGGTAGTGGCGCCATTGCAGGTGTTAGAATATGTACGTGTAAAATTGTGTGACCATGAATTCTTTCAATTAATCAGTAATATTAATCATCAGCCATGGAGGAGTTAAAACACACCAGTGAATAAGAAATGTAATTTTTTTTGTTTTCAATGTTACATATAAGGGAACATCGAAATTACGAGCCACGCTACAGCTTCCTCTGAAGATTTGCATTCCATTTTGACTACACAGCGTTTGAGATGCTTTTCAGTCAGCACGACTCTTAGTTAAATCTTTATACAAAGCAGATTGAAAGCAGACTGCTCATCATTTGTAATTTAGGATCAGTTTGTTTCCAGTCAGTGTCTCTTTGGAGTTTAAAAGTTTTTTGGCAGGTCTCCTTTAAGTTATTATTCAATTGTTTTTTCACAGTATGGTAAAAAAAAGAAAATGGATATTTCTGTTTGTGTTTTTGCTGCAGGGCCAATGGACACCTGCCCAAAACAAACCAATGAAAACATCATCCTATTAAAATAGCCTTGTATGCTCCCATCAGTAGGATTTTCGTGTATCCTGGGTTACATGTGCACATATGTTGATATGAATTACAAAACATTGCTTTTTTTTTCTTTTAGCAACACTTGTTCTCATAATGGAAATGCCCATTAAATAATCAATTTTATTGTTTAATCACTAATCACATACATTCAAATATGTCTTTTGAAAGATAAACATTTTGTATTCTGTACTGCACCGCATTGAATGGGTATAAAAATTCCAGTTTTCAAGAGTGACCGCACATTATGACTTGTTCATCATTCACTGCTTCTGGCCAGTGGATTACTGTGTGTGTGTGTGTGTGTGTGTGTGTGTGTGTGTGTGTGTGTGTGTGTGTGTGTGTGTGTGTGTGCGTGCGTGCGTGCGTGCGTGCGTGCGTGCGTGCGTGCGTGCGTGCGTGTGTGCATGTTTGTGTTGCCCGGACAGCTTGTGGGCATGTGGTGGTGCCAACTGATGGGCAAATGCCTGATGTAAGATGAGAAGGTGGCAGAATAACAACCAGAGGCATTCTTATTTCCCTCTTGTTTTTCTTACTCTGTATTGCTACACTAAATTGGCCTGTGTTCGCGCTCCATGGCCTTAAGTGCAGCTGCAACCAACTAGGACCAATCTATGTTTTGACAGACCTCAGGCATTGAGCCACTGCATGGCAAAACACTGGCTGGGAAATTAATGAATGTTGTGATTATATTTGTTTTGCATGTTTGCGTTTTGTGTAAATAAATAACGATCATCATATAAATTTTTTAAATAGATGTGACTCTGTCGTCCTTTGTTATAATTGTAATAACGTTGTTTAAATGTGTCACTGTGCTTGTGTGTTTATTCTGATAATCTTGATAAGGTGATCACTTAATAAGGTGACACGAAATCATTTACCCCATATTGAGCCGGCTGGGGTAAAACAATTCAGCTGATTTTGGCTTGATAAATATGAAAGTCACTTGGAGTCCAATTGGAGTCGTTTAAACGTCTGCTGTTTTCCGTTGTTAGGCTCTCATTAAGATATGTGCAAATCGAAAGGTTGAACCTTTGAAAAGTTGGTAGATAGACATAGAACTCTTATAAAGTGGCTTTAAAAAACCTTAATCACACACATATGTCCTTTGTAGATTAGACAAAAAATAGTACATGTAGTTTAAGACTCACTGAAGACAGCCTTTACGTTATTGAGTAATGGTGTCCCACAATACAACAAGACAAAAAAGTGTGCAACAAATATGATTTTGAAGGTGCATTGGGTCAGTTTGTGTATGTATACTGTTTACTGTGCCGATGTTCAACATATTTTCAACACGTTTTCTCAATTCACTCAATTCAGTGTAGGGAGCAAGAACTTGTAATGCTTATGTGAAAAAATGGTTCTACACTGGGTTTGTCCTATTAGAAGAAATATGAAGAAATGCTTCATACAATTTCAATTGTTAGAAGAAATTTGTTCCCAATATTGTTATTCCTCCTTCAATTTTGGGGGATTTTTTAAAATGTTTGTTCCGTATAGTTGTCTTCTTAGCTTTAATCCTCTGTACTTTGATATGCCTTTTCCCCCATCCTCCTGTCCTGTGTTCTGCATTCTTGTTCTGTTTTTTCTTGATATCAGTGTATTAATCCTCCTGTGAAACATTCTGAATTAGTCCAACCTGCATGAAAAGTGCTGAATGAATCATCAATACTGACCTCTTATAGAAACAAATTGAAATTTTGTCAGACTGACCTGTTTTTCAATCCAAAACATATGAAGTAACACCTTCCATCTATTGAAGTGAAAAAAATATGCCAGAATCAAAGTTTAGTGGCTGGAAATCAACGCAAAAAGACATCCATCTCAGGGGACATTTTGTACCTGTGAACTTTCCTTGGTCCAATGTGAAACCCTTAATTAAACCAGTGTTTTTATACCTGAGCATGCAAAGAACATTATGTATTATGCCGAGTTATAACCAGATAGAATATTTATATTTTTTCCAAACCCAGACAAACTGTTAGGATATGACTCGTATGGCCAGTAGGCTGCAGTGTTTATGTACACTCACTCAACAGCCTTAGGGATACCCTGGTCTGGGAGGATCCCTCTTCGAGCTTCTAAAAGGATACATAACAGACCTAACATACATAACAAGCAAGGTCCTGATATTATTTCTCAGCAACTTGGCTCTACATTTAGAAGATAGCATCACCCATTTGCAGCAGATTTGTTGCCTGCACATCCTTGATTAGAATCTTGCGTTCCACTTCATCCCATAGGCGCTATGCTGGATTGAGATGTGGTACCTATGGAGGTCAAATCATTGTCATGGTTAGGATAAGCCTATTTGAAATCATTTAGGTTTTGTGATATGATATGTTACAATTCTGCAAGTAGCCATTGAAAGATGGTACCCTATGGTCACACGGGCAGTGGTATTTATCAACACTAAAGCTGTGGTTCTACCACATTTTCTGTGCCGGGAAATCGCGGGTGGGACAGTTTTTCACGTGATCAAAATAAAAAAGTTGTGGATGGTACTGCAAGACACCCCGACCACTGGCTCCAATTTTCCACCACCCCTCCATTGAGGTACCTCGCACTGAGGAATGGGTCTGTGAGGATGAGCTATAATGTAGCCGTCTGCTGATTGGTAGTGATGATCGCCACTCTGGACTTGCCTGCAATATTTAACTATTTCATCTGCTGGGACCCCTCCGTTGTTGTTTACATACACCACTTTGTGGTGTATGAAAGAGGTGAACCTTCAAAGAGGTGCAGACACTCCTCTCAGTAAAAGGAAGAATAGATTCAATAGGAACTGGATGCTACTGTTCATAATAAGAAAGTTTGCGCCGTGTCACAGAGAACGACTGGGACGGTTGGGTAAAGCCGTTCTTCGCTCGATGGGTCCTTGCGTCGGTCACAAACCGCCTATATTTGAACTATTTTCTGAGGTGGGACTGTGCCACAGAGTATGGCCTGGGTGCACTTTGTCATACTGTACCCTCCAGCTCCGGCATGCACTACACGGTGGAACCACAGCTTAAATTTGCAGAAAAGGGGGGTAGGAATCTATCCCACCTACATTTGCACCATGACCAGCAGCTTGACCCATGAATATGTATGCTTTCATAGTATGACCTCCAAATTCTAAACATACCTTTCAATTGTAGCATCAGAAACCAGTTTATGAAGTTGTTTGTTTTATGTTAATTCCTATATTCCTTAAACATTTTTGTAAGACTCTGTAAATTCCTTCAGTTACTATTTGGTTACTGGACTATCATTTTGCTGAACCAGCTTATTTGCATCAACATTTTTCAAATTGTACATTGAGAGGTGGTATTTTGCATCTTCAACAATTTACTTTTGTGTTGCCTTTGTCGGCCCCAACCAGAAATTCAACCCCCGTCATCCACGATGGAGCTTCACCCAAAGTTTGCTTTGTCTTTGTCAGACCCTGCATGCAATTTAATATGTTTGATGGAAGATCTCAGTAAATCAGGGCCTTATTGTTTGTTTCTCAGTTCACTTACTCAGTTTGGACTTCAGAATGTTGTCTTCACCTTGTCTCCTGTTGAAATGCTTTACATTGCACTCTTGTGGTAGGGTGATTAGCCATCTGCGTTAACAAGGGGCTGAAGAGGCTTACCTAATGGCATGGGAGCGCGAGTGTGAGCAGCTTAAGTGAGCCAACCAGTTGGGCCCCACCACCCTCATTTAGAGGACCGATAAGAACTGACACCCCCGATTTGTGGCAGGTGTGTCTATACCGAAAACATGATTTTATTAGTTGTTGTCGCTTTGCTGCAAAGTGACTGTTGGTTCACTTACATCAGATTTTGACACGGTTGCGGTGTTACATTGTTCCCTTGAGAATAAATAAAGAAGCTATTAGGAACAGTGTTAAACTGAATATATAAATGATTAAAATAGGGAGAGGGCTTAGCTCCATTAACTTGCAAGACGTTCACAACTGCTGCTTCATTATGACTCCTGCATGCATGGCCAGCCACTCTATAGTGCTAAAAACTTTCGAAGAAAGATGGACAATGCAGATAGTCCAAGATTTTTTATTTTCTTTGCTAGCTTTTTTGTGTTTAGACTTTGTTTTTCTCCAGAGAGAGAGAGAGAGAGAGAGAGAGAGAGAGAGAGAGAGAGAGAGAGAGAGAGAGAGCGAGAGAGAGAGAGCGAGAGAGAGAGAGAGAGAGAGAGAGAGAGAGAGAGAGAGAGTCTGGCCATAATTGCCTGAAGTCTCAAAGATATTGGTTGATGACTCTTCTATTTACTCGTGAAATGGTTGAGTACATAAAACATTTTGCTTCTAATTTGGCCTTATACCATTGATAGTGGTGATATTAAGCACAGAGAGATAATAAAACATACTGACGGAATACAGAATAATAGTCAAAGCTTTCAAGCACCCTGAGAAAGCCGGCTGATGAATTTTTAAATGTTAATCTTTGAAGAAGCAGCAGGAGTGCACTCGTCAGTAAAATGAGGGGCTGCCAGGAATCTGCAGCAGGATAATTAATTGTTGAGACTTTACGGTGGGGATGCATCTACTGAGACCCATTGCAGATATTATACAGCTGTTAACTTTTGAGCCGATTCAATGTTGTTGATTTTTCACCCCCCCCTTCTTTCCACCCAGCCCTCTGTGTATAGCTGCTGTGTGTGTGTGTGTATGTGTGTGTGTGTGTGTGTGTGTGTGTGTGTGTGTGTGTGTGTGTGTGTGTGTGTGTGTGTGTGTGTGTGTACACATGTGCACATTTGCACACATATGATTAAGCACCCCCTGATGCCTTTGTGAATTGAAGCCAGATGTTGCTGCGGGAATTTGCAACCGTATTGACAAAGAGCAATGTGGAACACTATAGACTTTAGTTAGTTGTTAATATTTATGAAATGCAGGCAACTTCATGCATTTTTGCATTTAACCGAAAGTCAAAAGAGAGGAACAACGCTTCAACACTTGTGTTTTCTTCCTTACTCTCTGGAGTCTTCATGACCTTTAGCAATTTCCGGACCTGACCATTGTGACATATTTCGAGTACTCTTCTGGAGTATTATACAAAATTATTCCCAGCACTTCTATGGCAAATATTTTTACTCTTGTGTTAAACACATTTGATATTAATTCACTATTTATTAGAGATTTAGCATTTCAGCTGGATTAAACCATTGCAGCAAACCTAACTTGCACTGATAAAAATATTTTCTTTAATGCTTTGGAATGTAATTAATTTCTGTGATGTCTTGATTTTCAGAATTCTCTCATCTAATGGTGAACAAGTGAGAAATGACCTTTCAAACATGTGCTGCAATCTTCCTGTAATACTATCACACTGAGTGTTTGGTTGCACAGTACAAAATCTTTCCATTTTTATTTTAGTAATTAACCCCAGTTGAGGCCTAGAGCTGCCCAAGTTAATGAAGTTGAGATTTCTGTGCAGGATTAATTAGAGCTCAAATAGGAAAAAGGGGGGGAGGGGGGGAATGCTAAATAAACAATGTAATAAATGACGCAGTGCATGGTCTTTAATGCACAATTAAATTGGTATTGTCTTGGGATCGGGCAAAGCACACACAAGTTACTCTCCTAAGCTTGCTTCATATATCATCCCTTCACTGTTAATGGTTAAAGCCAACCCAAGCAAGCCCCATGGTGATGTTTAAAATACTGTGTATAAGCGCTCAGACAGGTTTTGTGATGTCTCATTACGAGCTACCCAAATAAACCACAACACGTATTCAGACTCTCCCTTCGGTTAAAAAAAAAAGAAAAGCTAACAGTGAGGTCCAATGTCAAAACAGACAGTGAAACCTTTGCAATACGGTGTGCGATGGTATTATTATATCACTGGTTTCAAGATCTTTACGTGGAGTTTGCAGGTTCTACCAGTACATGTATGTTTCCTCCAAGCAAAACCTTCAAGTTATATGAGCTGTTTTTTTGGGGGGGGGGTTTCCATTGTTGTAGATGCAAATGTGTGTGTAATTGTCTGCTTCTGTGTTTTCCCTGTGATAGACTGATAGCATGTCATGGTCAGTTATACATTTTTCATAAATAAGCAATGCACAACCGACCTTTGACGCTCATGTCGATCAGCATTGCAGAATGTAAAGCAGTGACTATTCAGCTCATGTTAAGTTGTTTTTTTTTCTTGTCTTTTTTTTGTTGTTGTTGTTGAAGGAATAGTACAATTGTTTGGGAAAACATGTTCAAACAAAAAGCTGGTTTGACAAAAGCCACAACAAAAACATAGATGCTGTGGAGGTCAACATATTCAGTCTGTATTGAGCTGCTTTCCACATCTCCCTCCCATTGAGCTTACTTCAGACATGATAAAGTCAATACTGCATTTGGAGGACAAGGTGATATGACTGTAATACATAAACAGGAATAGACAAGCGCACCTGCCCTCCTGGATTTCTTGTATCACAACCTCATCCGCCTGTTTGTTTAATACGACAGCGATTTGATTTCATACAACACTTTTGTCCACTTTGAATTTAATTACCCAGATTTTTTGGCACAAAATCATTACCATTCTTTGTGTCTGGCTCCATTTCCATCCTGAAGGCAACACCTTTGTCAAAAACAACCTCTTCAGTTTTTATCACGGTGAATTCTGTCACAATATTTACAGTTTTCACTGAAATACCTGATGTATTGATTTATCTGTCACTGCCTCACCTTGAATAAAGTAAACAAGACTATAACTTCAGCATGCCATTATTAGGGAATTGGCAAATATACTAATGTGCATATGACAGAATAAAATTCACATCCTTTCTGTGATGACAAGCTTCTCAAGAAAATTGCGAGTGTCAGCCAAGGATCAGTATCTTTGATGTAACTCATTGACTTGGCATCATGTCTTTTTGGCTAACTGTCTGTCTCCCTTCAAGGGAATTATAGTTTGTAGCTGACAGGTATGGAAAAGACTATAAAACATGTATGTATGTATGTGTATATTTTAGATTTTCTTTTGTATCAGCTTTTCGGATGATGGTCTAGTAACTGGTAGGAATGGTTCTTTAATATTGATTACAATTCATTTCAAGCTATGGTGAAAACATTGATTCAAAGATCTGAAACATCACCGCGTCATATTATGCTCGGTGACAGTTGAACTGTTAAGGAAAGAGTAAGACTTTAAAATGTGTAAAAGTCAGCGAAACACTTAAAGTCTGGCAGCCTGTGTGAGTTGAGGCACAGCAGACGGCCAAGACCATGCTGGGTAACATGCTCATTTGTCCATATTTTTTCTTCATCTCCCATGGGACCTTTCCTCCTTCTGTTGCCTTATTCCTATATTTCTGAGGGGGTTGTTTCACAAGAGATCTCTATCAGAGGAAAATCTGTGTTCAACAGTTCACTTGGCAGCACTTCACTCAGCAATAAGGAGATGGAAAACCTCTGAAGCTAAGATGAATGAATCCTGCTTATACTGTGATGTCCACTCTCTTGTTCATTACCTTTAACCTGCCTGTCTTTCAGTCCAAGTTTACTGCAACCCAGCATCGATATGACACTGTGATAGGTTGATGCGCACCAGCACAAATGAGCGCAGCTTCTGGATATTAGCTACAAATGTATATATGTCACACGGTGCTCGCTACAAACAGTTAACATTTCCGGTGTTATTTCCAAGTGCTAATTAATTCACATCATCTCACGTCTTAGAAATAGGATGGGTTTGCAAATGTTTCCCATTTTTTCTTTGCCTGCACATTTCTATATAGATAGATTTCTTACTGATGATGACTATGACAAAGATGCTGGGCAATAGTACACAGGAAGATCATTAGTGGGATGTGGCAACACCCCATCGCTTAAATGAACAAAACGTAAATGTAACTGAAATGTCTGCAGAACGCACACACTAGTTTACTAACACACAGACAAGATTATCATGTGTCCAACAACTCCTATTTATATTTATAACATGAAATAAAGTGTGTGACCTGGCAAAGTGTCAGTCATTGTACATATACATCAGAAATTGAACTGGTTCAGTTGAACCTGTTATGCAGAGAATAAATTATTGCAGTGCAGATTTAGGCGATAGATACAGGCTGTTGCTTTGATCAAAGCTGCCCTGAAGCTTTTCCATTGCGTCTTCAGAGTTTCACTGCACAGCAAGTCAATGTGAGCTTCCTGTTAGATCACTGTGTTATGGACTTCCTCCAGTTATAAGATATGCGTTATTCATCAGAAGACCTGTCCTCTAGCTAGTGAATGCAGGATATTGGAGCTAAGGCCATGAACCAATCAATGTAACCTGCTGGCAAACACAAGAACTGGAGGTTGTAACTTTAGATGTCTGTGTATGTGAGTAGAAATTCCATATGAGCCAATATGTAAATGAAGGACACAGTACCATAAATAACTATACAAAAAGATCATTCTATGGGATAATATATCACTAATGTTAAGACATCTGGAAATCTAAATACCTATTCATTGCAGAACACCATCATCTTTTTTTGCTGTGTTAAAATGACCTAAAGCAGAAAGTCAAAGCAAAAACCGCTTTGCATACATTAAAAAAAATTTATGCAAATTATTTTCAAAATCATGTAATTATGTGTGATTGTGAAGCTTGTGATTTTAATGACTTGGAAGAATACATTCAACTGAGAATGAGTTTAACAGGGAAGACTGAGGTCTATATTTTACAGTATGTAAGTTGTCCATAATATTATAGAAGGGGAACAGATCAAAGAGCAGAGATGGCATTTATCCACTTTATCCTAGCCTAATGCCAGTTTTCATGTATGCTCTTGAAGTCCCTCATTAAACCAAAGCAAGGTGGCAAAGAAATCGACTTTGTTCACTTTTCCATCCATTAAGTCCACATTCCATCATTTTTTTTCCTTCTGCCCATTTACCCAATCAGCCATGCAAGCTTAAAGCAAAATGTCTTTATCTGTTTAAGTAAAACTCAAAGCACTCATTAGAAGACATTAGACGTCTTCTCTTCTATGTGAACATTTTGTTTTTCACTAAAACAATGGCAACATGCTTCATTCACTAATTTTGAAAACACAATTGGAGAGGTTTGATTTTTGGTCGCTCACACAGACACAGGGATACAAATCGGTTTTATTGAAGAAGATAGCCTATTATTGGAAAGCACAGTTACATGACTGTGTGTGTTCAAATCCAGGAAGCTACAAGACTTTCCTCGGTATCAAATACAGGGTACACCCTGGACAGGTTCTCAGTCCATCACAGAACAAACAAAGAGACAGGAGGTGACACACACACATTTACAATTATGGGAAATTTAGGGTCATCAATTAAACTCAAACACATGTTTTCAGAGTATGGAAGGATGCTACAGTCGTGAACTCCATACAAAAAAGCCTGCTTCACCCATGGCCTTCTTAGTATGAGGCGAGAGTACACTGGTATGTGGCCCTCTGTCCTCACAGTCTCATCAGACAACAGACCACAACTGGCATTATTTACAGAGAATGACTGTGTCATACCGCACCTCTGCTTATATGAGTAGCATTGTCATCTTATTTTCTGGCCCTACTAGTGAAGTCATTGAAGAGATATTTTGGGAAAAGAGTCCCACCAGCTTGATCTGCAAGTCACCGCACCACTTTGGCCTCACGAAAGATCTATTGGCAAGCACCAGTCTTTGGTCTTGTACAGTAACAAAAAGCTATTTCAATGAAATGTACTTCAAGTTTGATCCATATTTGTTTTTATGAAATCCAGGAAAAAAAAAGTTTAAAAAAATAAACATTAGTTATATCTTCCTGTTGCACCTTTTGTTATATAAATACATATCTGTCCTTGAAATTCAGCAGGGAATGATGAGGAATCCTTAAATGAGAGCCAGCGTGTGTGTGTGTGTGTGTGTGTGCGTGTGTGCGTGCGTGTGCGTGCGTGTGTGTGTGCGTGCATGTACATGTGTGTGCGTATATCAAGCCTTTTAAAGTGTTTATTCATACTGGACAGAATGTAGGAACATTAATTTTAAAATACCCCACAGTCTGATGAGCATTCTGGATAGGAACAGTTTATGGACACAAGTGTGCTGTTCCCTGAGCGTGTTTATAGAGCAAATATAGAAGTCTGCACAGCATCTACTGCCCTCTACATTGTATGCTTGCCTTTTTTCCCCCTGTGAGATTAAATGGTCTGCCATATTTTTAGAATTTGGATTTTTGATATGCAGTATCATGGTGTACAATCATGTTTGAAATAGATACCAAATATTACAGGCAGTGCTCTATTTACTCTTTGTTCCATAAAGTGAAGGAGTTTATAAATCCCAGCAGTGAAAACATGGTTCCATCTTAAATCATTCACTACCTAGGGAATTGTTGACACCACGCAGTGCCCTTGTCCAAAGCCATATGTAGGTAAAATGCAGTGGGCCCAGAGCATATCAGCATCATTAGCAAGAGTCACTTCACCCCCACTCCTCTTAACCATATGCTGGACACTGGGTCATAGAATTAAAATTCTTGGACGTACATGAGATAACCCCCACACTACAGATGGAAACCAAGTTGAGCTTCAGGCAGAAGTCAAATGCATTTTTTGATCCTGGCACCACGTATCCAAAAGGACTTGATATGCTTTGTTCTGTAGTGGTTTGTTATTCTGATGATGGTTGCCTCTGGTGGATTTAGCAGCTTGCAGTAATCTTTAGTACAATTGCTCTTGTCTTCTTCACTTTTTATGACAACAACAGCAAAAACAATTGATATTATTATTACTAGTAGTAGTAATAATAGTAGTAGTAGTAATAATAATAGTAGTAGTAGTAGTAGAAGTATTATAAATAGCACAAGTTGTAATAGTAGTCCAAATATGCCACTATGTTGTTTGTACTAAATTGTTGCAAAGACACTTGTGCATTTAGGGTAGCAAGTGGTTTCACCTCATTGTTAATGATATGCAGAGAAAATGTTGCGGGTGTCTATGAATGATAATGTGAAAATTAATCACGCACTACAGATGACTTTAGACGACATTGACACTGTCAAGTGAGAAGAGCAAGCTGACAAACCCCATTCACACTTCTCAAAAGTACACAGCATGGACAGCATCTGTATGCAGCTAATGCTATTTATCGCAGTTTGGTGCAGCCCGCCATTAAATGGATGGTAGCAGTTTTAATTCATGTAGTTCGTTGATGATGCACGATTGAAAGTTGTGTCACCAAATACATCATAATTTCTATTCATGCAACAAATGGATTTATTGATCTGAATTTTCCAAAATATGTAGATTTGCAACGACTTAACTCACCTTAACGTTTGGATTTGTTTCATGACGTTGGTCATTAACACACATTGGGCCTGCTTTAGTAACCTCTTGCATCAAGCGTTCAAAATTGCATGCTCATGGAATTTGTTTTTCACTTTACAGGCATTCTGTCTGTGATTTACTACAAGTGCCACAAGTGGCATCACATTTAGACTGTTGTATTTAAACAATAGTTTTGCCTGCATTAAACTCTGTTTACAGTGAATGATCCAATAAAGATGGTATCACTTCCATGTTTGTTTGCTTGCTTCACTGTGAAGTGGCTGGATGGAGCACTGAGGCCCCAGAATCACAACAATATTGTACTGTGGAGTAGGTGGAAAATGGTATCTAACATAGTAACGCATGGCAAGAAAAAAGCAAAAAAAGAAATGCAATATGAGAGATAATTTGTTACATAGTTTCAGGTCGAGATCTAAAAATATGTTATCATAAAACCCACAAATGAAAGTCATGGTGCCAGGTGAATGAAGGCAAAGCAGATGAACAGTATGTATTTTAGCCCTGTTTACATGGCATTTCATGGAAACTCGTTGTTTTTGCATTCTGAATTTTTCAGAGGTGTTTCACCTATACATGCAACATTTTGAAACCTATGTCCGTTTACATGAAAACTGCAGAATTACTGAAAACTAAGTAGTTAGCATGCCAGGCCACACGTTGGTGCTGATGGTTGTTTTTGTAATGAAACCACACCTACATGCACACAAAACAATACGCTATAAACATTAACAAATGTTTTTCAAAAAAGTTGTGTTTTTCTTTGTTTGTACGTAAAGGGAGTCAAACCAGTGCATTTTTGAAAAATTCCCCTTTGGGAGTCGTTTTGTTGCATTTTCAGAAGCTCTGACCACCTTTCGTGTAAACGGATACATAATTATGCAACAAAAGATTTGTGGGACCTTATTTCACTTCTGTCAGACAGGATCCTCAGTTTGACCCATTAGTAGAAAAAATGTCTGTGTGTGCACTCAATGTCAACATTGCACCTATTTTTATTTAGTATTTTGTTTATATCAAGAGGAGTAGTTGCAGGCCTGGCCTTGGTGAGTACTCAAGTGTACAATCTTCATGGCTTGTTGCTCCTCACAAGTTTCTGTTTTCAATCCACAGCAAGTGGCTTCACCTAGAAGGCAGAGCTGAAAAGGATACAGGCTCCCAGCTATCAATCCTGCACTCGACTTATTTCCATTAGAATATACAACCAAGAATGGAACACTCAAAAAAATCTCATATTTGAATGCATATAGGTCTCATTTTTAGCAAACATATTTGTGCTCTCTTTAAACTTGAGAGGTCATAACAGCATATGTAAAATATATTGCAGAAAAATGCAATGGCTGCTCTCAGGAGCGAGAAAGGGGAAATGACCTTACTGAAAAGGCAAACGGCAGACAAATTTTACCTTAGCTAAATAAAACCCATCATGCACCGCTTATGTGTGTAAGTATTAATGGAAGCAGCACAGATCTACACTAATCCTAATCTCCACCGTCACACTGATCTATTTCCTGAAGCTGCACCATTAAACCTGAAAGTAATACTTTTCTTTTTTTTTTTTGACCCACACACATCGAGTTAGAATCATTGTATCCAAATGAATGGTTCAAAAAGAAAATGTTATTGCATATTCACTCATGAAGATGACAAAATATAATGCATACACATCGGATTCTACGTTTGTTACCAATATTAACTTCACACTTCAAAGACTAGAAATGATTAAAAACAATCAACATATTTATCTGATAATGAGATCGTCGTAGCAAAGTAAAGAAATTGCTTCACTAAACTGGACCTTGAAATGCATCTTTAGCTGTGCATGTTATTTCCATATTGCTTTATATCAGAACATTCACTGCTCCAATCCCAAGCCTCGTTAGATATCTTGTGGTATAACTGGTGTCTTCTGTTATTCACATAGTAAACACACAATAAAAACCATGTTTATATAACTTTAAATCGGTAATAAATGATTAGAGCAACTGTTTTGTCAGTTTATATGTCAGGTTAATAATTTGAACATACTTTCTTATATTCCACATATTTACTGATGTTATTAAGCTATTTGATAATCTCCTGAAGGAAATAATCAATGGTAATTCAATGAAACAGCAAAAATAATACATATAAAGGCTTACAATTCACTCCCACTCTACTCTCTGCACTCTATTCCAATGCCAGGGGATCTATTCACCATTTATCTTGTCATTCTTAAATAATAAATTGTTATACAGTGGTTTTCTCCTCACAGTTGGTGTAAACGTTTGCAGTCTATCCATGGCAAAGTGTGCCTGTAGCACTGCGTCTGTGTACAGCCAGTGCAAGTGCACAGACAGCCTTTACATCTGCTTAGCTTTATTGCTGATGTACTGTATAACACCCCCAGGAATAACCAGTGGTGCAGTGTCTGATTGAGCTGCCTGGCTGCAGACATTTCATGAGAGAGAAAGTGGAGCTGGATGAAGCTCTTTGATGGTGAGAGAAGACCCATGTTGGAGGCTAAGCAGCTTCCCCACCCCCATCTCCCCCGGGGCACACCCTCCCTCTTTCGGGTGAAACTGCCGAGTTACCTGAGGCCCGGGGGCTTGAAGGGGATCCTGAAAAGTAAACCCCCCCCCCCCATGTCCCATCCCCCCATCCACTCCGCCCACCAGCTGTGTCTCAGTCGGTTATACAGTAGTCTGAGGGACAACACGAAGGCTTGTGACCCATTTGTTCAGATAGTGCGAGCAGATCTTTGGGCATTTTCCCGAAGAGATAGAGAAAGAGTGGGGAAACTGTATGAAAGGCTTAATCTCTAATAATCTTGGCACATGCATGTCCCTGTCCTATGTGTACACACACACACACACACACACACACACACACACACACACACACACACACACACACACACACACACACACACACACACACACACACTGCTGATGGCGAGAGATGTGGAAACACTTCATACAGCTACAGTAAATACAAGAAAGTGGGCTGAATGTAGACCACCAGCATATCAACTTAATTACTCAAACAAAAGTAAGTCAGAACTCTTGCATGTTGATTCAGAAACACGTCACATAAAGAAATAGTAGTTTTTAAAAAAGGTTTAAAAGAAAGATGTTGGCAAGAAACAATATTTGTTTTATGTCAGATGAATAAGACGTGTTTATATCTGGACCACATTAGCAAGCACCATAGAAATTCCTTTTTTTTTTTTTTTTTTTTAAAGCAGTAAGACACCACCTCTTGGTTATTATTAATACAACTTAGATAAACTGTTGCGCTTTGTGCATTTAAGTTTAAGAAGTGACTTTGAGCATAGGTCAAATCACACACAAGACATCTCTTCTCTTACCGCTCTCCTTGAATTGTATTAAAAAGCCTCGGGATCTGTAACTTCTTGGTTGCCTTCCCTATTATTTAAATGGAACAATAATCAACCTGCCATAAACCAGTTTTCAGTTGAATGAATACAAGTAGAAAAACTCTTCCACAGCACTTATTTGCATATATTTCTTGTGCGATCATGTGTGTGTCTGTGCGTGGATGCTTTTTTGATGAAGAATTGGTTTAATCCGGTTTGAGTTTGTGTTATTGTTTGAATGGGATACTAGTGCAGTGATTAGGACTGGTAGCTTTACAACAAGCACACTTCAGATGTCAGCTTTTCTGTATGGAATTTGCATGTTCTCCCTGTGTCCACTTGAGCTTTCTAATGGCACTTTTCATAATTAAATCTCATATAATTGGGTTAATTGGTGAATACTAGTTGTTTGTGGACCGCACACAATCCTCTTTTAAGTGGTTATAGAAGATGGATAGTTTAGTTTTAGTTTGAATGAGCCTCTTAGAAATAATTGTGTCAGCAAAATGTCTTTCAAGTTGTGTGTGTATGTGTGCGTGCAGAATTGTACTATCAGAAGTCTTATTTTCTGAACATGCATTGGTCAGCAGTGAGCTTTGAGTCAAAGATCACGATGCTCTTTCAGCATAAAAAATCAAGAGGCTACGTGCTTCACTTTCATAACGTATTTAATGAGAGCAAATAAATGTTGCATTCTGAAGGAATGCCATAAACGTAATCTCTTTCGCCTGCCAAGTTGCCAGGAAATCTAAAAAAGTGTTTATATACACTCGTAAGAACAATAAGAAAAATGAGAAATCAAAAATACTCAAAAAATAAGGTTTAATAAAATAGCACAGAAACAGATCTGGGTGTGTTCACCTTGACCTGACAGTAGAGAAAGTGATGAAAAGGCCTTTGTTTCTTTGTGAAAGTTTTATTATGTTTATTTTCAGTGGTCATTATGTTTCAGGCTTAGTTATAGCAACATACCTTTTATCACACCAGACATAGTTGAGGTGTATCAGTCTCATACAAACCTCTTTCAAACTTATTGAGAAAAAGCATTAAACTTTCATCACAAAAGACAATTTAGCAAGTTTATTGTTTGACTTTTTAAAGCATTGTGTGTGAAAAATTATGCTTGCTGAAGAAATCCTTGTCTTTGATTTTTGGTCACAATGTTTAATGCTTTAAAGCAGGGGTGCAGGGGTGTCGAACTCAATTCAGTTAAGCGGCCGTAAATAGCATAAATTCCCCTCAGTTGGGCTGGAGCAGTAAAACCATAGCATAATAACCTATAAAGACTGACGACTCCAAAGTGTCCCCTTGGTTATATTGCAAATATATACAAGCACGTCTTGAAAATTTTCACATTTAATGCATTTTTTATCAAAGCTAGGATAAAATGTCAGCCCTTACCTGCCACAGTGACTCTCTTTAGTTTAAAGGTCTGTTGCTTCTTACAGCACAATATTTCTGCCTGCATGTTTTCACAAACACACCATTGGATATGGCTTTGATGGTATATCCAGAGCAATAAGATAATATCTATTCTTCAGGAGTGATGTTCAGATCGATACCAACATATTGATGCTTTCAATACCGTGTCTGTCTGGCCAATCAGTTCATATTGTGGCCTTCAAGATCTTCATGTCAGAGGCTGAATTGTTTTCAGGTGATGCCTGACCACAAATATGTCATGTTTGGAGCTTCGCAAAAGACTAAGAGAGAAAAGTATCTTGGGGTCCTTTCATTGTTAGAATTTTAAAGACAAAACCTTTAACATTTTTTTTTACTACATAAAGCCTTTAGGTTGAATAATTGATATCACATCACTGTCCTGGATATCAGTAATGTTTTATCCTTGGTATCGGATTAGCAAAAGAAGGTCAGTTTTATTGTAAATCGCTACTATTCAGTTGTGGATTTCGTGACCTCTTCTCCAGCTCAAATAGTGTACACAAGAGTAGAAAAAAAACTGGGAATATTATTTACTTCAATGAACTTACTAAAAACTGACCAATAGTCAACCTTCTACTCTGTATTCATAAATGCACAGCAAGAATACATGTTTCATCCCTGACTAATCTCGAATATGCAAGTAAATACATACAGTAATTTACTGCACAGGTTTTAAAAAAAAGGGCAGTTTGTCAAAATGTGCAAATAATGTGACATCACTGCTTTGATAAAAGTCTGAAGTCAGGCTTTTGATTTACAAGGGACATTTTGACACACACTATAACTAATAATTCAAAAGATTACAACACCTGTGCCAGATATGCTGTTGGTCTTTTGAGTGCAGGTAAAATTGCTCTGACCCAGCATGGACATCCTTAACTGCTCCGAGGTGTGTGTTGCCAAGACATTAAAAGCCAGTCATTTAAATACTTCCCCCAACAGCGGGTTGCCGCTCTTTACTTTTCACATTAGCACATTCCTCCGGACTTAAATGCTCCAGGAAACCTAAATACTGGGAGGACGTTAGCGAGGCAGTGGGTTCAATAGTCCCGCTAGTGATGTTTTCCTTCTGTAACAGAACAATGCTCTTGATCTCGGGCAGAGCCATTATAACCAAAATACCTTTGACCAAGTTAATTAAGGGTTGTTCACCCTGGGGCCATGAATAAAGTATTTCAATAAAGTACAGTGGGCCAATTAGTTTATGTTCAGTCAACCTTTCCACAATCAGACCATTATTGGCTCTCAACCAAGAAACACAATGTCAGTTAAAATCCTGTTTTATATGTGAAAACAAGAAGTATTTGTTGTTGTTCTTTTTTTGAATAGTGACAGAGCCCAACTAAATAAGTCTGTTATCCGCTGCCATTGTTTCTGTGAGTGCATCTAACGCTAAAGCATTTCAAACATTTAAGACATCAACTTATAAATATTTGCATATCAGATGAAGGACTTAAAAGCAGCTTTAAACTCTGTAGACAGTAAAAGCTGACAGGAAGAGTGGACTGATTCTAATATTAACACTACTGTGTGAGTGTGTATGTTTGTTTGTGTGAACCAGTGTACATCAGAGTCACATCTCTGAAATGACTCTTTATTTACGACCATAAAGGGAGTCTTAATCATCTACAATACAAACGGAATTATTTTATTGACACTTAAGTCATCAACCACAAAGAAAATGTGGAATTAATCCTCACATCCTGTTCTATAATTGAGCAAACCTTGTGGCACATATGGAAAACAGCTCAAGAGTGTTTATAAAATTCATTGAGGAATAATTTATGAGGGGATATATTTGCCATTCGTGTTGATGTCCTCCTTCATGTTCACACACAATTAAACAGCGAACAGACCAAAGCTACTGCAATTTTTCTGCTGCTGTCCATTTAGCGGCACCAATGGAGCAGGTGCAGGGATGGACTGGGACATAAAACGAGCCCTGGAGCCCTACACAAGTAACACTTGAACACAATGCAGTGTCTGGCATTGTGCTACCCTACCCTCATTTTACATTGCTAAACAAGCCATTGAAGGAGTAGTTGTGGTGGTGGGTTGAGACCACCAGCTGCTCTGGAGCTCGACGAAAGGCCGAACCTACTAAAAGCTTTACGTGCTTTAAAACGGGCCCAAACTTCATACCACATGCACACAAATTGAAGCTGATCTTCTAACAATACATACTGAGGGTTGCATCTCGTAAACGCGCAAAATATTACATTCTATCTATCTTGCACATTTGACTTAATGATCATGGATTATAGAACATTTGCTCCAGGCTGGGGGGAGTATATAATCAATTAACGTACAATGTGTAGTGCGATTTATAGTGTTCATGTTGTTTATTATTGTTGGATAAAGCAGCTACAAATCTGCTTAGTCTTTAGGGGAGGTGATGGTGTTATAGTGGTGAGAGGTGTTTCCTCCTCTGGCTTCTTACAAATGTTATTTACAGGCTTTATTAGAAGTATTCTTTATTGTGGCCAGCTTGAGGCACACCTGTGCAATAATCCTGCTGTCTAACCAGCATCTTGATACGCCACACCTACGAGGTGGATGGGTTGGAGAAGTGCTCTCTAACACATATTTGGACAAAATGGTCAAGAATAATTGAAAGAAATAGGCCTTTTGTGTACATAGAAAACATCTCTGATCTTTGAGGTCAGCTCATGAAAAAGGCAAGCAAAAAGAAAAGTGGCGTGTTCATGGTTTTGTTTTGTTTTTAATTGCATGTGATGTCACTGATGTGATTATTTTTAGTTGTTCACCCACAATCCAAAAGCACAATCTATTGAAATGTGTACACAATTTAGCATGCTTTCTACAGTATCCAAGTAAATCAGACCCTAAATGTCCAAATTATCTTGCAAGCTTCCAGGAACCATTAAGCTTCTGTGCCTTGCTGGAGGGCAAACAGAGTTAGTCATTGACTTCTTGTTTTCCACTGTGTGGGGCATAAAATATGACTTTATGACCTTACATTGATTCCTCCTGCTTCCCACCGTCCCCCCAATGTGATGACTACTGTTTCTTTCCATCTATTTACAGAGGACACTTTCACACTTACATATTCACTTTTCATTTCGCAAATTATAGATTGGCATTGTCACAGCGCAGGTTAAATTGGAGACATTTATGTTTCCCTTCTTAGGAAATAATTAACACTAAGCTTTACTGACAGAAACGGGCAAACTAAATCAGATTACTTCAGGGATGGAGGTTATTATTCAGTGTCCATCACAGACAACAAGAGTTTTTCACCACCTTGCAGCATGCCAACTCTCTTGTGTTTTCATTTCCTCCCTTCCTCTCACTCTCTTGCTGTCGGCATCTGCTCCTGACAAGCTTAAATTAGATAAGACCCACATTTTTGACATTCAGCAACCAATCACTTGAATGATGACAACCGTATGACTGATCTGCTATAGAAAAAGTCATGTTGGACCAGTGCACGGTAGTCAGTTGTGTTGACATGGGTGAATTATTTATCAAAAAAGGAGATGTGCTGACATGTTACATACACATATTTATACAGCTTGAGCTAGTGTCTGCCATTTATACTCTGTTATAGTGTGTCATATCTTCTTCTCAATCATATGAATTGACTAGGTTTTCTTTGAACACAAACACAAGAGTTTCATGTTAAAGAAAATAAGGAAAAATGCTCGGACTGACAAATCCTTGCACACATTTGTCAATATGTGACGATGTCCACTCTCAAAAGAAAACATGGGCTTATAGCAGGCCCTGAACTACTGAAGTGAGGATGTCTGGCTCCAAGAATTACACTGGCCTTGTTGTTTCTGGATCGGCTGAAGTCTGTAGGGACTGACTTAGAGTAATGCCTTGCCCCATATCTCCCTCAGCACTCAGCCAAATGCAGCTACGCAACAGCAGCCCCACTTAATGTGATCTTCCCTGGCTTTCTGAGGTGGAAGTGGCAGAGAGACAAAGGCCAGAGAACGAGTCAGTTGACTCATTGATGCATGCATGCATGCCCGCATACACACACACACACACACACACACACACACACACGCACACGCACGTACACACTCATTAATGCGCACCTAAAGTCCAAAAATAGTCGGTGTGTGTGTGTGTGTGTGTGTGTGTGTGTGTGTGTGTGTGTGTGTGTGTGTGTTGTGTACACACGCGCCGTGTGTGCATTCAGCTCACATGCGAGTCTCTGCAGGCTCAAGCATCTTGTATCTCAAGATTTCTCTCTCTTCAGTTCCTAAATAGAGGCTGCTCAGTGAAGTAGAGGAAGAACACAAGAGAATCAATCATACAATTATCCAGATTTTCTCTGTCACTTCAAACGGAGAAGAACTCAGAGACTGACCATTGCATTAGTGCGGGGGCCGGCGAGCGTGACTGTTTTTATCAGTACAAACTTTGTTTTAATAGAGAGTATGGTGCTGTCAGTTTCGTTGGCTGGCATTCAATGGCAATGTTCAATGGCAAAAGTGTGAGGGAGAAGCGAAAACAGAGAAAAGAGAGTCAGAGAGAGATCTCTGGAAGAGTGGAGCGGTGAAAATTAAAGAAGTTGCTATCAAACATAAAACTTACTAAAGTCTTACGCAGCAGCTTGAATTGTGGACTGTTTTGTGGTTGAGGGACCTGTGCGTGCTTGCGTGCGTGCGTGCGTGCGTGTGTGCGTGCGTATGTGTGTTTTGCATTTAAACACCATTCAATCTTAACCCTGTCATCAGAAGAAAACCTTTTCATGGCTTAAAAAAGAAGGAACAACTTACAGTTATCAAAATACACTTTGTAGACTTACTTAACTGTCTCACTGAAGTATAAGACAGGGCTGCACAGTGATGTAGTAGATTACGCACACCATACAGCATGAACATCCTGGTTTAACAGCAGGTCACGGGTGGGGATTTACTCAAGTTCTCTGTCTTCTTAATGCCATTAAAAAAAGGATACTAGGCCAGGCTAATAGGCCTGTAGAGTGATGTAGTGGTTAGTACTGTCATCTCATAGCAAGAAGGTTGTGCATTTGAGTCTGGACCTTTCTGTATGAAGTTAGCATGTTTTCCTTGTGCATGGATTTCCTTCAGGGACTGTGAGGGTAATCAATGACTCCCAAAGTTCCTGAAGTCTCAATGTGTGTGTGTGTCTGTCTCACTGTGTTTGTCTTATGCGACCTATTTAGGATGTACTCTGCCTTCTCCTGTGGTCAGCTGGGTTCAGTTATAGCACTTCTTAACCCTGAACTTAATAATACAAGAAAGATACTTGTTTTTATCCCTGCAAATGGTGTGAAGACCGGTACCTTTCTACCAATGTTGTCTCAGGTGGGATCCAGCCCCTGTGACCCTAACTTGAGTAAAGTTGGTTTATAAGATGGATGGGTAGATTCAATTCAAATAATGTTTTCATCAAGCCTGTCAAATAGTGCAACTTATCCTTTTGTTTAAAAAAAAAAAAAATCCCATGATTTTCTTTAAGAAATATCCATTCTTGATGTGTTTCCCACTAACTTAATCTTCTCCTTCCATACACTTATAGTTATATCTATGTACTCAAAGAGTGAGGAAAGTTTCTTTCGTATGAAGCCTCTTAAAATGGTGCCCTTGGGTGAGAGGCATGCTGTGCTTACTGATCATGTCTTTAATGAAAGAGGAGAGTTCACAAACCCGACTCTACCCATCACTCCTCTCTCATATGCCCAGGTTCTACATCATTAACCAGCTAGCCATCTGGTATTGATCACATCATGATCCTGAAATATTCACCACCCTCTCACAATAACAAAAATACATAAGGGAGTTGTTTTTTTCCGCTATACGTGTACCGCTGTGAAAGCTTTATGGACTGGGCTTTCAAAATGTCTAGAGGCGGAGACCAAGTCTTGATTCACATTCATCAGATAGTCGAGTACTGCAGATTTGATCCCAACATTGCCGTATAAAAAAGAGATCTCAGTCGTGCTCGTGGTTTCTCGTAGTTAACATATGGACCACATCAGTTAAAAGTTCTTCTAATTATAACACTGAATCATGTGTAGCTCTCTTTCTACAATTCAATTTATATTGAAATTTGATCATCTTAACATCAAATATCAACCTTGTGGTAATTTAAAACATTTATCCTGCAACTTCATATTCAACATCATGATACGTCAAGTTTTCAAAAAGAACTTTTCCATTCGAACAACGTTCCCTTCAGTCTTTTGTAATATTTTGGCATCATCCTGCTTGTTGTTTTGGTTCTACATCCTGCAGGTTTATTGTTTTGATCCAGCCTCACCAGTACTTCCTTTCCAGACACAGCAGGCTCTTGTTTTCATTAAAAGCCATCTAAAAGAGAGAAGAAGAAAGGAGAAAAAACAGTTAGTTAGTGAGTAGCTCGTGAACATAGCGAAGTATCTATCAGCTAAAGAGCCGGATATTTCCCTCAGGATCTGGAGGAGACCAAAAGGTGATGGAGAACTAAAAAGCACAGTGATTATTGGACCTCACTGTGAGTATCAACAACTGCAAATGAATGCTAATGTACAGATTGCTCCTGGTGTTTTTAAAACAACAATAAAACCTGTGAAAAAATAGTTATTGCATTTCTTTTTCTGAGGTTTATGCTATTAATTCCTATTTTTAATAGTTCTTTCAGGGCATTTATAGACATTGTTTTTTTTTAATAGCTCTTTAACATATGTTCCTTCCTATATGATAGTATTTATATTATGTTTTAATGTTATTAGCAGACCTTTATTCTTGAGGGGGATTCAGAGTTTCTTCAAAAACACACAATTCAGAGGACTGCTCCTTGGGCAGCACATTTATTCTGCTTATATAAAATATGGCGCCAGGTTTGTGCCTGTTTGTTTATTTGATCTCAATGTCCTCAATGTCAGAGTGGCATTATTTTTTTGCAAAGAACCAGGCCGATTAATTTCTCCACTCACCCAGTCAATTCAGCACATTAACTGTTTGTTTTGTTAAAGTCCTGTTTTGTGTTTATGCAGTGATTGATCACAGGCGGAGAGGGGACAGCAGAGTAGGGACAGCGTGGTGATATAAATCACATCTGATAGAGGGCACATAGATAATTGGTTGTCTGGCCCTATAGTCACGAGAAGCAAGCCACTATCTTTCAGAGGGAGATAAACTAGAGGGCAGCACACAATGATAACAACATGCTTGACTGTCAACAGATGAGATGCAAAATTACCGTCCCCCCCCCCCCCTCCCAATCCGTTGTTCGTCTGTCCCTTTCTCCTGTCCTATTATTGTTCCAATGAGGAGTGGAGAGGTTAAGTGGATTGAAAATCAGTTGGCGGATGCTTTCTGTTTATTTGTCTTGCTGCCCTATTTGCAGAAGCATTTTGAGCTGCAGTGGTCATCTGTGAATAGATTTATTGTGGGCGACCACAGTTCTGGCTGATCAATACAAAGGCGTCATCAAGGACTTCTTACAGCCACACCAGTGACGTTCTAAAAAATCCCCTCTCACTTTGACTCACTTTCTATCTCTCTCTCTCTCTCTCTCTCTCTCTCTCTCTCTCTCTCTCTCTCTCTCTCTCTCTCTCTCTCTCTCTCTCTCTCTCTCTCTCTCTCTCTCTCTCTCTCTCTCTCTCTCTCTCTCTCTCTCTCTCCCCCTTTCTCAAGACCCCCCCCAGCTTCTCCATCCCGAGCACTTTTCAGGAGGGGTGTCTGCCTCAGTCAGCAGTTTTAGAGATAAAAGGAACATCCATGTCCATCTGACACACTGTGAGCAAGTCTTGATTAAATAGCCTGACAATGCGCCAAATGTATTGCACTGTTGCCAGGGAGACCAAACTGACCTTGGGTGTGTCGCTTTGCATCAAGAGTTGCCAAGAAGCTACAGAGTACATGTTCCAGTGAGAGAAAGGACAAAATATGCAGCACTTCAAAGGAGAGGATGACCATTTGTGTGAAAGTATGAAGTTAGAGATGAAAATGCGTAAATACTCTCTGACAAGTGTCAAGGATGAAAAGGAGTCAGTTGAGTTTTCAACTTTATTGCTTCTGTAGTTCTTTAGTCCCCAGCTTGAACAATATCAGGTACTTCTTCAGATAATAGTAGCATCAATAGGTGGGAATGTTTTTTTTGGTTGACAAAACATTAAAAAATGTAGTACAATTTGTAGTTCTAAACAATGCGCCAAAAACTTCTAGGGTATATTATAAATCTTATAATAAAATTTTTTTTAAATCTTCAACAGGAATATTGAATTTTAAACGCCACAAAAGTACAAGGCACTTTGCAGCATGCAGTACTCTGCAGGTCAGCCATCTTCAACAGTGTGTAACACCATGTACTCGGGCTCAGCAGATCTGCATCCTGAAGCTTTCACCTTAAACAAAGTGGAAGCACATTTGCTTCCACAGATTCCACAAACCATTCATTGGTGTGATAAACTATGTTATCATGTCAGACAATAACAGGCAGGATAGGAGCTTAAACAATGCAAAAACCAGTCTGGATGCAGTGAGTTAGAACTACTTGTCATTCAGCGATTTTCTTGCTGTGAGACAAGCGCAGCTCTATCACTAGTGGCCCAATAAAGTAACTATTTACTTGGTGAAGTGAGTTGTGTTACATTTGAAATGTTCTTTCAGTTATGATGACCTAATAATCTACAAATGGTTACTTTTACCGTGAGGCTGTAGCTGAGCAGTTAGCACCAACCACGATTCAAATGAAGAAGAAAATGTTGTTTTGGTATACGTGAATTGGGTTTTTCTTGTGTGTTGTAGATGTTGGTCCGTCTGTGTTGTTCTCCTGAGCTACAGTTTTTCAGTATTATTTGTGATAACACTCTCTTGGACCTTGGATTTTTTTGTTCAGCCTATCGCATTGAAATGTTTCCTGATTTTTCTACAATGGTGTCTGACATCTTTTGTCCACCTCTCCTGAGCCAAACCTAACAAATCAATCATCATTAAAGCCCAGTATTTTTAAGGGTGGCAGGCACTCCGTACAGTCATCCAAAACTGTGCATGACAACATAACTGTTCTTAAAAGAAACATGTTTATGAATTTAAGGTAGCAAGTGAACATCTGGCAAACAGCAGAAATATCTCAATAAGATAGGCAAATGTTTTATAATGACTGCAATAAAAACTACATCTGCAGCTACTGTGTATTGAAGCTAGCGAATATTAATGTTAGAGTCAAACATCTTTCATGATCAGTTCCCTTGATGCAAAAGCTAATATCTAGCACAGAGAGCAAGACAGAGAAAGACAACAATCATTTACCTAGGCAAAAGCATCAAGCTTAATCTTTTTTTTACGTAACTAGAACTGCATTATTCGTTTTCGAATAGTAACCAGTTACTATGATGCAAAGGTCAAAAGTACAGATGTTATGGTAGCATTTAACAGTTCTAACCACCAGAATCTGCTGTAGCGTGTCTATACATATTGTCATTTGTCCCAACAGGCAGCATCTCAATGCAAATTGAATGAGGTCGGCTGTTGCATAAACGCTAAACAGACTTCGCTCATTTGGTGTATTTAACTGCTTTTTGTCATCCATCTCATGCATCCATTCATGTACAATCACACACTAATTTAGAAGGCTCCCTTGCAAAGTGCTCCAAGACCATTGGGAGCAACTTGGTTTCAGTCTCTTGCCTAAAAACTCTTCTATTCACTCTACACTCTAAGGAACAGGGCGAGATGTGAGATCGAACTGCCAACTTTTACAGTGGGAGATGACGCCGTTCAACAACTGACTTACAGCTCGCCCAACTGTGTCATACATCGGCGAATCAGAAAAAAAATAAATAAATATTGTTGCATGTCTAAATGCATATGATTTAAAAGTTTCAAAACATGGCTTTCCATGACATTGGTTTTCCTTTTTCCTGTTAAGTTTTAATCTTTCCAAGATTTGGTAGTTTCCACTTCCTGCATAGGGGGAATAATAGAGCAGAGATTAAGAGAGCAGCAGTGTAGAAAGCAATGTGCACTCATCATACTTGCTGCATAGAAATACATTTCATAGACCTGAGAATCGGATTAAAGATTTCCCGAGCCCATGAAGTGCAACAATGGAGAGGAAATGCAAGGCAACAAAACATGTCCACAAGTTTTGAAGAAGGTTTAGCATTTTTTATTATGGCTTCAAAAATATGTATTTTTGAAAAAATAAAATAAAGTTCATTTGACTAAATTAAGCTTTGCATTGCATTAACATTTTTAAAGCGTCTGAGCAGGAGGCGAAAACATTTCAATATATGAAAATGGGGATTTAAGTGCCGCAAAGAATTTACTAGTCATGTCAGATCCATCACCTTGCAGTAATACAACAGATTAACATAAATGTTGTGTCTATACATATTTATTTGCACAAGATCTTTGTTGTTCTTCATCTGCTGTCAAATCACGACAAAGCTAAAAAGACCTACAACAGCATTAGGGAAGCTGTGTTCTCTTTGTCTACCCATTTTTTTTTTTTTTTTTTGCACTGGAGGAGAAACATTAGACGCTCAGTTGTGTGGAATTAGAACAAACAGAGAAAACAGATGCAGCAGTCTTCTCTTTAAATGAGAGATTCTTTTCTCTCTGAGGAGTCCTTTGTGCAGCTGAGGTTTTTGTTGTTCCCTGGGCTTTTGATAAGGCCTCCTGCTCTTCCTCAGCCAAATCTGGAGCCTCACCGCAGGGTCCTCAGGTGGGAGTAGGCTCACCTGCTGCTCTGTGTGCCCATTTTATCATTTGGATATACAAGACAAATATACGCAGAGAAAGAAACACATATAAACACATATTGTGACCTTCCCTGTTTTCATACATTGGCCTCTGGGATCCCCACTGCAGTTAAAATGAGGTTGTTTTTTTTCCCTTAAGTATCAAACCTGAGTCCGGCTAATAATATACCATCATGCATGGCAACAAATATCCTGCACTCGCATGTCACCACACTCCAGCCAAAGGAGAACAAAGCTGAAATGTATTGCTACACTTATTAGTAACCATTTCTTTCTACGAGAGAGGGAATGCATGGGTGATGGGACCTCATTTTCACACTGCTTTACCAGCTGGATGGAAGGGGGAGGGGAATGGGGAGGGGGTGGAGGCTTTGATTATTGTCAGTCACATCACATCATGCCTGTGTGTGCGCCCGCTAATTGATGGGGTTTTTCATCTTGATTTCTTTTGGTGAAACAATTCAACAGATGTACATTCATTTACTACGAGGAGATTGCTTCCACTGCCATCATTGTCCATCCATTACCATTGCAGTGGATCTGGGGAAACAAGCACAAGCAGAAATATCTTCCATGGGTAATAGGCTCTGTGTTTCTATTGTGTTGTTGTTTACTTACCTTCCCAGGTTTGTTAGTTTTGTTGGTGACAAATAGAATATGAGCTGGGTTTTAGCAACTTGGAGCAGTCGTGTTGAGAGAAATTAGATGGCGCTTCTCATCTGTTAATTGTATGCTTACTTGCAAGCTTCCTGCTGGTGCTTTGACATGTTTTCTTTCTACTTGGAGCCATACTGCATAATGTCAGATCAGAAGAAAGGGGAAAAAAATCCGTCCTCATAAATGGGCACCTTTTTATGAATGTGTACAAACTGACAATTCAAAAAAAGATTTGAAAAGATTCTCTCTCTCTCTCTCTCTCTCTCTCTCTCTCTCTCTCTCTAAAAAAATAAATAAATATATATATATATATATATATATATATATATATATATACATCTACATACATACATACATATACAATACAAAAATATAAAGTATCTAAATCAAGTAGTTCATTTGGTCTTACAAAATATGATCAATTATGGTCGTCCTGCTTTTCTTTGTTTGCTTCCGTGTGTGTGTATGGTTTTTATCGATACATATGAGCATGTGTGTAGTTCCCATCCTTGGAGCCAAATCGATCCCACCCAGGTGAGTCCTCACATGAATAATCAAACCCAGCTACCATCGGCCCCTCCTAATCAATACCTATTTCAACAGCAGGGCTCCAGAGCAACAATTCATAATAAAGAAAGCCACAATATATACATCTGACCCCATTGTTATGACAAAGCCTATCTGAACATGGTCATAACAATAGCTGGAATTGATTCGGGTCAAGTTCATGAGGAGGTGAGTCTGGCGATGCCAATTAACTGTGGTAAGGTAACAACCCCTTTATTGTATTTTTATTGCCAGGGGAGCTCATGATCTCTGTCAATACAAGAAATGCTGAAATAACTGAAAACACTGCACAACCTTGGCTGTCCCTGAAGCCGCAGTATCATCCCCACAGTCCCTCTGAGGTTAATCACAAAATGATGTGCGGTGAAGTGTGTGTGTGTGTAATGCAGGCGCATTATGTGTGTGCATGCGTCAACAAGTTGACTTTTCTGTTCTCAGACTCATCCGTCAGACTGAAGCTCACTCTTGTTTCTGGTCATCCAAAACCATCTTATACAAAAGTTTCCCTGAGTTTCATCATCATTGCTCTTAAACAACAGTCAAAAATAGAAGAACCGTAGTTGTGTGAAGACATTCAGAGTGGAGAGTTAAAGTTCACAAACCTCCACAAAAGCCACACATTTAGTCATAGAATACACCATTCAGCCATCCATCCATCCATCCATCCATCCATCCATCAATACATGTATACATTTCCAAAATTGATCCTCAATGTTCTCCACATAATGTTATTCGAACAAGTAAAACATTTAGATGGATTTGCACCAATTGAAGTTGTTTTATTAATCAGAATTCCCTCTCACTGAAAAAGGTTTTGTACATGTTGATCTCTTAAGCACTCTTTCAAAAGACCTTAATCACAAAAGAAACATCTTTGATAAATCTTTTAAAAAGTGTACTTTATGTAGAGGTGTCAGAAATTAATAGAATAAAAATGTGGTATAACTTTAATTATGATTAAGTGTTTAAATGAAATCTAGTGTTTGTAAAACTGATAATATTAAATGAAAAAGATTCATTAATCGTGTATATAATTTAGCTTATATTTGAGCCTTTATTAGATTTGATCTCTTTTTGTATTGATCGATCAACCATCTACCTTACTGGGATTTAGACATTTTGTCAAAAATTAATAAACAATATGTGTGCAGGCATATCTAATTTGTGACATTGAACAGTATTGCATATTTTCTCAGCTTAAGCTGAAATATCACTATCAGTATGATGTTTTTTTCTAAGCTACATTCAGGTATTCAGTTACTGTATGGTTGAAACTTCTTTTGCATGAAAAACTGCAACAGTTAAGCAATCATCCTGTGGCACTGCTGAGGTTTTTGGAAACCCATGTTGCTTTGGTAGTGGCATTCAGCTCATCTGTAGCAGAGTTTGGCTTCTCTTAACTTCCTCTTGACATTACCCCACAGACTCTCCACAGGGTTCAGGTCAGGCAAGCCGCGCTAGCCAATCAAGCACAGTAATATCATGATCAGCAAGCCAGAGCTGAGTAGTTGTGGCTCTGTGGAATGGTGCCAAGTCCTGCTGGAAAAGGAAGTCAGCCTCTCCATGAAGTCTGTTCGCAGATAGAGGCATGAAGTGGCCCTAAATCTCCTGGTAGATAGTTTTGTTGACTTTGGTTTTGCTAAAACAGTGGAACCGACAGCTTCAGATGACATGGCGGTCCTAATTTTCACAGATCGTGAACACTTCAGACAGGACCTCCATCCACTTGGATTTCGCCCTCCTCCCTTCTTTTAAACACTGATCCTTGGTTCTTCATGTAAAATGAAAACATTGCTTCACCTTCATTTTCCATTTCTGTCTTAATTAGTCTCAGTAATACGTTTAGGGATGAAACCTAAGGATATATTTTCTAAGATCTTTGATTAATGGATTGATTTGGTTTCAATTCGATTGCATTATGCACCTTATCCACTCAGATAAATGTCACAAGTGACATTGCATGCAATCAGGATTTCTCAAAAGATGCATTTCCACACATGAATTATGTTTATAGGACAAAGATCTGGTACAAATGTTATTGTTTCTGTGTCTGTTCACTATTGAGTGATTGAAAGGGGTGTTACGCTCCATCGTCCATAAATTGAAATAGGATACAATGGAGTTGCATGTATTGGTGAAGGATGTTTTCAAATATTTTGAAGAATATGTAAATATTATGAATAAATCTGACTTCAGAAAAAAAGATACTTGGGAAAAGATGATCTGTCACAAAAGCTTTGGGAAAAAACCCAGAAAATCAATTTTTAAAAAAATCTACTAAGAGGTACAACACAGTTGTGTTGAGCCACTTGAGAAAATGTCTCTCATAACAATGACTGCAGCATATCATTATACTTTTAAGATAATCTATTAGCATAAACTGATCACACTACTTTGTAAAATCTTTGAACACGCAGCCAATATTTCATATTCATGAAGGCAAACGAAATCCATCCTAAATGGTGCACTTTTGTAGCTGTAATCCTGAATTTTTACCAGATCAATTTTGAACTTCAATAAATCAAGCCCCGGTTTGGGTCGCAGTGGTTAGGGTTTTCACCTCACATCGAGAAGGTCATGGGTTCAATTATTGCCCATGGCTTTCTGTGTGATATTTGCATGTTCTCCCCATGTGTGCGTGGGTTTCCTCTGGGTACTCTCTCAAGGAACATGCATGATAAATTTGGAGTGAGAAACATGTCTTTTCCCGTATTTCAGTATTTCCAGTATTTTCCGTGTGACCCTGCAGAGGATTAAGCAGTACAGAAGATTGATGGATGGATGGGTGGATGGATGAATGGATGGATGGATGGATGGATGGATGGATGGATGGATGGATGGATCAAATCTTAGGAATGCCACACTTGGTAGCATCTGTCGCCAACTCATGCAGACCATGAAATGGGCTCTGACACCAGTCTGAGTCCACTTCTTGTGAAGACCTAACTTCTGTAAATAACTTTTTTGACAGTTGTCTCAATGCTGCGGTCATCTCCATTCCCTCTCTTTAATGTGACCTTCCAATGAACTTTCCCTGAATAATTTTTGCAAGGGCAGTTTGTTAACAGACTGCCCTTTCAGCGATGATCTTCTGTGGCATATTCTCCTGGAGGGCGGTTTCACTGAGTGTCATCTTGACAACTGTCAAGTCAGCAGTCTTTCCCATGATTACAGTTGCCCGTACTTGACAATGCATGGGGAAATTTGAAACAATTTTAGTTTATGTCTACAGGGTTAGAATGTTCAATTTTAAAATGCAGGTATGTTTTTCTTTTAAATACAAATCTTCCAGATAAATGGCTTATGTAAAGCAAAACCACGTACTTCTTTTGGTTGAGACATGCAAGATCAACACATTGTCATGCCACAATGACAGAATATGCAATTTTCCACTCAGTTCCAAAATGACATATATTACCGTATAGAGCCTATGCAGGACCCGTGCATCATTACACTGATACCATAGTAGAGGTAATTTCACAGAGAAAACAACAGTAACAAGCTTATGTGACTTTTTCCATTCTCAATGGTTCACTGTTGAATTATGTTTGGAAAAATAGCTTCTGTCTCTTCACTGGGCAGAAGGCTGAGTTTCTCAAATGAAAATCCTTTGTCCATCCATTTGCGTCATTTTCCTTCTTAAAGACAAAGTACTGACTTCCTGTTTCAAGTCAACAAGCTCCATTACATAGTTGCTTTGGACACTAAAGATTTCACTGCTCCATAAATACTTCTTTCAAATAGAAATAGTTATATCAATTTAACATTTTTGGTTGCCTCTGCCCAAAGCCGGCGGGTTTGTATGAGCTTTTGCTTTGAGTCCTCAAATACGTTCTGCAGCTCATCCAGGTTTAATAGATTTTTATACTCTGGTTTTATTCTTTTATTTGAAATATGACAGAGACAACTTTTTAATTTTTTAACTTTATGTGTCTAAAAAAAAAGGTAGCCGCTAAGAAATAACTAAACAAGATGAAGGCCATCATGTCAACACAGATCACTGGGACTAGTCAACATGTCTTTAAACCTGACGTCTCTGTTATGGCACTGGATGAAAAGAAAAAAAAAGACTACATTTACACTTTTGAGACAATTCACTTTGCAAAGTTATTTGTTTATGTACGTAGCAATTGGAATAATAACACTCTTATATCAAAGATAAAACACACAATCAATTCACATGCTGTCAGCTCAGTTATAGTATTTAGCCTTTAAAAGCAACTAATGTGTTCAATAAAGATTATCTTCTCCCATGTTTGTTCTTCACAGAGCTTCTTTTCTGCAATCATCAAAAAAAAGACAAAAAAACCTCTCAAAACAGTATTTTGTTCAGTGAAGTGTGTGCTTCATGTTTGCCGTCAAAGCACCTCATCCAGATCCCCAAAAAACTAAATCAACCTATGTGCACATTCTTGATGAAACAATAACCTGTTGAAAATCCATGACACACTCAAAACCAAAACATCAAGATTGTGAAAATGGCAAATAATTACTTAAATAAATGAATAAAATGCAAACGTGGCCCATTCATATGAGATTAGCTGTGCTAAATAGTGCATTAGAAAAATCTAATTGCCTGACACTGCATAAAGCGTAATCCTTTCTAAATAAGTCTGTGGAGTGTTTTCATCTGTTTCATGGTTAAACAAAAAAAGCAAACAGGTTCAATCAGTTAAGTTTTCAAATCAATTGGATTTCACACTTGTAAGTTATTTATTAATTTTGAGAGCAGAATAGTCCCAAGTAGAAAAAAAAAATTTGGCTCAAGCTTCCCTCATTATGTAGGCTCACTGACTTCCAGTGTTTAACTTTGATTAAAGAGGCAGCATCAGGTGAAAAAGGTAGAGTAATTTTCCAGGTAAAAAAAAATGTGTTAATAGGTCCCTTTCACAGAGAAAGATTTCAACATTTCATAGTGGGAGCAGCAAAAGTGTAATTAGCACTGGCTCAATTCCACTTAGGTGCACAAGTTCTAAGGCTCCGGTGGGTACATGCTGGTTAACTGGCACAGGTTACTGAGACACTTCAGATGAACAGAGTCATCATCATTATATTAGTAAGACCTGTGCTTTCCCTGCTCGGAGAATTGTGTTGCCTGTCATTGATAGGACTCGTGTTAAACCTGCATCAGTTGACATGGTGATACGATATCTTTCACTCACAAAATAAGAAAATCTCATCAAGGCATAAAAAGAACTGCATATCAAACCACTGGGCAACAAGGTCTCATAAGAGTTTTAATTTGGAACCTACTGGAGAGTCAGAATCGCATATCCAAAGAATGTTGCGGGGAGGGTTGCACTGTAAAGCATCTTCCCTGTGGCTGCCATTACATCTACTTTCTCAGTACACTTGAAATTGTCAGCAGGCATTCAAAAGTAAAACTGGCCTTGTGCATTGAAGTAAATTGTGTCCCTCTGAACAAAGGAGAGATAATGACAGCAGAAACATTTTAAATGGAGCTGTGCAATATGACATTTTTTCTGTTTTACTTTTGAAATCCTTTTTTTTTTAATTTCTAGACTTACATATTGTAGTGTAGAGAAGTTTAGTGCTTACTGTGTTTGTACTGGATTACATCACTACTCTGTTAGCCATGGAACGTTTTTACCCATTACAGTCATTTTCATTATTGTATGTCTGTATGTTAAGGAAAGGTGAGCTTGATTGGCTTCTTTCACCTTCTCCAATGTAAAAATCTCAATGCTGTTATATTACATTTCTTTGATGTCAGTCATCACGGATATCTGCTACAACAGCACAGTGCTGCAGCCACTCCAGTATCAAAAAACCAAGCCTTCAGTCAAATCAAGCTCTGGACCTTTCTTTGTAGATCTCAGAGTGGATGACTCGGCATGCCACCGCAATCTAACAGAAATGCTTGTTAGGTTAATTGATGTCTCTAAATTGCCTGTCTTGATGTGTTAGCCCTGCAATAGACAGTCAATGTGTCCAGGGTGTACAAGGTTCCTTAAGGAAGGAAAAGACTCCCATCTCCCTGTCACTGTATACACCCGTGTCTGAATAAGGAGGGAACATGAATAGATGGCTGGCTGGTTGCAAAAATACTGGTTAAAACCATATAACTAATAGTAAATCACATCCATGTGACAGAATGTGATGGACAGAATCACATATTACATGACCTTATTTCAAGCTTTTTCTACAATTGCTCTATTTACATTGTCACTATTTAGCCAATATGTTTGAATGTCATGTAATTGAGTCAGCAGATCAATCCCATATTGCTTTGCATGGTGGCATTCATGACATGTGGACGAGTTGACGCTGAAGATCACCAGAGACAAAGAATTATATGTTAGTGCCAAAGAAACATTCTTCTGGTTTAGGATATCATCAGAAAGCCTCACGTATATGTTGAGGGCAGGGTTGTTCACATCTGAATCGACCAGTTGTGCTTTTCTACCAGCATTTTTGCGAAAGTACCATACGCAAAGCATTCACATGTGGAAAGGCACACATCTGCATTCACCTTGACCCCGACCAGAGACTTGCTTGGAACAAACGTGTACATGGTATCTGTTTGGAATAAGGATCTGCATAAATCCTCTGAACCAATCATTTGGTTCAGAGTGAAACTTATTTCAACTTGGACCCTGTCTGATCAGAATCTTCAGGTACATGTTTGCATAAAGCATTTTCATTCTGATCAGGCTTTTGTGTTATTTGTGTCCACGTAAAAACATCTAATTATCTCAGAAAAATCCTATCAAGTGCTGAAAAGGTGAATGTGCCGCAGAGGGAATACGCTAGATGTCTAAAAACTAATGTAAGGAGTCCATCTGGTACACACACAAGAGGGAAGGGTAGTTACACGTGGTAGAAAAGGACGCACACAGGTGAAACACATTAACGGAATTAGATGCACAGAGTGACGGCAGACAGGAAGGATGAAGCAGCGAGGAAGACGAGACAGATAAGTATCAAAATATAACAGGAAAGGACAAAACAGGTAAGACAGATTGTATAACAGCACAGAAGGAGACTTGACACATTTTTATAAAAATGCGTTTCATTTGAGGATTGAAAAAGTTGTATAGTCTGTGTGAAGTGTTTTAGTACCTATGTTCTTCCAGTAGAAACACTTAATTGGTGAGCACTATTTCTTAAAAAAAATGTTTTTGAAAAATTGCAAGGTAAAGGGCTGATGGGTTGGTATGATGAGATGAGTGAAGAACACATAAGCCACATTGCATGTGCATTCCACATATATATATATATATATATACATACATACATACAAATTTAGAAAAATACAGTGTTACAGTTTACTACGTGGTTTCCTATGTTTGTGACAAACCAGGCCCGTTGTGGTATGCATCAAATTGATCACGACAAAAATCAATATCCATGGCATTGAAGATATTTGAAACTCCAAAGAGCAACTGGTGAAGACAGTATACAAGGAAAGATTTGCATGATATCCCAGCCAATTCCCAAGTGTTGTGCTCTTTATGCAAACACCGTATAATTTTGCAGCATAACAAGACATTGTAATTCTACTCAAATAACTTCTCCACAGAAATGATTTCTTGTTTTTGTTGTTTGCCCTCTCCAATTTCCCCCTTGGTTGCTCACCATCAGACTAAAGACACAACCAAAAAGCACTGCCGCACACAAATAATAGTGAGCGCAAGTTAATTATTTTCTATATTTGACTAAGTATTATTTTTGAGCTCAATGATGCTTTGAGTAAAGCAAAGGTTATAAAAAGCATTAACATTTTAATAATGAATTAAGTTTGTACTTTCTATTACATACTGTGACATTACTTGAAATATGTATAGCTAATTTTCTCCTGACACTTTTTAGTACCAATTGACCCAAGTTACCCTTTAACAACAGAATAGAGACTCATAATGAGAACAAAATGAGCTTTCTTTTTTCCTTGGTGAAAGATGCAATAACACATTTATGAATTGGCTCTATTTCATAATGTTTAATTGTGTTTGACGTAATGGAGCCAAGGTTTTCAAGTGAATGGTAAAAATTATTGTAAATGTGGAAGAAAAAAAAACCTCATGATAACTAATTAATCCAATCTCACCTCTTTGCTCTGTGCCCTACAAATCCTCCACAATCCAGTTGATGTGCTGAATGGCTTCAGAAGTAGGTGGCATGAAAGAGAAATATCTCCTTCCACCACTGCTCACAAGCACCTCAAGTGAGAACCATAAAGTGTTTGTGAGTGAGGGATTTGAGTCTGCTCTTTTGACAGGTTTAAACCCAGCCATCCAATCTTAATCCTATGGGCAAAATGCTCTCTTGCAACGGATTCAGTCATCTGCTTTCAACCTCTGACACTGACAGGAAAATACACATTTCCGAACACCACATCCCCATTGTGCTGCATTTCAACATCTGTATCCTCATGACATACAGTTTTAGATACTCACTTATCGCCTGGAGCTTAGAATTCCCCCCACTACTTCTTATGATCTAAATGATGTACGTCTAAGAAATTTTATTTAAACTGTGTATCCTTAAAGAACAATGAAAAACTGTTCAATTTTGATCCCTTCCTTGCACTACTGAGTTGGTCACAAGATGCTGTGGTTGGTTTGTATGGATCGGACAGGCTTTGATGGTTTGCTGGCAAACAAGATACTTGGAGAAATGAATGCATGAACACATTTTACCAATAAACATCAAGCTTATTAATGCAAATAGTAACATCAACTCACCGGATGCACTCTCATGACTGAAACAAATGGATCAAAAGTCATGAATTTGCACATCCACATATTAGGTTTCAGTCAACATCAGAGTGTCGCTGAGGAAGAGAGGATTATGGATGGAGCTGGGGGTATGTCTGCTCACTGGAGTTAATCACAGAAAAGGTCACTCTGATCATTTGTGCTTCCAAACCAAGGTGACCATTCACAACATGCACTATAAATCATTGTTTTAGGTATCATCTGTCATCATAATGGTATGTATAAAGCTGTTCTATGCCACAAAGGTTTGCCACAGCCAGTTGTTGAAATTTTCACCAGTACTTTGAGTAGTTTTTACACCAGATGCAATTTCTATTTGCAAATTGGTCTCTCTCACTCACCTACAGCAAAGTGCAATTAGGACATGCTAAAGTAACTGCTTAATCAATGAAAATTATGATATACAGTTATTATCATAAATTAGTAATTTATGACCACTGACAGATGAAGTGAATAACAAAGATTGACTGTTTAACCTGTTTGTTTTGGGGATTTGTAAGGAGCAAGTTAAAACATTTTGCTCAAAGTTTATCTGTTAGAAATAGGGGGGAAAGGAGAAGAGTTGGGATTAATGCACATTTCACGATGTGCAATATTGTGATGGCTAAACCTCTGGGTGAGGGCATCTCTGACACTAGCTCTTCAGGCATGTCCCCTATCTGTAGTCATTATCTACTCAAATTGGTCTTAAGAAGGAAAAGCTATAACTAAAGATAATTCAAAAGTGGGCAAAGGCCAGTGCATGTGATCACATGGAGCCCTCATCTTGCCTATAAAGACTCATTTCTGCTATGCATGGGGACACGCAGCAATCATTTCATAGGTACTTTTTCCATCTCATGGAAGCTTATGGATATGAACCAAATGTTCCAGTACCTCTGGGAATCTTGTTGGGAGCATAACGTTAACCAACATTAATCAAAATGGCCCAAGTATTTGCAGATAAGCTGTGTGAGAAACTACTGACAATATTCACCTCCAACATCTCTCAAAATGTTATTAGTGGCATCAGAGACCACTGCTGCCTTCAACATCACTTAGAATTGAACTGAATGTCAAATTCTAATTCCAACGCAATAGATGGTTGGAAATAAAAACTCAGTGACAATTCCACAGTTTGAACAGCGTGCATGTGTTTTTGTTTGTATGGAGGGCATAAAATGAGCCTTTAGAATTCAATCTGCCCCCAAACTCTTCAGTAATCTTGTAAAGCCCATGCATCAATATGTCATGCTTGAACTACATTGGGCAAGCGGTCATAAAGTTATGGCGGATTGCTATATCAACTCAGAAGAGTTGAAATACTGTGATAGTCTATGTTCTTGTATTTCATACAAAGCAAGTTAGAGAAAAAAATTATTTTGTTGCAGACATCAAATTCACTTTTAAAGAATGTTTTCATTCCTTGTATACAAAATATAACTGCTCCTGTCTCCGATATTGAAATATAATAGAAAGAACTTCTCTTTCTTCATCTCTGTATTATTTTTTCCCCTCTCAATGATAAATGTGTGTGTTCTTCAAAAAAGAGTAACATTGTGCATGGAGAAAAGAGGTTCTCATAACAAAACCAATAAGGCAAAAACTGATGAAGTGAAAACACAAGTATTAGTTGGTCACAAACAGCTCCAACGTGGAAAGGGTTTCTATTCTCTTGACTATCCGGATCCAGAGGGTATAAATTAATATCCTCAGTCCACGGTTCATTGTTTCATAATAGCTCAGCGGTAACACTATGACAATAGCTTTTTGTAATGCACCAGGGCTAATTTATCATTGTACTGAAAAGTTAAGAATTATTTATAGAAAGTTTAAAATCCACTTTCAGCTGAAGTATCATCTTTTCAGTGTTCCAACTTTTTTCCTGAGGGTGGGGGCTGTTGTCATTGAATCATACTGGCACACGTGTTGCCTTAGGCCTGTCTAATTTGCAGTGTTGCAGCAGACACCAGGGAGAGTAAATGCTAAGTGGATCAATACCAGAAGAAAAAAAATCCAACACTAAAACTTTTGTAACACCATGGACACTTTCCAGTAAGTGTTCTTAATATTGTAAGACTTCACACTCTGGGGAATCAGATAAAATCTGGTGTTTTTCTTCCCTTGGTTCCTTAATAGGTCTCCTGGGCCTTCCATCCAATATGTAGCAAGAGGAAAATAAAAACATTGATAATTTGTAAGTTATGCATAGGAAGGGGAATGAGACATACCTCCCTGATGCTGTTCCTTTCCTCATTTATTCCCAAGACAGTTTCACACTCATTTTGTTTTTCCACTACAAGAAGCATCCCCTCTGCCATATGCACTTGTTCTTCAGCTATAAAGTGACGCTAAGAGAAGTGATAAGAATCGGTTTCCTGCTTTTTAACTGACTATCTCGATATCTTACCTTAGAAGAGACATAAAATAGCTTCACAGACAAATTTGTTCTTACTCTACAAACTACAAAACCTAATTAAATTAGAGAACACGTTTACACATGAAAAATAATGTTTTCCAAGAGTTGACACAATGCACTATTAAGAAAAAATTAACAATGCCCCTCATGTATTTTCCTTTCATCCGAATTAATTGCCCTTGTCTTGCTATCAGTTGGTCTTATTTACCTGAACTTTACTTTCAAAATGTGTTTCTCAGGTGATGTGTAGTTCATTATGATGCAATATAAGACTAATATCTGAACTACACACACTTCTCCATTTACAGTCCTACAAAAAAATCCAAATAGTCTTTGGCTTATTCTCTCTTTAAGGTGGAGGGTAAATTGCAGGATATACAACTCGCCCCATGGAATGAAATTTTAATGAGTTTTATATTGCATGTTAGAAGCACAAGCCTCACACTTCTTAAAGTATACTCAAAAATGAATGAGGAATATAACTTCAGGTCCCTGTTGTGGATGTCTAACCAAAACAAGGAGCAGCAATTGTAAGTCTCCCACACAAATATTGTGAATAAGAGTCTGATCCTAAAGCATGATGTTGAATTGAAACAATCACTGCAGGGAACCAGTCAGTATATGAGTTTTTCTTCTTCTTTTACCTCCCACTGATACCCTCCTGTGGGGAGGAAAACACTTCTTCAACGTTAGATGTTAGTGTGAATGAAGGAAATGTCCTTTGTAAATACCCCTTGTTATCAAAAAATACAGCAAATTAAGTACCATACAAGTTATGAGAGACGTAGAATTAGATAATACTAATTATACTAAACCTGAATTTAATAGCACCTTTCAAAAATATTGTAATAAAGTTCTTTACAGACAGAATAAAATAAGATCAAGTAGACTAAAAAAAGAAAACATCAAAGGTTAATGAAATATATAGTTATGATAAAATAGATTTCACATGATGGATATGTCAAACTCAAATGAAAGTATATACTGTACGTGTAAGTACTGTCCACCCAATGTGAAGTAATATATCACAACAGAAATAGTTTTACAAGACTTTTCTCTCGTAATTTCTTTCCGCAACTTTGATATGTTTGTCCTCCCTTTATAACGAGAAAAGATGAGATGGTTTATAAACGATCAATTTGCCTCACCCACTCATGTAAGAAGGACTGATAGCAATGTCAGGCAGGAGGTTTAAAGGATAAAAAGGGAACATACGACAAGAAAAGGAATCTAACCTTTAACTAAAATGTTACTTTACTAGATTTTCACCAGTTCAGATTATGAATCACAGTATCAAGGTGAACCAATGAAAACCTGTCAGAATTACATTAATTCCAGGATGCTTTTCTTCGTTACGCCATGTTTCTGAGGTTCCCTTCCAGTGTCCCTCAGCTCTCAGTACCCATGAGGCCAGAGAAGCATTGTCCTGGTCTTACAACAATGTGATCTACCTTCAATAGACAAAGGATTCCAGCTGGGTTTATCCCTCATTTCTCTCAACCTCCTCCCAGTGACAGATGGGACTGTAACTAAAAAAAAAAGAAGGAAAAAAATTCCTTGAAGACAAAGAAATTAGTGTCTTTTATGTGGATCCAGAGCAGCTCGACACCAGGGATGTTTGGCAATGGTGGGAGCGGAGTTGCAGTCTTTCAGTATCATTTTACCCTCATTGTTGCAAAAAAATTTCCACTACAGTAGAAGACCCATACAAAGCTCCAATATAATGGAACCTGTCTGACACATTGTTTGTATTGTTTTAGTGAACACAAGAGCTGTACACCTCAATATAAACTGAAAGATGCACACAGTGACACGTGTGTGCTCACATACACCCAATCTCCTATTATTACCGAACATACATGCGCGCGCGCACACACACACACACACACACACACACACACACACACACACACACACACACACACACACACACACACACACACACACACACACACACACACACACACACACACACACACACACACACACACACACACACACACACACACACACACACACACCTCTGCGAGCTGGTGATAACTGCTAAGCAGTGTATGCTCCAACAATTGTCAGACTGCCAGGGCAGAGAGAGCCAGGAAAAAAAGAAGGGGAGGGTGAAGGAGCAAGCTATGAGTGGCACCACAGAGTGGGTACAAGGAGAATTAGACAGGTGCCATGCGGAGTGGTTGGCAGAATGAGGAAAAGGTAGACGTCGGTAAGAAGGTGGCGGTACAGATAACAGCAGAAATGTGGAAGAAGGGGAGACAGAAGAAACTTCAAGATTCCAGCAAATGACAAGACCTACACAGAAGACTGGAAAGAGACAGCAAACTGGAAGGACAAAGGCAGGGGAGAGGGTGGGGGGGGGCTCGCAGCCAAAGAAAGGATATGAATAAATGGGGGGGGGGGGGGGGGGGGGGGGGGCAGACAAAGTGTGAAAAGGGAAAGAGAACAAAACAAACCATAGAGGGTGAATGATAATGTGTTGTGCAGGCACCTCCACCTCCACTGGATACAACACTCCCACTCCTTTCATGGTCTGCAGTCTGTCATCAACACCCATCTCCAAGGACAGTACAGGCAGGGCTCTGTCAGTAGCTGTGCAATAAAAGTCATACGCAATATAGGTGAGTAGAGCTGTTCCCTTGTCTTAATTTTACTTAATTTGCCATAACACTTCACCTCATCTCACATTATGTTAAGTCAGAAGTGAGAGAGAGGGAGTGAGAGAGCAGAGGATGTGATAAGAGAGAGCAGGAGGGAGTGAGAATGAGATGGTGTTGGATTGAAAGGAGGCAGTGTGTGCAGTGATAATCGGCTGTTGGCCCACGGTCAGCAGTCCACCAGCACCACCATGTGGCAGCAATTCTGGGGCAATACTGGATTACAATGAAATGATCAAACGATTCACAAATGAGCTATTATGTAAAAGTTTGACCTGTGAACATTTTTTCCATCATGCACTCTTGTGTCACAGTTTCTTTCTTGAGTTGCTAAATATGAACCCATGAGGGAGAAAAACTTAACAAAATACACAAGCTATTCAAAATAGCTTTCCTTAATGTTGACATGTGCACATTCCTCATTCTCCATTGCTTGACCTATGAAACTTATGATTTGATATATATTATAATATAATATAATATAATATAATATAATATAATATAATATAATATAATATGATATAATATAATAGCTTTCGCTAACTTTGGGTTCTATCTGGGTCACACACTGTATGCTGTTCTGTTGTATCAACATTCGTCCATGTCAACAACTGACCTGCTTTTCCTGCCTCTTTCCCTTTTCCTCCTGTACTGTGTAAAACCATTTAGCTTTGGTTCAGACAACCATTCAGTTTGCAACAGAAAAAAATATTGCAGCTCAAGTTTAAAATCAATCACATCGACCTTTCGAATGTGCTACAGTGGTGTGACTGTGAAAGTCACTGTCACCCATCAGAAATAGCAATAGAAATAAAATCTGTCATTCACCATAAATGATTATACATTTGGTAAATTATTTTCCAAGTAACACTTTAAACACTTTCAATTGAACCTCGTCACTGAGTTTAGCTTAAAGGGAAAGTAAACGCTTTTTAAAGGTCCAGAGGCTGTAAAAATGTCAATTAAATCTGACACGCGCACACACACACACACACACACACACACACACACACACACACACACACACACACACACACACACACACACACACACACACACACACACACACACACACGCACACACGCACACACAGGCTTCAAAGATGATTTGATTGACTTCACCTTCAAGGCTGCACAGCTGTGTCTTTGTTAGCCCTGTTGCCTCAGAGCAACTTAGAACTTATGGACCTTTCTCTGTGGATATAGCATGTTCTCATTGCGTATGTGTGGTTATTGATTGCAGGACAACTTGTCCACAGACAAGTCATCCATAAAACTGCCACTCCGGACAGCTCGTCCACGGATGAGTTTTCAGAATTTTTGTGAGAAAATAAATCCTGTACAATGTCCTTTTACATATTATTTCTAATTGATATTTTATATCTTTTCATGTATCCAGTATATGTCCATATATATTTAGTATAGTTCCATATGGCTTTGTTTCTCACGAAGAATGGTCCTCTTTGTACACATGATGGTGCAACCCCCACCTACCCTAAACTTCGGCACTGCCATGTGCTCCACGTTCCAGCTTGCTAATGACTGTATCATTCATATTGTAATCATGCTTATCGTATAACGTCGCTACTCTATGAGACTTGCAGCTCGCTAATGTTTCGGAAGGTAGGTTTACGTGCTGCACCTCAACGCATCACTCAAAGCTGTAAGCTACAAAGCAACACTTTTCAACTGCACAGCTTATTTGTTTTGAGAAATTTGTTTCTGAAAACCAGATTTCTGAAGACTTTTGCCGGTGCATGGTGCGTACCTTTTGAGTTTGCACTCTTGGGCAGCTGCCGTCTTGACTCAAAGCAAAATCAGCCACTGCTTATGTTTTGATGTCAAATATACTTAATAATCCTTCTAAATGTGTTAAATACATTTTGAAATCCAATCCTTCAAATCAATAATGCTGAAAAAAATAGTCGTGGACGAGTTGTCCAGAATCACGTGGTCAAGTTGTCCGGGGTTGCAGTTTTATGGACGAGTTGTCCGTTCACCGTGGTTCATTAGCAATCAAGTCAATCAACTTCTAAAATGGATGTGGCTTTCTCTCGAGTTTTGGACTGAACGGGAGTTGGACCATCGTTTTATATCTCCACGTGATCAACTTCCAGCCGTCACTTTGTGCTGGCTTACCATCAACAAAGACATCACCTTCTTTTATTTTTGCTACTTTTTATTGATTCGCTCAGTGTTTGTTGGATTTACCAAGTGAGAAAAAAATTCTACATTTGTGAATTTAATTTGTTGACAAATTGAACAGTGCCTTAAAATATGTCTGATTATGCTCTCGCAAAACTACAAAAGAAAAATCAGATTACATCTTGAAACGACATGCAGAGTAGACCGTTTGTGCTCAGTAGACTTTAGATATTTGAATGTGATGACTGTCCTCTCTTGAGGAAAACAGTCAAGTCTAAAATTAACATAATGGTTCCTTTCGGAAGACCTGGATCAGTGGCTTGCCTCAGAGGACTGAGAAATTAAATGACTAAACAATATTTCAACACCTGCCTCGGAAATCATCAAAGCTCTCTATTGATGGTCATGTACCATCTGTCAACGAGAAAATGGTGGCCCTCACAGACTATCAGATAATCTGGAGTAGATGATAGCCATAGAATGTGTCACATTTCTCAGTTGGGGCAGAAAGATGTGAGGAAACAGTTGCATTGTGTGTGTCTAACAAGCACACACAGAAAGGGATACACACTCGCACATCTCTTATTCCTCACCGCACCTTAGGGTTTTTGAGGGAAAGGATAAATCTATGGGAACAACTCAATCACATTACCTTATGTAAATACCCAAGTCAGCCCATCCTCTCTTTACCACTGTGTTAGCTCCCAGCCCTATGGCTCCTCTGGCACAGAAATGCGCATGGGGCAAATTAACATTTGCTCTCATAGCCCGCAAATGGCAGCTCGTGCTTGCCATAGAAATGAAACACTGGCCCATGCAGGAGAGTGAGTGAGAAAATATTTGAGCGAGGAGCGATTAATAATTCTTCAGGCAGAGCAGTAACATTTGCTTTTAGGGGCAGTGGATCGACTGAATGGGCTTCTTCAGGAACTTTTGAATCAAAGCTTGTTTTTTTATTGGCAACTTTATCTCGCTCTGTGCATTCGAAAGCATCACTGGATACTTTTCATTGACCGGCATTACAATTAGAGGCAGTAAGAACCACACTTCTTACCATACATCCTTTTTAAAGTCACGGCTCTCATAAATATGGAGGGGGAAAAAAAAGTGAAGACATTGAACAGAGGAGGCAAGGAGCCTGGAAATGTATCTCAAGCAATAAGCAGTTCTGTACAATAGGAAGAATATTTGTCCTAATTACAATATGAGCAAAAGGATTTCTTAATCCTGTGCTTCATTATACAAACATCGCTGTTTGCCCACAGTAACAAAAGGCTTTGAATTACTATAATTACTTTACATTTTCAACTGTGAATGTAAAAATATGAAGCTGCTGGTTGATCTCCCAATAGTAGAAGCACAGTGAATGATTTGCACGGCAAAAGGGTACACGTACGTCCACTTTTTGTCCCTGACAACACTCAGCTCATTAATGCCGTGATTACTCAAAGAGGTAAATGGACAGAGTTATTGTCAGAGACGGGAAGGGGGTGCAGAACCTGCTGCTGACTCTCCACATGCTCCACAAGAGTAGCACCTTCCCCATTTGCTTCTCAAGATGTTTGACTCAAGGCGTAGTTCGCTACAGATGGCTCTTCTCCGCTCTGCTGTAGCTTGAGCCTTGCTGTGGAAAGATGCCTTTTTTTTGTATGCTTGAGCCAAACAGAAAGAAAAAAGGCACATCTGTGAATTATAGTTTCAAGCAAATCCTCACAGAAAGCTCATATCAAACCAGGGATTTTTTTATTTATTTATTTATTTATTTAAAGTATACAGGCATAGTAAGCACTTTAAACCTCTTTCTGAGAAAATGAATTGGTTTGGGGCAAATGCTAAGTGACAGTCACTCAGCATAGTAACTTAAGACGGTCTTAGTTTTCACCTTTTAATAATTCAGAGCTGCTGGATGAACAGTATGTTTCATTAACATCTGCTATAAGGTACACGTATTCTCTGCCTCAAGATTCGTTCCCTGAGGCGTCTCCACTCACACACATGGCCAAACATCTTGAAGAGATGATGATCATCTTGTCATTTGGGCAACAGTGTTTTATTTTTGCTGAACACTTCAGAATTTTGCATTGTTGCATTTGATAAATCATCTTATAATGACACGTCAAGATTAACAATCCTGAACACCCATGGGTAATTGGATGCGCATTGTTCCTTGTATGTGCTCAATACTTAAAACAATACACTTCACCTTTGTTTTCCTAATTAAATCCCATGGCACTTTCGCAGCTCTAAGATGTGTAAAATAACACTTATGTTATTTCTATCATTGATTAATTATTGTGGAACAATAAACCGACATCACCAACGATGGAAGTCAAAATGTAATTTTACTGAGCTGTTTTTTTTATTGATTTTAAATCTTCCATTTAGGCTACAGACAACTAACTGAGTGTAAATATAGTTAACATTGAATAGGGTTTCTAATCCTTCTGTAGTTTGGTATTAGAATCTACGGTTCTTTCAATCTCTAATCTTAATGGTCGACAGCAACACAAAAAATACACTAACCAGTGTCAATTTCCTTGTTCAATCGCATTTAATTGGTTGTTTACGTATTTCAAAATGTGCCTGGAGTTGACATGCATGTCCCGTGGAAAATTAAACATAGCCACTTGAGATTGATAAAATGACACATATTGGGTGCTTGCCACCTGCTTCTTCACTTGTGTTTTGCAACAGACTGCCCTTTTTTTGAACAATCAAGCAACATGACTGTGAAAATCATGAAATGTTTCCAGGTTATTTGGAACTGTAAATCAATTAGCAATGTCGTAATGCCAAGCAAGATAGAGGCTTTATAAAGACGTGCCAATGTACACCAAGGATGCAATTTTATTTGTAATTTAAATGACTTTGCAAATACATGGTTTCAATAAAGATATGTCGGAATAGATGCACATTTTAAAGTACGTGAGAAAAGCGACTCGCACTAATACTTTTACAGAGTAACGAAAAGGTACAGTTGTGAATGAGTGAGTGGTAAGTAGCAAGCTATGATAAGAGTTCACATTTTTCCGCATGAATATTAATTCCTCAGCATATGCCAGGTTCAAGGGGAATTCTTTTTAAGGATGCTGAGCCACTGCAGTATTAACAGAGCACTGCAGGTATTCTCCCACTCACAAATTTAAGGTTTACAAAATCCAGTCCATGAAATACACCATGATCCTGCTCCAACGACATTAAAAAGCAGCTTAACTTTGGTCAATATTCTGTTGTTGGCATTCTTGTTGTTTCGATGCGAATACCTGGCTGTCATTCAACTCAGCAACTAGTCAAGTGTACTCAACTTCAAAAAGACATGGCTTCTTTGATGTGTGGGCCCAATGCTGATTAAAAAGAGAATGAGATATTTGAGCAGATGTGCACAAAATCACTCCCCAACGCAAACTATGACTATAAGTGCGCCATGAGAGAAATCACTTTTTACCAAGAGAAAAAAAAAGTGTAACCTTGTCTTTCCTGTGATTGAGTGTCTCTATCAAAGAATCCGTGCGCATGTCCTTCAGCATCAAAGCCTGTATTTCATTATTATTGTTATTATTTGAAAACATCACAGTCACCTCCATTAGGCTCAAGATTTTCAAGGAGTTCAGCGGAGACATACCAGACACAGTCAGCTTTTCTGGGGAATGCAGGAGTCGAACGTCCGCGAGGCTCCTTTTCATGTCTGCACGGGATGAAACAACGGGAGGTTTTCTTTGCTCAGCTGCTTGTGTGTTCAGTATCTTGGTGGCTCGTCAGTGGGAGAAGAGGCATGGCTGAGGGTGTGGTGATGCCAGTTTGGTGGCACACTGCAATTTTGTTGCCAAGAATGAATCTATTTTACACAGTCAGCTGCTCGCCTGCTTAGAGCAGGTCAACTGCTCAGTTCACTTGTGCTTCAAAATATTTTGTCCACTTTCCTTGCTGGAGGCACTCACATTTAGAACTCCCTAGAGTAACACAGCCACTCCTGAATTCTTGTGTTCATCTTACGGATGTTATTGTTATTGCCAACCAACATAAGAATTCGGTTTTGGACTCGACAGGCTAAAGATTCCTGTGTAATTCAAAAAATCCACAGCACTCTGTCAAGCTTTCATGGAATATAATTTGATTCAAGTAAATGTTAGCAGAAAATATTGTTGGAATACATGTGGATTTAAGTTCATGTGACAATTCCAAGAAATTGTGCTGAAATCAATGCATTCTTCAGCACGCTCTTTGGTACTTAAGAAATAATAATAAGAGAAACATACACATGTTATTAAAATCCAAATTTTAGAGCGGAATATGATGTAAATGTAGTAAAGAAATTAAGATTTCAATAAATGCACTTGTACAAAATATTTAAGTACAGCAGGTCCCATTGTTGCAGGGCTTTGATGCGTAAGCTATGACATCAGTGTTTGAAATAGATTAATAAAGAAATTTTAAGGTGAGGTAGCTTTAACTGCCATGACAGAGAGATAGATTTTTTGTAAATATTTTCTAGAAACGGGTATACGTAGACCTGAGGACAAACAAGCCGTATCCCCAGTATACCTATTTGTATGGGAAGTTGCACATGTGTTGATGCTGAAATGTGTCAAAATGTTCACTGAATTTGCAGTCTGCCTTTGTGTCAATGCCTGGCTTCTCATTTGTCCAGATAGGAGACGTCTCAAAGCCATTGATCAGGTCAACTGGATATGGTCATATGTCTTGGAAGACATGTCGTCCCTTAACCAAATGGCTTGAACAGTTCATCTCCTTTTAAAAAATGGAGGTGTGCATTTCACTGGGACACAAACATGACATCATCAAACAAAAGTTGGAATTTTAAAAACCTTAACATGGGGACATGTATACAAAATATTATATATATATATATTTTGTGAATCTCTAAATCTCAATACAAAATAAGAACAAAAAAATCCCATCCATTCATCCAGGAGACAATTCATCTATAAATTAAGATTTAAACCACATCTACACAGTCTGAATAAAAAATAAAAGACTGCTACTTCAGCAAAGACTGAACCCAAATTTGTCCAGTGATGGCAGCTGCTTTGTCATTTGACTTTGTGTTACAATTGGCTTCAAAACCAGTTCCAGGGCTCCTACGTTGGTTGTAGGTGTCGCCTGCAGTGTTAGTTGAAGAAGAAAACTTATTAGGCAACAAGAGGCAACTTGCTATTCTCTTCTAGCCTCCTGGCAGAAGTCTGTCACCTCCCATGCATCATTGGTTGTTATTCTGAGTTTGTTTAGTTTTTTTCTGGATACTGATGTCTTTTTCAGTAACGTTGTTATTCCAGCTAGTTTATTTTGTAAACCTTTTGTACATTGGTGATTCTCTTTTCTTTAAGCCCTGATTTTTGCATCCTTCTTTCCTGGTTTCCTTTTTTAAAATAGTAATTTGAGCCAGACAAGTTTGTGTGTCTGAATGGAGTAAGGTGACTTGTAGTGTAAAGTGCATTGAGACCACGAAAGCTGTAGAAAAAAAAAGTTCCATAAATAAGTCAGAACCAATTACTTACATTTAGATTTGTCTTGTTACTCATTACTTTTGTCTTGCATGGACATGGGCACTGTCTCCCTGTGCCTTCTGCTCACCGAACATTAACACATCCATTTCTCTCCTGACGAGAAGCAGTTCACCAAACTCGTGTTTACTGGCAAACAAGCACTGCCATTAATCCTGTATCTGACTCATGCCTTTGGATAAATGCATGAAAGATTGTTGACTGCAAGCAAGTATGAACATTGCATCTACAGCACTTGTGCGGGTTAGTTGCAGTGCATTGTCATTGAAATGTTTGTAAATATGTTCATTAAAAAAAACATGTTTAAATCAGATAAAAGCAAAAACAGTTTATGATCAATCATTGGCTTGCTTTATTGATCGTATCTGTCAGCATTTGAAAACACACACATGATGATTGACAGCTAGCTGTCACAGCCTGTATTGGGAGCGGCTTTACGAGTTTGTGACATATTACCTCAACTTCACTTCTTTTGACAATGAATAACATAGCTCATTACTTCTAAAAAAACGTATTAACATTAGCTCAACTGCTAAAGTTTGTGATGAGCTCCTTACTTATTGGTTTTGTCTTTTGTGGAAAGAGTTGCAGCTGTAGAAGCGCTCTTGCTGTATGTCAGTTAGAGTTAGATTAAAATGATTTGCTCTTTATTTGCTGAACAGCAACACTGGTAATACTAAAACAGTGGTGTCATTAATACAAGAGCTAATTCATTCCATCTGACATAAATGTGAAGTGTACGCAACAAAAGAGTTCAGTTAAGGTTTGACATTTGCTTGCGTTGTGGGAACAACTGCTAATATAAATTTTTTTCTTGTGTAGTCACTCTCTTTCTTCGTCGCTTTTCCTCATTGTCATTCTTTTCTCAAATGCCTTGTCAAGAGCTGTTGAATTGCAGCAACAAATGCATGTTACACTCTTAATTTGTGATGTTGGTTTATTATCCATGCGGGGTGCTATTCATGTGAGACATCTTCCCTTCCTCTGGTGTCAATAAACCAACACACCCCAGTGAAAAAACACTTTCCCACCAGCAGAACTCCTATTTACTTGACTTAAAATTCAAATAAAGCAGAACTACCATCTCTCAGCCATAGAAAGTGAAAACTTTGTGATCAACTTTAACATAGCATCACACGTCTTTTCTCTCATGATAAGTAGTGCGTTTCGGTTGAAGCCAACAGTTGTTGATTTGAAAAAAAAAAGGTTTACAATATACATTCAATGGCCATTTTCTTCAGTACACCTTGCTCATACTAGGTTGGACCCTTTTACCTTCAGAAGTGCATTAATCACTGGTGGCATAGATTTAACAGTGTGCAAACATTCCTCTGGGATTATTTTCATATAAACTGTATGGGATGGCACAGCATTGTACAGTGCACACTCACGATGCATGAGTTCTTGTGAATGTGGAAGCTGTGGAGGCTGTGGTGTCTGAACGATGTGAATTTAACATTAGGTGGCCCAGAGTGTACAAAGGAAGTGTCCCAGAACAGTCACGCCACCTGCATCAGCCTGGACTGTTTATTTAAGGTAAGATGGATCCATGCTCTTTTGTACTTTAACCCAAATTTTGACCCTAAGATGTATATGTTACACTAGAAATCGAGATTCATTTAACCATCAGACCAGGCAGGAATTTTCAAATCTTTTCTTGTCCTACTGCAAACTGTGGCATCAGATTCCTGTTCTTAGCCGACCCTTGAATCTGTCATGATCCCGATGAGTGAATCATTCATCAAAGTTGCATCCTACAATGACTGACAGCAGCATCTCTTAAATAATACAAGTTTGACTACATAAATAGGATAACTGTTGCTGCAATGCAAAAGTAAGGGCAAAGTTATTTTCTCAACAAACTATCTGCTTCCCATCTATTTTTGAAAGGTTGTATCAAGTGGCTGTAGCTAATTATTCACTTACAGTGACCCATGCAACACTGAATAAAAGTGATAAATTGGACTCCTGAGATGAAACGCATTCTCAGTTATCTTTATTGTAACAATTGTAAGGTTTTAGGATGATGAGCTGTCTTGATTTATATACATGAATTGAATTCACTCCCATTCCACAATTTATGCATTGATTGAACTGCTAGGCATACATGAAATTGGTTGTAAAAGGGCCACGTGTTGCAGAATGATCTGGCAAATTAAACACATAAAGACACAATGCTATGGTGAGATGAGAAAAACCTTATTTAATAAAAAAAAGAAGAAAGAAGCATTGTCTTCTTTTATCTTTGTCGGGGAGCAATACATTATTTCATATGATTCGTTTTCCATCAGGTGCAAAGAAACATAAAGATTGCGCCATTCACATTTTATCCCTTCGTTAAAGGTTACGTTCCTTTCAAGGCTGTGCTCCTGTTCCGTTCCATGTTTAGTTGTTCGGCACTCCAACTGAAGCTTCCAATCTCCTTTGTATCTTTTCTTGCTGTCTATCATCTTCTGCTTTGTTATTCGATTTATAAAAAAAAAAAAAAAAACAGCAGATGAGTGCTTGAGATATCCTACTGAGACTAAAGCCTCATTTCCGATGGTGTCCCAGAAACATAAATCTCATTATAATTTCTAACATCAAGACAATCTACTTTGGAATAACAGAAATTTATGAGTAAAGCTAAAAAAAGATTTTAAAATAAACATATTGGGAAAGCCAAACAACTTCCAACCATACATATGCATGGGGTGGCTCCAACAAGATGAAGCTAAAAACTGTTGGAGATCTTGGAAGTAAAATAGCACGTAAAAATCTTCAGGAACTTTGCAGAAAAAACAAAACCAAAACAAGCAACAATGGGGGGTTTTTTTGCACGTTTTTGCATGCTGTCATATATTGGACCCAAGGAGAACTTCATGTATGAGAAAAACCCCAAAAATAGTTTTAACAGGTCTGTTGCTCTGAAATGACAGTGAGGTTATTTGTTTCTTTGTGCACCTTCCTCTACATTTGTGCTTTATAAATAATGAGAGCTCATTACAGAACCAAAATGTTTTTTATTCACAGACCAAATCCTTATTATGTATTTGTCAGGACTTTAATTTCATTTCCTCCATTGATGAATGTGGAAGTCATTGGGGTTGGGAGAAATGAAAGCTATTTTGATGCTTCATCAAATGAAGATTCCTCTGGGAACTTAAGATTACAAAGTGATAATGCTAATAGCAAGTCTGTTCATTTGATCACACAAACACACAATTAGGGCTTCTGTAATTTATTATAATGTAGTTATTGGCTGGGAGAAATACAGCTTTTAAGGACATTTGGGTGCATCCGTATTTGCAGTATGGTCTCATGCACTGCTTTGTGGGGTTTGGATTACGCTCTGTGGAATTTTAAATAGTGCTGCTTGTGCATTGCACATTCTGAAACAGTTGAGAGTCACTACACATTAGTGCACTGTAGTACATCAAGTGAGAAAAGGATAGCAACATGTTGTCTTTGATAATGTTCCCTCAGAGGCTGTAGAGACTACACCTTGTCTTGACCTGCTGCCTACTATATGTGCTGCATACAAAAAGACACATCAACACTAATTTCATGAAGAAAGCCTTCAAAAACAGCAGCAGGGGCTCAATATGCTCCAATCAAAACAAGTAGACAGAACGATGAGCTGCAACATAACAAAGGTCTTCAAAGAAATATAGTAAAATAAACGTAGCAAAACCTAGATTGATGTAATTAAAATCTTAGGAGCAACATTTAAAGTGGTCAGACTCATTAATCATTAACTAACTCATCAATTATCGACTTGTGTACGAAAGCTCTTTTTAAATATAACTGTAGCTTTAATCCTAAATTGCCCGGCTTAAATACGAACAGTAAACTATAAAAATGGAGATAATTGAATACTCATGAAAGAAACTGACAAATTTTGTATGCAATTATGTAATGATATAACCAATTGTATTCTTGAAAAATCTACATTATACTCTAAATCGGTGCATGGTGAAGTATCTCCTTGAGGGGCAGTACAGAGAGTGAGTGCCCGGGGATCTGCAGATTTGCTTCATAAGTGATTCTCAGGGCTCCAGGGTAAATATATTTTGAACCATTGCCCCATATGTTGTATTTGTAAGTGTGCATCTTGTTCCTTGTAGCTCAAAGAAGAAAAATCCAACAATGTTCAGTTCACAGCACTGGTCATTGAAAGATATCACACCATATTTTTACATCAAAGAAACCCACTTTCAAACCAAAACCCTTAAACTAAAATGAGAAAAGCATCAATGTGGTCTCAAGTTACTGAACTGCTCTTTAATTAAATAAAGCAGAATAATTTAATGTTTTTAATTATCTTTAAACTGGAGGCCCCATGTTAAAAATCACTTTTTTCTTTATTGCTGGATAACTATATATAATGTTATTAAACAGCACACATAGACCATTCTGCATGAATCAGGTTAAAACTGTGAAATATTTTGAAATGTAAACCCAACAAACATTTTTTTAAATTAATTTTTTTTATCTACACTGCATCCAAAAAAAACCTTTTGGCTACAGTCGAGCCGACAAAGCCTTCAGCTGCGACTTTTAGTGTTTCAATGATTTTTGTGGACAAATCTGGTGAAGTCTGCCCAATAGCACTTTCTGTGTGTCTCCAACTGGAGCGCTGGCACCTACGCACAGACGGTCTAATAAGCAAATATTGGCCACAGTGGATGAAACCCTGTGAGGACTGGCAGACTGTATATTTAATTGTGAGACAGGATAGTGGACAAATAGATTGATGATTTGCTATTTTCACACAGTCCTTGGAATTCCAACAATCTCCGGGTGTTTTCCCCCCCAGGCTTTGTTTCAGAGCTCATGGCACCAATACAGAGAATACCCTGAGCAGCAAACTCTGGTGCATTGGAAACCACATGCTGCACCTTGCTTTAAGTGAGTTGTATCCCTGATTCTGACAAAAACATTTCTACTACCGGTATCTGTATTAAACCTTTCCCCCCCGAAAAAAAAGAACCTGGAACAGAATTTGTCTATTTTTTGTCCCCTACAAGAACATTTAAGCATCTATCTTTATTTAAGGCTAATGTACACCTCTACAGCGACTCCATTAAATGACTTATTTTCATGCAAGTGAAAAAGCCTGTTTACTCCCTATATAATAATGTTACATTTACTTCTGTAACAACTAACAATGTAATAATGGCCAATAACATAGCAACTTGTCAATGATGTATTAAAATAGTTTTAAAAAAATCATCAATGATTGAGAGATGTCTATTATAGAAAAATGTTATTACAATAATAAGCTTATTGCCCTATAGGCAAGTTATCACTTTATTACATTGAATAAGGGCAAAATGATCATATTAATGGCAGGTATTATATTAACCATTATTACAGTAATGGTTTTTATAGCCCCCTGTATGACACTTAACAAAGACTGGTGGATGTTTATGTCTTGGTAAAATACTGAAAACCTTTTCGTTACTTGAAGCACACAGGCAAGTGAGAGTTGTTTACCTTTTACACCAGATTTTCCCCTGAAGCATACTGAGGTGGTTTTCACACTTCATTCAAAAATAAAGGTTACCCTGAATCTAAGGGCTTGTCCATACAAGAACACTGTTTCCTGTAACTGCACTGTTTCCACACAGCGCTGCATTTTAGGAGCCCTAAAATGCATTTTGTTGGTGTTGTTGTGGTTGTTGTTGTTTTCTTTTCTTTTTTTAGAGGGGGTGTTGTGATACTTGTAGGTGATATTTTGTATCTCTTCAGTACAAGGAGGAGCAGGAGTATTCTCCGTGCCTTCTGCTTTTCTCTGTGTCTTCTTCTACATTTTTGGTGCATTTGATGAGTCACAGCACCCCCTAAAGTCACGACACATGTACTACATTGTGTTGATTCATCTTCAGAGGGACATGCGGACAGATATTTTTTTTGAAGTACAACGGAGAGAAAAAACATTGTTTTGGCTTGTGTGGACAGGGCCGCATGCAGCCAGCCATCAAGTTGGATCTAAATGTAGCCTGGGAAGCAATTATTTCTGTTTGAAAGTGATTTCTGGTTGGATGCAGCCATGCTTTGCATTTGAGCAAAGAACTTGTATGCTGCTAACCATTGGAGAAAGACTCTCAGCACATAAGGCCTCCTTGCCATAACTGAAATAACTGTGATAATGTGCAATGCAGCTGTTTTGCCTCCAGGCAGAGGCATGTTTATTATATTGTCTTAAAAAACATTAGAAGTATTCAGTGTGTATAATAAGCCCAGAAGGTAAAGTTTCTTTCATCTGTTATTTTTGTCACTTTGCAAATTGGGCTCTAACAATTATTACTGGAAAAAACAATATCCACATATTTTCATTGGCACAGTTTATCTATTTAATAAGAAAAACTATGCAAAATGAACACTGAGTTTTTATCATTTCCTGTAATTTTTGTTATATCTCACAAAATAGATTTTTTTTTTCCCGTTAACAACATCATAATGAGCCAGATGAACAATGAATTCTGTGAACCCTTTCAGAGCTCAGGATCATTTTAAGTTACTTAATGGTTTATTTATTTATTCAATCATCATAATGTATTATCCACTGGAGCAATACAGCTCCACTGGTCTTTGCTTGCCCCCCCAGGGCAACAGATGTTTCACAGTGCATATGGTGTCTTAATTTCTTCCACAATCTTTTTCTGCCTCTCTTTACACTCTCAGCATTTGTTGCATTTCTGCTTTAACATACAGTTGCGTAAGCAGCTCCACTAAAGCAGTTTAAGGTCAGCGGATCTTTCCGATACACGGCTCTCCTCAGTCTGTGAGATTCAATGAAGTGGGGAGACCCTTGCGTCAGTTTGTTGCCTTGCCTTCACAGTGAAAGGGACCAATTTAGGCAATTTAGGAACCTTTTAGAGAAGACCCGCAGGCACTTTGCTTGGCGTTCTAGGCATGGTCAACAGAAAGCAGTACCAGTGTAGAGATCTTTGACTCACAGGGGGGCTTCCCATCTCCCAGTTAGCCAAAGATCTACATGAAGAAAAAGCCAAGCGAGGATCCTGTTCCTGACCTGGATAAAAAAGCTTCAATATTTATGAATCGAACCAGGAATGTTGTGGTGGAAAGATCCCATAAAATATCGAGTAATTGGGATTGTTGGGTACTGTTTGTTATTTTTTAAAGTATCTATGCCTGGCCCTAATTGGGTTCCTTGACCCCAGAAGCCTAGAGCTTTACTTTGATGTTGCTTTCAGCAGTTGCATCACTATTCAGGAGGCTTGTGTTTTGTGATTGTTTTGAAACAGCGCCTCACTGAATCCCCCTATCATACAGGGATTTGGGCCCCCGATGTTTTCAGTGTGGTAAAGTAGCAGTCATTTTCAAGCTCAATAAATACAACACGGATTGAGAATAAAATTCACACAAACACGAGCACTGATGCCTACTGAAAAGCTGCATAAAATTGTCCAGCATGCATCCAAAAACAATTAGTCACATTCATCCGGCTGACACGCAGGGTGCTCGACCTCCACTGGGAGCAATTTGAGGTTCAGTGTCTTGTTCAAGGACACTTTGACATATGGTCATGACTAGACAGGGGATTGTGCCACCAATCTTGAGGTTTCAAGATGCACAATGTGTAAAAACTGTTCATTACTATAACTTTGGAGTGAGACACAATTTCCAACCCTCACCATCAGGCAAAAACTTTAAAATAATATTATCACTGTAACACTTTTAAAGATATGATATTAGATTTGTTTGTTCTGATTGTATCTAGTCATGGCATAATCCAGACATTAAATATAGAAAAATACCTTTAATGAAAAACATTTTTAAAAAGAAAAACAGCTAAAAACTTAATACATAACAAAAGAAAACACAACTTCCTCCCATACACATGATTTACATTGTTCCTCACTGGTAACTGCATTGAGATTGGTTGTTTATCTGGGATAAAATGTTTTTGAGTGTGTTTCTTCTCAATTTGATCGGTTTGTACTGCCTGCCTGGTGGTGGCTGTTCAAACACTGAGTGCCCAGGTTGGCCGTGTCCTGTAAATTGTTCTGAGTTTTTTTCTTTAAAACAGTGGGAACTGTTTAGGTCCTGTAATGTGGCAGCTTGCACAAAGTTTCTTCCATCAAAACATCACAGACATTGAGGTAGATGCTGTTTGCTTGGGATTACAAAACGCTGACCAAATTAATGAAAATATTCAGCCCTTCAGTGTCACAGTTATCACAAATGCTATCAGCCTACATCCGCACATTCAAGAGGCCCCAATTTGGCCAGCCAATCAACCAAACAAACGGTAAAAATTTCAAAGAGAACGTAGATTTTCTTCGAAAACAAATTTCTTAAAGCTAGTAGACACAACACTGAGACCTGAGCTGATATCAGTGATGCTGCGATGAAAGCTAGCTACCTTATTGTGAAAATGTGAAAGTTTGTAAAAGCATGCATAATGCATCAGCGACAGGACACGTTTTTTGACATTTCACTATATTTCACACCAGGACGTATCATTAAAATTGGCTTTATGTTGTGATCATAGTCATTTTTGGTAGTAATTGCTTGATTTTTGCAAAAAAAAATTGACATTTCTTTGATGTATACTCTGCACTACAACAAAGAAAAACTTTAAAATTTTAATTTAAAGGTTATTATGGTACTATTTTACCAATCTGGTCCACTCAAGATGAAAACTGGGCTGTATAATATGTACAGTATTCCTCATAGGTTAGTCGGGTGCAGAAACAAGAGAGCACTTCTTTTCAGAAGTAAGAACATTTGAAAGAATGATTGTTTACAAATGATAAAACTGTGTTTATTTGAACTGTCTTTAGAAAAAAAAATACTTTATTAGCGTTTAATTAAAATTGAGTTGAAAATGTCACAGTAGTGACTTTCCTCTTTGAATTTAAGGTGACTTTAGTATATTTTTCCAATGTAGTCACTTTTTTTCTGCCATCTTACCACCTGCTCCTTCCTGCTTTGTTGTGGCCAAAAATATTTTCATGGAGTCAACTATTTCAACAACTGTTGAATGGACTTGTGGGGCAGGGGAGGCTATAATACTACTGCCTTTGGACCTTCAGTTACTGCTAGCGTGTGTTCACACTTGCCAGGTTTGGACAGATTACCACTAACCCTTGTGGTGCGATTGCTGCATTAGTGCAGTCCATTTGTGGAAGTGTGGTCACTGCCATTTGAACCCTGGTGTGCACCAAACAAAGCCGGAGGTGATTGTTTGAAAAACAGGTCTTGGTTTGCTTCCAGATTCACTCTGATGCTGTTTGACTGAAGTCTAAACACAGCACGAACTAAAGGACTCTACACGGGCCAAACGCAGGATGTGACCGATGTCAGAATTGCTGTTTCCCCGCAGCAAATCTCAACTGATGTGAGCAACAGAGGAATTCCTACTACTGATGTTGTCTTTATACATTTTTCAAGCTGGTAGGGGAGTTTCCTGCTGGTATCAATATAACGACAATAACCCCACATTGTACAAAACAATACTTTATGTCACAGAAGATATAGTCACTTGTCAATCGTGTCATCAAATTAATATTCAAGAAATTGGTGTTTTGCCAAAAAAGAAAAGGTAAGTACAACATTATCCATTCTTTAGTAAAAACCATTCCAAGTCAAAACTTTACATTCCTCAGATTTGGGATGACTATCATTCGCAGTTTAACAAATTTACACATATCAACAGTCTAATTCATCTTCATTTGTGTTTAACAATATTATTAATTAATATATTAATATATATATTAATGAGCCTTGTGTTTTTATAATATATATGTATATAATATTATATTAATATATTATTAATAGAAGAGCCTACTTTACTATCAGCTAACCTCCATGCTAGCCTCCATTTATTCCGTTTGGTAAATTTAGAAGTGGAGAACATCACAATACCGGAATTTCTACTAAACATAACCCTTCCAGTGTAGACCAAAACATGTAGCGTATGTATGTTTGAATGGATGTAGCACACGCCTTTTCTAAACCTGCCTCAGTTTTAACTGTGGGCGTATCATTGATGAGATATTCATGGGTGAAAGCCCACAGTCATTTGGTGGCAGTAGATGTTTCACTAATTAACAAATTGAAGTTTAGAGTTGTCTAGTCTAATTAAAATTCTTCATGGTTAGTGGGTGTTTTCAACAAGTGGGGCTGTTGCTAGGTTACTGCCTGTTTATTTTACAGTATAGTGCCTAAAATACATGCAACATATTAAAGCATAATTACAACGATTACAAGTACAAGCACATCGGTGTTCTATTCCCATTCTTCGAAAAGGCATTGTGTGAAATACCAACACTGGTGAGTCACCATCTCTTCTTGGATTTGTCATCTAAACAACCTCATGCTTATAAGCATTGTCTCATGTGAATTCATTCGTGTACACACATTGGAATTTTGCAGTTGAATAGCGATTCAAACCGAGACTGTGAAATAGAAGAAAAATGTTTCTGCTGGATCCTCAGTGGGCTCGTTGTTACAGGTTGCTTTAATTTCAGGCCATGATTCTAGGTGTTCTTCACTGTGAAGCTTTGCATTAAGAGTATGCATATTTACTGTGTGTCTGTGTGTGTCTGTTTTCTCCAAGTACACTTTTTGTTGTTGTTGTTGTGGTCAGTTCATTCAAATTGTGATCTTGTTTATTTTATAACTAATCCTTAGTTATTCAAAAAGAGTTACTTCTACACCTCCTTTATTATTGGAAGCACCAGTGTAATTTCATTATAATGTGTATGAACAAAGTTGATTTTTATTGTGAGTAAAACTGGTTTATACCACACGTATATATCATGTATATCAGGGTCAATAATATATTTTCTTTTTAATATATGTTTTACGTATATTCATGAGAAGATTGGATTTTTTTTAATACTTAATCAAGTTTATTCAACAACTGTATGCGATATATTAAAGAATCCATAAAAACTGAATATCAATACTTTGGGAGTTCTTTAAAATGCAGTCTGTAATACAAAGAAAAACAAGTCAATTTGGCTGACCAAAGGGAACAAATATAATAAATGATGAAAATGTAGTTAAGGAAGGTCCACAAACATTTAGTTAGAGTATGTAAACAATAAGTGTTTGTTTGGGGTTTTTTTTTAATAAGAAAAGATAGATTTAACATTTTTTGTAAATATGCAGATTTTAAGAACAGGTGAAAGGTAAAGACTATTTTGTATTGTTTGTATGTCAAACTCAGATCAGGTCCTCGGAGGAGTGAATTCATTGGCAGGATGAGCATGTGTTGAATAGAGTCAAACCCTCTCTATATGAACCAGCTGACTAAAGAGAGCTGTGATCTGAGTTGAAACGGCCTTGTCTACGAGAAGATTAAAGTTGTTCATCAACATTGTTTTGAAGTCATTCATTTACTCTCCCTTTTATCTTATATGCCTCTTACCCACCAGGTTATATTATCTCATCTAACCTCATTAAACATTAAAATGCATATATTAAATCTACAAATCTTTTCCGGGTTCTGCAGGTTTTCTTACAGCAGAATCCTCAGCTGCCCTATTTTCCTGGACAGAAGTCAAAGTCTTGATACTATTATCGGTCCTTGTTTTAAGGTTTCCGTGTGGATGAAGCCCTGTGTCACCGATGAAGAAAAAGTGTGACGTGGATACAAATCAACCAAATCCATGTTCAAAGTTCATGCGTTTCCAGCTGTCACTGTGGTCTTTGTCATTGAGGAAACTGCCCCTCTGTCCTCCTTCCTCATCGTCTTATTACGGTTCATTATATTCACTCCGAGAAACACTCAGATGGCACTCGCGTCACGTTTGTTCGTCTAAAGATTCATCTCCCTGTTCATCAAAGCAGCTTTTGGTGGCTGTCACCACTGAAACTCCTCTCATGTTGAATGCCTCTGGAGACTATTGCAAATTCCTTCCATTTCCACACTAGAAATATCCTTTTTTTTCTCCATCCAATATTATTACTTACCATTGTTTTCCTGATGACACTCAACTTCACCTTTTCTTTCCCTCTGGCAGTACACGGTGTGAAGCATTCATTTGCAGATGCCACGTTGACATCTCTGTATGGATGCCTGCCCACCACCTCAAGCCAGGCCTTGACAAGAGTGAACAGCTCCTCTTTCAAGGCTGTTTCTGCCCTCTGCAAGATCGCTCCATCATCGCTAACAATGCTGCTGTGACCCCTGCCGCCTGTCAGCAATTCCACCGTAATTCCTGACAACCAGCTGTCATTCATCAAACATTTGCCGCCACAAATACGTTTCACACCTATATATTAGTACTCAACATCAGTCAGTTTGGTCTCCCACCGGACTCAACTCACCTCGCAGCTCTTTGTCTAGACTCTGCAGCTCCCTCCGGGCTGGGTTTCATATCAGAAGCCACACGAGTAGCCGGTGAGTGTGGCCAGTGCATCAGTGGATGGAATGGGGAATATGGGACAAAGGAGCTAAAATTACACGAGTGAATTAAATTCTCTCCTCATCTTTGGAAAGTGAGTCTTATTTCTCTGAGGTTGGTGTATTAATTGCACACACCACGTGGTTGCTTCCCTGTGGAGAAAGTATTGGCAATGTGATATGCGAGTTGCTCTTTATGTAGAATTAACACACAGTTTTTAAAGGAATTTACAGGGTACGTTGGTGCTCACAATCTGTCAGCGAACGTACTTCTAACAACCGGAGTGACTGATGAAAAGCTTTGACAGAATTATCCCTTGAAAGCAAAACTGTGTGTGACAAAGAGACCAACACAAAGCCCCCTTCAGCCGCTCAGTATGTCTCCGCTCAGTCCTCCTACTTGAGCCTTGTGTTTTTTTTATGTGTTTTTTGGGATCATGTTTCATTTAGTCTCTTCCACCAGCATGGCTTTAACCTTATTCCTTTTCTCTTATTGCCTGAGGGCAAAAGGTAAATGGAGGATTCTATCAGGCCAAACCCCAATGCTGCAAAAGGCTTTCAACTCCACCAATTGAACCCACACGCAGAGGAGCTGTCAAACTAAGCTGCTGAGCCATGTGTGTGAAGGACCAGTGAGGGGGAAAGGAAAATGCAGACGCCATTACTGTCTGTTTATGCCAACAGAGGAAAGAAGAGGAGGGGGAAAAAAAACAGGGTCATTGAACACAACAGAGAGGAAATTGTGCTGTGATGCAAACAAAGGAAGCCTGCGCTCCGGTGGCTATTATCTCAACCTAATCAGCAGTAGTCATTTCAGCACCAACTTTGTGCTTTTTCAATGCGTTTCTAAAAGATGTCGACTCTGAATGTGTGCTTCGTGCTGGTGCTCTCGGATGATTCATTCTCATGGTATGGCCTTTTAGCTTCAAATAGGGTCATTTCTTCTTGTGTGCCCGTTCAAAAGTGAATTCTGATCAAATCAAGAACTTGTTTTTTGCAAGAAGTAAAGTTACAAGTGCAACTAATTGCAGAAAATGGCTTTGTTGTCCAGCAGCTTTCCTCCATGTATGCACTGGTACAACATGTAGTGGACTCGTGTCGTACCACAGATACCAAGATAGAAAATAAACATCCTTGTGAGTTACAAATAACTGGATTTCTAATTTGTTGTAGTAGCAGTTGAATACACAAATAATTCACTATGTTTTAATGTGGTAAAAGGTAAGCAATAACCTCAACATAAAAATGTAGATTTTTTTTTTAGAAAGATTGTTTTCAGTGGATTCAGCAAATGTGTGACACACTGGAGTGTGATTGGTCCCATAGTCCTGGGGAGGCAATATAATGTTCACAAGTGGTTCTAAAGCTCGACTTCTCTACTTAATGTGGTTTTGCTGAACAAAATACATGATCTTTTTTGCCGGTTCCCGCAATGTTCAGTCAAGTTGTGTTATATATCAAGAATTACACCTGAACTTTCAAAAAGTGTAATTTTGCAAGTTTACTGTAGTACACGTGGGCTGTTGGTTGTGTTTGTTTTCAAAGTTTTTTTTGAAGACAAATGCATCGATTTTTTATTAGCAACACAATCTAGTTTGAGTCCCCTCATAATCTTTTTTTTTTTTTTTTTTTTTTTTTTATGTTGGGGCAAACAAATTTGTTGCATTGCCTCGAGGCATCTGGAAAAACAAGGTCTGTTAAGAGACTGTGTCCAGACGGCCTTCTGACTCTGCAGAAAACCAGATGGTTTTTAATAATGCCCTACTCTCAGCTTCATGCCCCCCAGCTAGCCAGCCACGCAAATGCACACACATGCATACATGCACACAGTCTCGCTCTCTCTCTGTTTGTTGCTCACACATACACACACATACACACACATATATACTCACCAAGCAAATCCAACCCCTCTACAGTCTGTGTTGCAAATTTTTCCAGTTTCCTACCAATTGGGCTTAAGTGGGGAGGAAAAAAGAATAAATAAAACCAATCAGTCATGGGTAAATCTAATGTTGATCTCCATAAAAATCAAATGCAAAAGCACTCGAGGTAAATATCTGGCGACTCAAGGACAAAGCCCAAAGCATATCCTGCACACGGGGGGCCAGCACAGTGGTGGTGCTGCCTGCAGCCAGAACATGCCGCCATCCAGCATCAGACAGAAAGAAGAAATATGACAGAACAACAGAGACCAAACAAACATGCTAACTTTACTCCATTTCACACACAATGATTTTGTTAATAACATTCTTCTTATCAAGATTTTAATATCACACGCTAAAATAAATCGGCTAAGATTTTGTTGCCTTTTGACAGTCCCTATTTGGCAGCTCTTGGTTTCCTGTGTAAAAATGCATTTCTTGAAAGCAGCTCGTACATGTGAAGCCGAAGCAGCAAGCACCTCAGTGCATGTGCTTAAAATTTTGTAATTTAACATATTTGACATATGCATAGTTATTTACAGTGATCTGGCTGGCCTTCAATTGTGGGTAAACACCCAGATGACAACTGGAGAATTAAAGTGGTTGTGGCAAGTTTAGAATAGAATAGAATAGAATAGGCTTTATTGTTATTATAACAAGTACAACAAAATTTTAAAGTATAATATAATACAAAAAACCCACTAAAATGCCTTGAACAAAAAAAAAAAGTTTTAAGTTCAATTAAAAGTCATGAATAAAAATCAGTTATTATGCCTGAAAAATTACTGGGCTGGCTAAAAAAAAGAATATTACATTGTGATTGTGACGCATGAATTCTATGATTTGTATGCCTATATCAGTTATTTAAGCGGCATTGTTTTTGATTTTAACAATCAAAACACAACATTTTCTTTGGACCAATAATTTTGTGTTTTTGTGTTATTTTGGAACAGTTGTGGCTGAGGTGGTTAGACCGGGTTGTTCCACCAATCTCATCATCAGATTTGCCAAAGTGTCCTTGGGACACTTAATTTCAGTAATGTGTGAGCACTTTGCATAGCAGCCATCCATTATGTCTAAATGTGTCTAAATGTGCATGCGAAGATGTATTTTTCATTTTTAAAAAGTGACAAAAAAGCTGTCAAAATGTACAAGTGTGTTCAGTATAATTAATTATAGGTCTAAAAAGGAATGAAAAATAAAGAAAACATTGTGATAAGACCCATTCTATTCTTAACTTCAAGCATGGAGTTTGCATGATCTTCCTGAGTGCTACTTGCTTTTCCTTTAACAATGCCAAATATTATTTGCTAATTGTAAATTGCACTTCGATGTGGATATACGTGATTGCTTCTACTCTGTGATGTACTGCCAAATGGTTCAGTGTGTGACCTGCCTTTCTTTCCTCAGAGATCATGTTGAGCTCCGCGCAATGCTGAGGTAAATAAAGTGAGTATAGCAGGTGGGTGGATGTATGAACTTAAATTTTTAGCCTTCAGCGAAATTAATCCAATTATCTCCAAAAAATTTCCAGACGCATGTGATCCTGTCTCACCAAGAAAAGCAGCAGTGCTGACTCTTTTTGTGTAGTTGCAGCTGTACTATACATGTTCATTACTCAATCAGATTTGGGACTGCAGACTAAAGTAAATAATATAAATCTTTCTTGGTCAGGTTCAGTCATTAAAACACAGAGCATCTGTTTTCCCCTGTCTGTATCAGCTGTTTGTGCTGTCCGCTCCCTCTTTGCACCTTTAACATTTGGAAATGTAAAATATCCAGCAGCTCGCATGAAGAAATCCTTACAAACAACAAGGATTAGCTCCACTTGCTGTAGTCTAAGCAGAGTGCAATGTCCCCAATTCCAAGCAAGGTAGAAATAAAGGATGTGGGAAGGAAGAAAAACAAACAAAAAAAAAAACCAACCTGTGCAGATGTGTCATAGGTCACTGTCATTAGCTGTTGCTGTTGAATTTCAATTCCTGGCAGTGCCACGATACCACGCAGAACACTGACACTGTGGAACATGTCCAAAAGCGGTTCAGTTACAAATATTCCAGTTTCCTCCCAAAACTTTTTTCCTTTTTTTTTTTTGCCCACCGTTTTACCAGCATCAGCATCATGATCAACCTGAGGAAATCAGCAATCCTGTATCTTGAGAAGAAAATCATTCTTTTTTATTTTTTATTTTGTCCAAGCGCAGGACTATTGCATTTTCTGTGATGCTACATGTTCATGTAGAGAAAACAGATTGGCCTATTTGCACTGGCTCTGAAATAAAAAATGGCTGATTTTACTTCTATAAGGCCAAAATACCCTGTCAAACATTACCATCACCAAAAATTGTTTTGGGATGTTTTTTTTTGTTTATTTTTTTCTGTAACAAATGTAGTGGATATTCACAAAGCATTTTATCTACTTTGTCAAATATTTGTGGGAGGTTAAGTAAAAGAAAATAAACGTGTGACATTTGTAGTGATGCTGGTAACACGTTACTCTCGTATGACCACTTCTTTCAGGAACGAGTAATCTATCGCATTACTATTTCCAAACCAGTAACCAGATTAAAGTTGTTTATCCAATTCACTGTGCGTTACTATTGTAGCGCCCAACAAGACGAGTTTCTTGTCTGTAAAGCCGCTTTATTATTAAACAGAACCTTCCTCTCCTCCTTACTCCGTGGACACACACACACACACACAATGCATGCAGTCATCTGACCTGCCCCCATCTCTACTCTCAGCCAATCACAGGCCAACCGGCTTATACTTTGTGTGAGGCCTGGTACCAGATGGCCCATGGACCGGTACCGGTCCGCGGCCTGGGGGTTGGGGGCCGCTGATGTAAGGAATATAACTTATGTGCTTATTGGGAGCTGGATGGATTGCATAGACCAGAGTCCTGCGTGTTTTCAATGCTTTTCTGTATCAAATCACCTGAATTCAATAAATATGTCATCATGAAGTGTGACAGAAAGTGTGATAATGAACCTTTTATCAAACTCAGGAGTGCGAGAAGAGAGATGTGAAAAATGTGCAGGAATCTGGCCTTTCACGACCGAGATTAGACACTCTTGATGTAGATAATGGCAAAAGAGAAGAATTCTCCTGGATGAAAAAAGTTTGATCAGTGGAGCTATTCCTGAATCTGCCATGCTGTTCAAGGCTTTATTCAAACTAGCACACTATAGAATCTACATGCTAAACCTGCAGGCACTGTTCAAAGAAAAATACTATAGATTAAAAAAGGTCCAAATGTTATGACTTCTTAATAAAAATCTTCAGTATCATTTTTAATACATAGCACACTGACAACTAATATATTTTACCTGTTGATGCCTGCTGACAATTGTGGTGCATAATCACCCCGGATTGGTTTTAAGTGTAGATGACCGTTCAACCATCACAAAGTTCCAATGGTCGAGAAAAAAAAAAAAAAACTCCCAACATTTCCTTTATTCTACCTGCGATCCAGACACTCTGCAGAGAAGAAATTCAAAAATCGACAAGTCCGTGTCATCATAAGACCAAGGTCCAAGGAGATAACTTTTATAGATTGAAGCACACTGAACACTGTCTTTTCAATTCGGTCCCAAAACCTGATACAGAGATAAAGTAGGTGAGTAAAAGGTTTTTAATTGAGGATGGAGGGTAGAGAGCAGATGGTGAAGCAGCCTGACTCAAAGGGGCTGGGATCCAGTGGACTGCCAGAGGAGCAAAGCCTGGGTTCTTTTTCCACACTGGGAGCATACTGGAGGCTGTGTGGCGAGAGATCTAAACTAGAGATGGAACCACAGTATGGACCGAGCCTGGGCACAGGGAAACAACTGACAAGTACGACGTGTCACTGGAACCAGGAAAACAACTATAAATCCAAGCGCCTGAGGTGCAGAATACCACATGAGGTAAATACACAATCTGTGAGTGGAGGACGAGCCAGAGCCTTTATACTGGGGGTGATCAATCTCAGGTGTGCAGCTCTGCCAGAACGTAGGTAGTTGAGACCACGCCCACAACACACAGACACACAATGAACAGGAGACATTTGGAGAAGTGATTTGTCAGATATGCGCTTTCAAAATGGTCCTTCTTGAACTTTCTCAACAAATTTCCAGAACATGGGATAATACATTTTATCAACCATATACTGTGTACACACTCACAAGCCACTTTACTAAGTACATCCGTTAAACTATTAATTCAAGTAGCTAAGCAGCAAATCAAAACACAGCAACCCAATGTATTTTGGAATATAGATGCGAGTTTTGTGATTTGGGTTATGCAGCAGGGAGAGCTGCACGGCAAGGAAGGAGGGAAGCCGTGGAGTGCATTCGCAGAGGTTACTCGTACAAGAGACACAATCTTCTGGCACCGGACCCGCCTCACTGCAGGGCTTAAGATGTGGGAGCAATCAATTAGTTGATTACCTGCAGAAGTGTCTGTAAGGGCGGATCCGGTGCTGGGGCGAGGTGTGGATCCTCACAGTTTGTATTACTTTTGTATATAAATTAAAAAAAAAAAAAAAAAAGTCCTCAAAGCAATTAGTAAAATGAGCCACTTATAAAACACTTAGCAATACGTGTCTAAAATGAGTTAGAACCCAGCAACAAATGTACAGGCCAAGGGTCCAATACTGAAAACATGGTGTCATAAGAGGGTCCCAATACTGGCCATTTTTCTTGTTATACTGTGGATGGAGGCGGGCGTATCTATCACTTTCCTCCATTAAGGCCGACACACACTGCCATTTGCAGCCGTCCCAAACAAAAGATCGTGAGGGAATCGTGGTGATATCTTTGGTCTTAGCTCTAAATCGGTGGTCCTACGTAAACATGTTTAAGTGCGGCCCATTCTGACCGTGTCAGAAATTAGGGGTGATCATCTTACAGTGTAACTGCTACTGCGACCTACATCATCTAACTAACCAATAGAAATAGATGCTTTGCTTTACACTGGCAAAACACCCCAAAACATTATGTGGGATATAAACATAATAACAAATCAGGAAGTAATATAAAAAAACAACAAAATGAAACAACTAAAAACTCAAACCACAAGGGGCCATAAGGGGCCACAAGGGGTGCCGCACCTGTCAGTTAGGAACAGGAAGCTGAGACTACAACGTTACATTCACATCGATAAAAATCGGTAAAAACAATGCATTGACTGTATGATGCCATCGTGCCCAGATAGAGCAAAATCTCTTTCTAACACCTTGTTGAATTCATGCCATCAACAGTTTAAGGCAGTTTTAAAGGGGTCAAATGCAGAAATAGCAACATATATTTAATAAAGTGGCTGGTGACTGTACATCAACACCAAGAGAATAAAGTTTTCAAAGATCAAGACACCATCAAACATCAAATAAACACAACCTTGGATGTTTTTCTATGAAATTATGAACAAACATTTTTGACTTTTGTTTAATTAGAGAAGCAAGGTTAACTGTTAACTGTTAACTACTGCCAGCTGAGCTTGACCAAACCTACTCTAAGTTAAAAACATGTTTTTGCTTCAAAAGATTCTATGGAATGGATAAAGCACACAGTATACTCTATGATTGCCTCTGGCTCTTTATGAATTGCCATCTGACCTACTGGTGTCATAATTACAGCTGCTATTAAAGGTTGCATTGAATGTCAAAAAAGAAAAGCTGTTCATGCCAGTGGTCTGTAAGAAGTTTTAGAGAACAAGGGAAACTAGTTTCTAATAATTGGGATAATTTTTTTTGCACAGTTTCAAATGTCAAATGGTGAATTAAGCAATGGACCATGAGTAACTTATTAGCTGTGATGCGATTACCGAGTGCAATATCAAGTACTCTAATTCCAGCTATTTTCAAAAGACAAAGGTTAAATTAGAAAACATCTTTGATAATACACATTTCTAATATCTACACTTACAGATTAATTTACAGACAGAACCTTTCTGCTGCCTACTGCTGTCCCAGGTGATGGGGGGGGGGGGGGCTCCTGTGTGTTGATCTTTAAATGCATAAATCAATCAACAGGGCTGCTAAAGAAGGACATTTCAAAATGCTCTTGAAGTGACTCTTTTCTCATTTTAAAACACTTTCACTAATGTATTTATTAATTACTATATTTCACTTGGGTGACATTTAGACTTGGGAGGACATTCTGTTCATTCAAGCGAGAGCAATAAGTTTATTAAAGATTTAAATCCAGGCTGTATAACAGAGAATCATTATTCCACAAAATCGGCCTGAAGCATTTAGGTCCTCGGGGTAGGGTGTAGACGTTACTTGAACATCATCCCGTTCAGCTGTGAAGGCTTTTATCTAAAAGTGCCTCTAGCGTGAGTGGAAAGAAAAAAAATCTGACTTGGCCCCTGGAGTATAGCCTTCACAAGTCTGGTCATGGACAACCAGCATATGCTTGTAGTCATAACTAAAGATTAGAAGTTTTTTCTTTTTCAAGGCAGACATTTTGACATCTAATGAAAAAAAAAACCCCAAAAAACGTATAAGTATCTACTGACAAAAATTGGCTGCCTTTCATTCGAGAGTTTGTTGCCCTGTGACTGTACTTGAGGGTCCACTTGTCAAATGTATGATAAAGTGGATGTTGCAATTGGTTTCTGGTAAGTCATAACTTAAAAATAAGCATGTTACATTTTTTTTTAATTTATCATGAATTTCATGAACACAATGCTTTTCTCATAGCTAAGTTAAAATAAATGAAAAATAAAATGATTCACCCCATGTCAAATGATCTAAAAGAGACTGAAGCTGAACCATTTCTTGACAAACGAACTCGATGATGGTTTGAAATGTTCTATAGTTTTCTTCATGCGCATATACAATGTAGATACTATTTAAAGTAAACATAGTAAACAGTACAGTTTTGATGACATGTTTTAGTGTGCCCTATGGAAACAGCTCCCCAAAATGTGATATGAGTCTTCTGCCCATCTAATTAGCTCGCTTTTGATGAACTGAACCAAAAATATCCCAGTGCACATTTTGCTAGTGAACAACATTTGTATATTTAGGTGTTGTTTAAAAGTTACCAACAACTTAAAGTAGTACTTTTATTTTCCGTGACATGCAAAGCCATTCTAGTAGAAATGAATAGATGTAATGCTGCAACACACTGCTGCACAGATTAGGTCCAAAAGTCAGATGCAGATACAGACTCCGCTGAATATGCTTTTGTGTGGCCTCTTTTTCCGTCTCTCGCATGAGGTTGACTGAGGACAGGGGTGCACAATCAGTCAGACAGGATGTGGTGAGCTGACATAAAGAAGCAAGATGGAAAACCCAAAACAGGACCAGTCGAAGGCGTAGATGTGTGTGGGGTCCCTGCAAAGTTTATGTTGTGCACTGTGGTTGATAAATTGCCTTTTTTCAGACTGTGTTAACCCTTAGGAGTGCCTGAGATGTTTTTCTTTGTGGTTGAGGATTCGATTTGTGTGTTTGCTCTCGTCTCACTTCTTTCTTTAGGGTAATCTGATCTCAATATACATTTGCCGATTTGTAATTTACTTTTAACAAGCAATTGCTTTAGAAAATTAAGTCCAGTTTCATTTATTTAACCAGTTTAAAAATTATTGAAAAAAAACAAAACTTAAACATCTAAAGGATGCAACAGCACCCAACAAGTAGATTTACTTGGCAGAATGAATCCAATCTCAACGAAATTGTGGAACAAATGTTGAAATCACATGAAAGACTGTGAGTGTCATAAAGCAGAAGACATCACACATCATATGATTTATTTCCTTCATGGAGAGCAATTGAGTTTGATTGATTGCCCATGAATACATGAATAAGGTGAAAATCTGCAAGAAAAGTTTTAACTGTCTATAGTTGTCTATTGCTTATTCAACAATCACCTAATAATTGAGTATTTGACTACAACACTATGTAATATGTGGGTGGTCAACCATGTAGCCCACATGTCAAATCAGACCTCTAGTACAACCTTGAAGAGTGTAACAGTAACAAAAGAACAATAATTACAATGAAATTAACAGCAAAAAGAATTGTCAATTTTGATCATTTTCAATGTGTGCTCCTCTTTTTTTGCAGTTAAACCAAGATACAGTCTTGAAGTCATGACTAATATGATATATCAATTTACTCCTTCCCAATTGACATGAAATTAGGCTGTATGTGGCTCTTGAGAAGAAATGGGTTTGACACCACTGATGTAGTACAACTTGTCAACATGTTGCCTGTACGGTGAAGATGTACGTCTCTGTTGCCACAACATTCCGAAAGTGCCCTCATCTTCTGACATGTGGTGCCTGTAAAGGCTATTAGAATCCAGTGATTTCGCGCTATGTTCCAGAAACTACTTTGAGATGATTGGAGCCCTGAGGCATGACACTTCATCCTACTGGAAGTAGGTATCAGAAGAAGAAAACACTGATGTATAGAGTGATGAACATAGTTTCGACTCAAACCATTCAGGTCTAACAACAAAAATCTATTACCTGGTATCACACTGGTCTATGCAGCTCATTTGCATCAGCGTATTCTTTGTAGCCATCTACGGCAAACTATTGCCCTCCTGGAACAAACCACATTTCTGGTCCTGACTCTTTCTCTTTCAAGTTTGAAATGTTGTGGGGTATTTTTCTCCAAGAAAATCAGGATGAATCGAGTAAAAAAAAAAATCATGCAGTACAGGGTTAATGCTATTGGATCATTTGCTTGATATTTGCTCTCTTTCAGACCATTTTTTTTTTGTCATCCAGCTATTCCACCACATTTCTCATATCAACTTTTATCCCCATTGTGAGGCTTGGTTTGAACGTACACTCCATCTTGTCCCATCAGGTCAAATTGCAAACGGCCACTGGCTTGTTGTTGGATGATAAGATGTTTATAGATGTGCCGAGTCTTGTGCCTGTGCATATTATACTTGGCTGGCATTACCCATGCTACATATGCTTTTAAGTAATTTGCTTTATTAAAAATATGGACAGGATCAAAATGTTGCAGGTTAATACATTAAGCATATACCAGTATTTCCATTATGATTTTAAAGTTAGAAGGAATTATTAATGACAACAGAGTACAGATTTGTGAACTGTTTTCCCTTCGGCGCACAGACAGGTTAACTGTGGAGGAAAAGACAAACTGCGAATACTACTTGTGTTGCTCTGTGACTTCATAAAGATTAGAATTGGCAGAACTTTGAGGATTTCACATATGATTGTTAGCCATCTCCTAAATGTGTTATTCCTGAGTGTTTTTGTCACTGACTTTCATTATCAATTTAATTTGAGCTTCAAGAATGAACAGCAGTAATAAATAAGGTGTGATCCTACACAGGTTTTCCTCATTCTTTGGGTTGACTTTTTTTTTTCTTCACTGCTGGCAGCTCTGCAGCAAGCTGGCATTTAGCACAATCTGTAGATGCTTTCCTGCCTGCATTTGCGGCAATGTTTGTTGTCAGACAGTCATTCACACAAGAGAGGGCAGTCAAAAGATGAAAAGAGGGGAGAAAACAGCCACTCATAGTTCCTGCCCCTGAATTCTCAAAACTGCACTTCACTACACCATGGAAGCCACAGTGCTCTGGTGGTAACAATTGTTGTCTGTCTGAGCATGTCCTTCTCCATTTTTTATTTATCTTTTCCCAGCTGGAGATGACTGACAACACTCACCACCCACTCCGCACTGTTTCAGCACATAATGATGTGACTGATGTGAGTGGATGGGCAGGGGATGTTGTGTGATGCCACACTGTCAATCATGCTCAAATGAGCTAAACCAAGAGAGGAGCAGTTTCCTTTTTCCACATACATCCATCCAATCTTCTATTGAAGCTGATTTTTATAAAGAGTCTGCTGACCTCCTGACATTTCCACATTTTGGTTTTTCAGGATATTGTTACGCACTCGCACATTCGAGATGGACCCCCAGGGATGAATATGTGTCTTTCATTTGTCATGTTTAGCAAAAAAAAAAAAATCCTGTTAACCCCTTCATCAGGCCAGTAACTGCATTTGTTTACACCTACATAAATAGTGATTTCATGCACCATTACAGTAGAGAACAAAGGAGACCTGCATCAAGTGGGGAGGGTGGCAAAGTGCATAGTCAACAGACCAGTAAGCCTCCCCAGAGACATTCCCACTGCAGCCAAAGCCCAGCTGCATTTTAAAGGTGCCCATTCATCCTGCATGTTACCTCCCTGGTTTTCTCTGGAAAGATACACTTCTACCCCCAAGCAGATTCTTGATGTGCCATAATCCCCAATCATGTGATACTTATTTGCACTATTTATTCATTTACATTTGCCAGGGGGAAGATGTGTTATTTGCTTTCAGTATGTTTGGTTGTTGGTTTATTTGTCAGACAGAATAAGTTAAAACTTTTGATTTTGTTCAAATTTGGCAGACTTCCAGATAATATGCAAGACAGAAAGCGATTGACTTTTTCAAAACAAATGAATTTATTGCACATTCCATATAATATTCTGAACATTAAATCCAGAAAAATTTATAGAGATCCATCATGTGATCTCCATAATTTTTTTATCTAACATGGGGAGGGTAGAACAGTAAAGGAAACATATTCCTGCCAGGTGAAGGGATATATGGTTTCTTGAGCAAATGGTCATTGTTTCTGAAAGAATAGATTTTTTTTATCATTCTGTTCTACACATTTTTTGAAAAGATTAGACTTGTCATGACAACAGAGCATTGTCATGTTTTACATCTTTGCTTTGGCAAAGCAGCTTTAACTCCCAGGAAGCACATTTCACCTGCAGATATGAGAATATATCCAAAATGGTGACATAATCAGTAGTCATAAACAATCTTATGCAATGTATACATATATTATCTAACTTTTTTTTTTCAAAATCATGCCTCATGTCTCCACTAAAAGCTTTAACAGAAGAAGAAATTTGAGGAGTCTTACAAATATATTACTGTACACAGTGGATTTCACAACAGCATTTAAACTTGACAACATGTGAAAAATAACGAAGTTATTCTAAACATTTTCCTTTCTTTGAGTGGCTGTAATCCAACTTTATGCTGAAAATTACTGTTTTAGAATACTGTACTGTTCGTGTTGCTTTGGGAATCATGCCATTTTATGCTTCTATTTTCTTGGTTGTAGCAGTACCAATGGGGTCGTGGAGTTTTTGAGAATGTTATAAAAGGAGCTGGTGTAATCCACAAATTCCTCTCACTGTACAACACACAACCAACATTTTAAACCACCATCAAAGAGTTTCCTCTCACTGTCACAGTGTATAGTTCCTTAACTGTGATATTTGTATTGAAGAATAGCGAACGACAAATTGTCCTAGCTGGTTGGTCTCAAAACAATACCATAAATCAAAAAAAGAAATGCGATGAGGGTCAATCAGAACATTGCCTGGTATCTGTTTCAGTAAACCAGAAAGTTTCAGATGAAATTTGTACATTTTCAGTAGTTTGTTATGAAGTAGTAGCATCAAGTAATCTCTTGTTGTCCCACAAAAGTAGAAGCTCCAGCAGTATGAGTTATTTAGGACTGAAGACATTTTCCAGTTTCAGAACAACTGTCCACTACAGAGTTAATATGAAGTAGTTTCAGTCTGCAGCCCTGTGTTTGGAGGAACCCTGGGTTAGGTAATCTTTTCATCGCTCTCTCTTGAGGAGAGTAAACTGCAGTGACACAGATTTTAGTAACAGTTCAACCACAGGAGGTGACTGAGCACGAGAAGGCAGTGGTTTTGAAATCCCATGTAAACAGTGAGCCAGCAAACTACAGTGGCAAACACTTTGTCAACAGCAATAATGACATGCTTGATTTCTAAATCCTTAAGAAGTGACAACATGCTGCTTAAGTTGTTCCATTCATATGGTGCTATGTCATCTCTAAGTATGTGTTGGCAATAAGAATGCAGGGTACAAAAACAATTAATGAACCTTTGCGCTTGAAGAAAAAATGTTTTCGTATAGATCTATGGTCAATAAAGAAGACTTTGGTGAGTAGGCAAACACAGTGATGGAAGTTAAAATTATACTGATCAATAGGAAGCTGTGGTTGACTCCACAAAAAATGAGGAGAATTAATGGTGATTAAAACTGATGCTTGCATGATTGTAAAACTGTTTCTGTCTGTGATCAAACCCACCAGACAACAAGTTGTTGACCTACTTCTCGACTGAGAGTAGGAGAAGCACAGCAGGAGCGTTTCACACAATCAGCGCCTTCACAGAAGAGCATCAATCATCTGTCATTCACAAATCTATATGGAATATATATCCTCTCTGTGTGTTTGCATGTTGTCCATCTGCGTGGTGATAGTTTCATTTCCTCCCACAGTCCAAATACACTGATTTGAGGTTAATTAGAAACTCTAAGTGAGCGTGTGTAAGACTGCTTGAAACATTTTTCTTACTAACAGGAGCTATCAGCTCCTTCAGGCGGGACTGAAAACTAAATGACACCAGCAAATGAGGTCAAGGCGATATGATTTTTGTATTTTCTTTTTTTTACTTAATGATGGGCACTGAACTGACATCTTTGAAAAAGAAAACTTTTTTGTATGCACTATTTATAGGAAAAGAAAAATCAAACCCTGGTCAGACTGTAAAAGACCTTCAGGGAGATTAAGCGCACTCTGGAGTGGTGCCGTGCTGTTCAGCTGTGCTGCACCTGTACAAATATGACCTTCATGGAGGCATCATCAGAAGAAATCCTTCCCTGTGTCCTCATCTGAAAAGTTGAGATGAGCAAAAGTATGTTTGGTTAAAGAATGATAATTTGTTGGGTGAAAATGATCATGATTTGGGCTTTTGGTGTATTCAAAACCATGATGAACATTTTACTAGTTAACAAACAAAAATTAATTCAGTCAAAATGTGAAATCCTGCCAGTAAGCATGTCAAGATCTGTAATAATTTTAAAAAATAGTTACAGAGATGAGGCTGTACCATCCATTTGTGCACAGTGCCACCTGGGATTGTCTTCAGACCTCTGTGACTCTACACTGGATAGAGCAGGTTTAGAGGATGACTTCTACAACAGGATAATGACTCTACAACACAGACCTCGAAATCCTGAAGAGGCAGGAGCTGAAGGTTTCGCCTTGCCTCTCACAGCGCTCAACCTAAACATCACAGAAAGTCTGTGGATTGACCTCAAAAGAGCAGCGCCTACAAGACAGCTCAAGAATCTCACAGAACTGGAAATCTTTTGCTGAGAGAACTGGCAAAAAAAAAAAAAAGGAAAATAACTTGAGAATTCATTGGTTTTGATTTTTACTTTATTGATCATTTCTTAACACTAACAACATTGGGGGGAGGGGGGGGGGGGAGGGGGGGTCAAATATTTGCCCTGCACTCTGGTTCTAGTGGGATGACCTTGGTAAAGGTCAAATAAAAAAAAAAAAGAATCCATAAAAGGGGGAAAGTCAATCTCTTCAAAATAATACAAAATGGTGACCAGAGGTGCACAAAGAGAGCTGCTTTGTTGGGTTTCTCTTAGTAAAACCATCAGCTGGAAATGACTGTGCCATATTTGGTGCTATATAAATAAAGTTGAATTGAATTGAGTTGAGTTGAGTTCATTTGAGTTGAGTTGAGTTGAGCTGAATTGAATTGAATTGAATTGAATTGAATTGAATTGAATTGAATTGAATTGTTGTACCTTTTGCCCAGATCATATGACAACATAATAAAGGACTGAGAGTGAACACCGTGCGTGTGTTTAAGCAAATACATGAACAAAAGAGCAAGTGGGCATCGTTGATGCAAACTGTAAGCAGTTGCATGATGGATCCATTTTTTTGCATGACTAATACTGGATGACAATGTATGACAGACTGTGCCACACAAAAGATTTATTCATGAAGTTGCTGAACGTTTGACAGGTGGGGTGGCGGGAATGAGCCGGAACAAAATGAGAGGAGCCCAGGAGAGGACACGAGTTGGAGGAACTGATTTGAGCACGGAGCTTGAAGGTGTGGTGACAGTGGACGTGATGAAGCCAGCAGACAGACAGCGAGACACATACACAGAAATACAAAGAAAGACTACACACTGAAAGCGAGAGGGAGGGGCCGGGGGAAATATTAAAAAAAAGACACTTTTAAAACCATCTGCTGTCTGCCAGCATGTCATTCCTAACCAGTCAACCAGTACCACAGGTATCTTTTTGAAGACTGTTACATTTTTAGCACTCGCCAAGCAGAATCTCAAAATGTTACCCAGCATGCACTCACAGATATTCAATTAGTCAGTAGTAATTTCAAAGAATTAATTTTTATTAACTTTGTCATGAGGTCTCGTGAAAATTAGATTTGTCGTAAAACCCATTCATTAAGCGCGTTGAAAACATTTTAAAGTGAATCAGCAGGATACAGTGGAAATATTTGTACTATTACACTTAAAGTGCACACACACACACAAACCCTACTCTTGGAAATATAGTTCACCAACTTTTAGTAATTCATTTGCAATTTACAGTCAATAATTACCTTCGGATTCATGTTTTGGAACTATGGGATGGTTGTGCCCAGATACACCAGAGAACACAGATATACACATACACAGATAACATGCAAACGCCTGAGGTCCCTAAGTCCAATTCAGACTCAAACCTGGGGTTCTCTTATATTTTATGTTTAATATATAAAACCTGATTGGAATAAACCTATTAGCTAATAACAAAAAGAACAAGCAGCAACAAAACTGCTTCGAAACTATGGGAAACTAAACATGAGGATGGCAGCAGACAGTTGACATTAAGTTACTATACGCCATTTATTCAGAGTGGGTATACATCAGGTGTATTGTGGAGTAGTGCTGCTACATTAATGTATTATATCCAAACACATAACACTGAATTGCAATGTTTGTTTTTCTCCAAAGTAATATAGTACAATGCAGTTATATAGCTTATGGCATGAAGTGTCTTGCCACTTATCCTTCTTGTCGTGCAGTGAATGCTCTGAACTGTGTGGCTTGTCGCCATGTGAACAGAGGGACCGTCTGTTAACCAGATCCTCTTGGTTCAAGGCTCTGTGCTGGCCAGAAAACCCTTCACACACGTGTAGTCCAAGGAGGTCACATTTCTCCTCATACGCATGCACACCCACAAGTTCCCTGTCTGTTGATGGAAGCCGTTAGTGTGCACTCGTGCAAAGCTTGATCACATCCAAAAATGGTGCTGCTCAGAGACTCCTGCACTTTGTAACCTGTTGTATATGTATGCTACTGACACAAAAGAGAGAGAGAGAGAGAGAGAGAGAGAGAGAGAGAGAGAGAGAGAAAAGAAATGACATAAAAAATCTCAGGGACCAACCGTGAGCATCTTTGCCTTGGATGCTCGTAAAGCGTTCATCCAGTGTGCCATTTCACTTGATTCCCACGTCTGACTGGGAAATGGAGGATAGCGAGGTCCTTGCCATGTCCCTGTGGGGGTGAAAGAATCATCAGTCATGCTTCCAATTTTAACAGGAGAGCACCCCGGAAAAAAAAAATGGAATGGGGAATGATTCCAAATGTCTGGTGAAGGCTTGGATTCACAGCATTTGGAGCAGACATGGTCAGCGCCTGGAATACTGCCACCAGGAGAGACCCAAAAACATAAAAAAGAGAGAGAGAGAGAGAGAGAGAGAGAGAGAGGGAGAGGGAGAAGGCTGCAGTTTGGCTCACTTGGGCTACCTCAGCTTGGTGGTGGATTAGTCATCAGGGATAATCTTTTCAAACAAGAGCAAGTGGTGACAAAATTGTGCCCTGTACTAATCCATTTACTGAATATGCAAAGTCGGTCATGCATAGCCACAGCTGCTTTGATGCAACATTTTTAGGAACAGTGTGACACAAGGGCAAAGAAGCAGATGAGGGAGTCTGGCCGTCTCGCCGTGTGCTATAGCATCTGAACCTCTATGTGGAAAACAAACATGTTATTATGCCATAGCAACAGTGGCGGTGGCAGGTTTGAACTCATCCTCCTTCAAGTGATGTGTGAAAAGGAAGTACCACAGATCCTCACCTTTTAGGCTTTGGGGACAAGTTAGGGTAAAGGTAGGATTAAGGCAAGTCAAAACAAGTCTTCGAAGTTAAGTCTGTGGGGGTCAAGTGGACGTTCAGGTGGTTCGAAATACAAATTTACTCAGCCACGATTTAAAAAAAGAAAAAAGAAAGAAAGCCATATTTATATGCAACCACTGCAATGAATGTCTTAATACATCCTTATTCTGAGATGACATAAGAAAAACAATTTAATGTTAACAACTAAGAGTGGAAATGATGGCAGATGTAATAATTTAATGGTCAATAAAATAGTCAATATGCAGCACATGGAGGATTATATTGAATCAGGCAATGTTGAAAATCATAGTGGAAGTCAAAATCAACTCTATTTTGTTCATTTGAGTGCAAAACTTCACATAGAGACTCGCTGATTCTGCGATTTTACTTAATATCTCTTAGTAGAGCATTTATTACATCAGATACATGGGTTCAGTCAGAGGATGTTCAATAGGAGGAGAAGTACGAGCCATCTGTGAGGGGTGGGGAGGTGTCCTCTAAAGTGTTCTAATCTTCAGCTCTAAGTGAAAAGGACGGGTTAGGAGGGTAATGTGAGGCAGCTGAACCCTGGTGCCCTGACCAACTGGCTTGAATGCCAGCTTGTAGAGGCCACAGACCTTCTCCGTGTGACCTTTAACCATGTGGCCCCTGAAATAAACAACCATTTTGAGAGGAATGTAGAAGAAGGGGAAAAAAATACAATTATAACGTCAATGATAATTACAACAAATTAACAAGAGGAGAAACCAGGTTGTATACAGAAAAAAGTATAGGAAGACAAAGGTCAAGACCTCAAACTGGTCCTTCAGAAATTGAAAAATTCTCATTAATTACATATAAACTCACTCAACACCTCACATATATTCTCTGACATGCATTACTGATGGTTGAATGAAGACAGCAGCCCTTATCAACTAACTTGCAACCCAAATAAATACTAATTAAGATAGATCAAAGGACATTTATTTGTTTCTGTAAACAACAAAGAGTTCTATCTAAAGGGAGTTTACCTCATAATTTAAATATATTTTCTGTCTTTAAAGCATCTCACATGTTTGTATTACAAGAAAAATGAGTGTCATGAACCACTCAGACAAATTGGAACATTTATAAAAAGATGTAGTCTAAAAATTAGGTTATAATTTCTGAAAATTGTAAGTTTTTAACTTTGCTTTATGACAGTGGGAGCATACCCGGGAAAGATGCTGAAACCAAACTCAAAGAACAGCAACAATTGTCTCACGAGATAAATTATCGAAGGAAGATTATCATTTCAGTGATGAATACAGAAACAATGTTTAAGGTTACCACAGTGGTTCATTCCCCTACACACAGCAGTAGCAGTATATGTCCATGTATCTCTGTGTCCTGTGATCAGAAATAGTCAAACATCCTGTAATTCTCCTTTTCTCATTTGTCTCACATGACATTTACATTCCAGACTATGTCATATGCATCATGAAGTTTTTGTTTCACACTTCTTTAAAATTACTAGAGATAACAGTTTTCTCATTTGACTAAGCTTCTTTATCGAAACAAACACCTGACGGCTTTAACAAACAATCATTTCACCTTTGACTGGGAAAAAGTTTAAAGCTATATGGGAAATGTCGCAAATAACAATCTGAAGTGTCACTTGTCATAGAGGATGTTGACCAAACTTGTTATCAAGTCCTTGATAATGCTCAGAAAGGAAAATAAAACACAATACAATTCTCGGAATAGTTGAATGCAGTTTGCTTTCTGTGTGGTCCTATTCACTGGTGTCTCATTTACCTGGAATCCGAATGCTGCACACAACCATGTTTTGTATGACTTCACGTGTTCTGTTCAAATTTACTTTTAATGCAAGTACAACAAAGACTTGCTGCAAACGTACAAAAAGCAAAATGTTTGGGGCTGGTTGTGTGAAGGCAAAATGACAGTCCATTATCATCGCGTGACATATGGTGAACCAGCCACTATGACAAAAGAGTGATGGAAAAAAAAACACAAGCACTTTTCCTTTGCCTGTCTTCACATTACTGATTGTAACTTTAAATAAAAGAATAAAATGGCGTGGAACAGGAGACCTGAAGAGAAAGCAATGGGGGCACAGTGATAATAGGCTGCATTAGCCACATCTGTTGGGAATATGCCTGCAGTGAGACCACTTGCTCAGTGAAGTGTAATCTTCAGTGGCCTGGCCCCTGTGACAGCCAGCACAGTGAGTGGTTTGGGTGGGGCCAGTGAGGCCTTACACAAAGCAATGAGTTTCACTATGGCAGGTAGGGGATACAAATAACACACATACAGCATAAACACAGGGGGAGGGCATCAGACCGTGTACGAGCCCAGCATGAAAGGTAGATCACCGGTGATATAGAGAGAAAACTAGATGTTGGAAAGGGGACTGTGGGGAAATTGGCTGGAGGGTGTGAATGGATGAGAGAGAAAGAGAGAGAGACAGAGAGAGAGAGAGAGAGAGAAGACAGAAACTAGACTGTGATAGTAAATAGAACAGAGCTGCTGATGTGAAGATGCAATGGGAGGAAAAGGATGGATGGAATGATAAAGAGGATAACTATGGCATAAAGCGTGAGGGCTGAAGGGATAAAAACAAACGATAGCAGGTTAGAGAGGGATGCTAAAAGATGCGATAACAGTACGGAGACTCAAGATGAAATGCTCTCAGTGGGTAGGGATGTATGGTGTGACCTGTTAGAGGAGTTCATATTTACATACACGTGACAAGTTTCATCTCACTACACCCCTGGTAAGACATTGGAAATAGATGTATCGGCTGAATGTTACAATTCAATGCCGGCTTAATAAATCCAGTGTCTGTGTTACAGCTCGAATCATTGCTTTGAAGCGAGTCAGCGCACAAGCAAATAGAGGGGCTTTATGCGGGGAGGCTGATTATTTTACATAAGGTATATATGTACTGCAGGGCTAATGCATTTTCTTCCTTTCAATTGTGTGGAAGAGTTGGATATTTCCTCATCATTCATTGCGCGTATGTCACTGGAATGAAGAATTAAAAAAGAATGTGACATCAAGTGATACCAAATATGCATGACCATCTGATGATATCCCCAACCCAATTTGACTTGTGCACTGGATCAATTGTCTTCCAAGTTGTGATTACGCAGTTCACAAGTCAGAAGTACCATCTTCAATCCTATCTCGCATCCCTGCATCCTGGCAGCCCCATGGGTGCCTGACCTTTAAGAAAGTGTCCCATGAAACAACAGACGGAGGGGAATCGAGGGAGACTCGAGAGATGCCCCCCCCCCCCCCCCCCCCCCCCCCCTCCCCCGCCCCGGGAGATGGACAGACTGGTAGACATGGGAAGTGGTGGCACTTGAAAGCAAATGGGAATCGGGATGGAAATAGAGGCACATCAGCAACTGTTGCCTGCAGGGTTGTTTGGTGTGCACCACTGGGGTGGAAATGTGCGGATGGCCCAGCATGGTGGGTGGGCAATTGCTTTTTTTTAAAAGTGGGAAATAAGAGGCATTTTTATGACTATGGAGATTTGCTTTTCTGTATGTTTATCTAAAACTTGCGTGCTGTGGGTAGTGTAGTAGGATGGGCTTCAAAGCAGAACATGTTTCCTTGCTGGCATATTGTATATTGAAACTTAGCAAGATATCTTGAGACGCATCCCAGAAACCAAATGCTCTACCTGCTGGTTAACAATGGATTTAATCAATTGTGTCACCAGAGAGCTGTGGTATTTTTATTTTAAATGCTGCTTTAACCTTCAGTTATACAATATGCAGTCTTCTGTATAAAAAAAAAAACATCCTCTTGTGTCTGGTCTTGTTTGTCAAACAGCTGTATTGCATATTTCACTGAAAACACACACATGGGAATGGTGTAGTTTCATTCAACGATTTGGCATGGTGTTCTCCAAAGCTTGCATAGTAATCCTCAGCCTTAACCGGAGAAGACATTTACTATGCAGTGCTTGTAAACATCTGATTAACACTGCTTGGCCTCCACATAAACAATATTACAAACATATTTGCATGCACAAACACATCGTGTAAATAAGAAAATCTTCTTCAATGAGGGCTGAGCACAAACAGCAAGAACCGTATGAGATAATAGAGTGTGGAAGGTGACAGCTCAAAAGACACTCATGACCAGACATCAAGTAGAGAGATGTGTACATCCATGGCAAACAGGCTTGCTGTTATTCACGTTTTCAAACAGTGTTGTACAATGTGTTTCTCCACCTGCAACTGAAATGCAACCGTTTAGATACATAATGACAGTGATGATAACAGTGGAGTTTGAGTAAAGCGGACCTTTTTCCTTGTTGAGGAAATCCAAAGTTGTCTTTATTAAAAGGTAATTTCAAAGCCATCTGTTTCCATCAGCAACGCCGCCCCTTTTTTCTCTGAAGGGCTTATTGATTTGGGTCGTAATCTACAAATAAATATATTGTTTGAGTTTATTTTCCCCATGATTTCAGCAATGTTAAAAGGACGCAGCTCATCTGGCTGATGGATGGGAGCAAATGGAGCCCAGGGCCTAAGGGTGGACTGCAAGAGAAATGTACCTTATAACACACATAGAAACCCACACACACACATAAACAACCCCTCCAGATGGGTACCCCCTTGTGAGCAGAGTGTAGGGCCCAATTATGTGTGTGAGGGAGTGTGTGTGTTTGTTTGTGTGTATTGGCGAGAAGTGGGGTGGGGGCGGGGTGCAAACAACTCTTGTCACAAAGTGTTTTGAAAACTATTACAGCAAAATTGAGTCGCATTATGTGTAAAACACACTTTAAATCACACACACCTACATTACAGAACCACCGCACTCCACAGTAACACTGCACAACAACAGCGGAGAGTGTTGGTGGAGGTCAAGGCAGTGGATTATTGCTACCATAAAAGAAAGCACAGTACAGTCTTACCTCACAAAGCTTCGGTCATCTTTTTTTTTTACATGTACTTGTCATGCAGCTTTGTAAAGAGGTAGATGAAGAATCCAGAATGAGACTCTGTGTGCTGTAGATGAATGCCATCAAGCACATCATATGCAGAGCTTTTATTGTCCTTCTTGCATCACAGGACACCACTGCACTTATGGCGTCTACCGTTGAGTGGTGAACGGTCAACTTTTGCACGGACAACTCATCCATGGACAACTCAACCACAAAACTGCAACCCTGGACAACTCGTCCATGAGTTTTTTTTTCAGCATTATTGATTTGAAGGATTGGATTTCAAAGTAAAGTCACTATGCACTGAGAGGTATTTAACTGTTAACACACCTTAATGAGCAGACAACCTGCCGAACGTGGACAGCGGACTGATTTTCATCGCTGACAGCTTTTAGTGATATGTTCAGGTGCATCACATAAGTGCGTCCATCGACATGTTAACGAGCTACAAACAGTAGTCAAGTTGCATGATAAACATGATTAAAATATGACTGATACAGTCATTAGCGAGGTGGAACGACGGCAGTGCTGAAGTTTCGGGTGGGGGGCATCATGTGCGCAAAGAAGATCATTCTTTATGAGAAACACAGCCATCTGATACTATACAAAATCTATATGGACAAATACTAGATATATGAAACATATATAAAATATAAATTAGAAATAATATGTAAAAGTGCATTGTACAGAATATATTTTCTCCCCAAAATTCTGAAATCTCATTTGTGGACGAGTTGTCTGCTGAGGGTGCTGTCTGTGGACGAGTCGTCCGGGGTTGCAGTTTTGTTGATGAGTTGTACTAAGATCCTGTTGAGTTTGACCATTTTCATCTTTTTAGACTTGAAAATAGTTCCTTCTAGTCATGTGCATGTAAACAAACATGGCAGACCCATAGTGGTATTTCTTGCCGTCCGTATTCCAGTTTTATTGCCCATATCAGTAGTTTTATAGTTAAGACTCACCCCTGATAGCATCCAATTTGTCATCAGTCCATACGGATGTTGGGTTTTCTCCATTTTCTTCACAATTATAGTGTGTTGTTCTCTGCACAAATGTCTCTGTGGTTTCTTTAATAAAGCAAGCAACAGCACCCTCCCGTGGCTCGGCATACTAACTACATCGTTGTCAGTGTGTCCGCTGCTGCAATGCAAACACTCCTTTTTTTTTTTCACAAATTAGGTGTTGTCACGTGAAAACGGTTCTGAGGGTGACACCCGAGGTTGCTCTGTTGGTTCAAGCCCCTTTAAACCTGTTTTATGCAGAGCAGAATGACCACTGAAAGAAGGTTGTGGCTGTTTTATTATTATAATTTTTTTTTAAATCTTCCTACTAGTTCTTTGTGTTATGGGTTATATGTATGTCATCGAATGAAGCATGTGAAATTTGGGGTCAGTTGGACCATCGACAAGTTATGTAGACCGTACTTCTGGGGCTATCTTTTTCAAATTTTACGGGCTGTTTTCACTTGGCCTGATGAATGTGCAAAGTATCGCATAAAAGTGATGTATGTTTCGGCCTTCAAAAACTCATTGTAATTAACAGGAGAAAAACAATAACAATAATATTAATAGTATTAAACCCAAAGTAATTACAGAAAACAAATACAAGTAGTATTAACTAAAAAGCATGTACAAATATGATTAAAGTTGCTTCTTGTTAAATGATAAAGGACATTCTTTCTGACTGTGTTGGGTCTTTACAAAGCTTCCTTGTCTGGCCAACACACAGCTTGGTAGAACAAAGAGGTCAGAAACCAAGCAGCGGTCCCTGTGGGAGCTCTCTTGCCCTTCAACCTCTTAGGTGCTCGTGCCTGATGCTCATTCCCCAGAGGTGTCAGATGAACACAAACCAAGAGGTGTTGTATGCAAAGACAAGGAAAGGAGGTGTGGGGAAACAAGGGAGGGGGAACTTGAGAAGGTGAGAGAGGACAGAAAGTGCTTTGAAAGAGTGCTACAAAGGAGAGAGTCAAGGAGAAGAAGAGAGGGAAGTTTAGAGGAAAGGAGCGGGAGGAGTGTGGCTGCAAATGGCATGTGGGGTTAACAGACAGGAGAGATGGGGAGAGGAGAAGCGGTGCTCGAAAGAGAGAATACAACAAAGAGGGGGCCCGCATTAGCGGCACGTCTCAGACCAATTACACTGCTGCTAACCCTCTCTTCTATCGCTCCTCTGCTTTCCCTCTCACTGTCCTCTCCTTTTCTCTCCTTCTCCCCCACTTTCTCTATGGCTGCTCTAACTATCCGTGTGCTGTCAGCGGCAACAGATCCCCATATGATACCGGTCTGCACTGGCAGGTTTTATCTTCCCCGTTGTACAATAGGAAAGAAGGATCTGAGAGAAGATAAGATAGGACCAACCAACAGTGACAACAGCAAACACAGCGCAGAGGGGCACGTGCTTGACACAGTGCTTCACTGCCATCTAGTGGCAGGTGTTTCAGCAGGGCCTCCATCAAATCACGCTGATCATTAGTCACAGGCAGTTACGTTGCAGCAGCAGGATCAAAAAGCTCATCTGAGGAAGTGTTTTTTACAGATGAGTGTAATAAAAACCTTAAGGCCCTGAATTATGTCGAGCACCTGCGCTCTGCAGGGGTTGTAATGCATTTGTGTGTGGTGAGGGTTTGTGTTTACCGTGCCTAATAAACTGAGCCAAAACATCCCGTTCTGGCTAAATGACTCCTAAATGACTCAAACGATGGTGTCTTAAGCAGCTCGATGCAATGCAGATCACTACAATGAAGACAGTTTGATGCACGATGACAGAGAGTTTCTGAACAAAAGTTAAGGCTCTGAACAAATGTGGGGTTGAGGTGATAAGCAGTCATGAGATATATTTGTAAATAACTATGATGAACTGAACTCAATATAAAATAAGCAAGATAACTGCTGAATTACTAGCATACTCATTCATACTAATAACAACAGACAAAATACATCATTGACTGTGGTCTGACAAATTTCCTTGATTCTCCGGATTTATCATTCAGTACAAATATATTTTCACTGAACACTGTCTATGGCTTTACAGTGGTATGGAGCCTGGGGGCTTTGCATGTTCTCTTTGTGTATGCATGTTTATCTTCTGGTTAATACCAACAACAACAAAATAAATGCATTTAAGGTACACTGGTGACTCTAAATCACCTGAAGGCATCTGCCTCTCTCTGTTTGCTCCTTGATATCTTCACCCACTGCTTACAGGGACCATCACAGATGATCCTGAGTTGAATAAATCCTGGGCTTATTTGTGTGCTGTAAAACTATCCGTGTCAAGCTTTAGAATTATGCACATTTTTAGTGTTAGAAAGTGTAGGGTTTTCTGAAGCCTCAAAAGAGCCACCCATCTATCCATCTATCCATCTATCCATTCATCCAGACAAACAAGCTGACATATAAGCAATTTCAGCATACCTGGGGAAAACACACACAGGGAGAACAAGTGTTCTGAATCTTTAATTTTCCAGTTTGGGTCAAACTATTAAATGTCAGGGAAAATCCTCTATTTATTGGGCTGACTCCTCTGTTATGCTCTTGATTTCAGCCTCGGTATTCATATTGCTAAAAAAAAATAATTAACAGAGTCCTGTGCACCTCACTGTCTGACTCTGCAATGTATCATACAAGAGAGACATTGACACCCTAATATGATTTTCTTTTTTAAGTCAATACAAGGGTGAAAAAATAAAAAATAAAAGCAATGATGGTAGCAATGTTGCAGTAAATAAGCCCGGTTGATTTATGTGGGGAAAGTATATCCTTAATCTAAGAAGATATCTTTATTCTTAACAGTCATGAAGTTGAGGCAAGGCAAACATTAATGTCACTGTGGTTGAGTCACCCAATAGTTGGGTAAATCACAGTGTTGCATGTGGGGGAAAAGTAAGTAAACAAAAAATATACACTCAATTAAGCAATCAATGCTCATTCTAATCGTAACTATTACTAACTCTGGCCAATTCAAACTGTTTCTGGCTGTGTACCAACCTGTGGTCTCAGATGACTTAGGGTGCGTTACATGGTAACTACAAATTCATGCTATGAATAGGGTGTCAGGCTGTCATCTGTCTGATAGGGTGTTCATGGTGTTACTGATGAGCTCATTCAGATGCAGTAAGAATAACACCAGTGGCATGTTGTGAAGCACGTATAGGAAGATAATAACGTGTTAAACACTAACTGCAAACTTCTTTTTTTTTTTTTTTTTACATTAGATGAGTCCTCAATATGGGGCCAATCTCAAAAAAGACATTTTAACCAATGACTTAATTTGCATGAGGGCAACGGTCCAATGAGGTGAGTGTGTATTCTGTGTGTGGTGGGCATCAGGGGTTAATATAGGTGCAAAGAGCTGGAAAAAGACAAAAATTAAATCACGGGACCACTCCAGGAATAATGGGACATCTGGTCCAGGCATCTGGAGCCAGAGGACTTTTAGGAGCTTCCCAGCACCCTCTCACCTTGTGGGTAAATTAGCAAAGTGAGAAAATATGGCAGGGGTAAACGATGCTGACAATCACACAGAGGGAGGACAGTTGAGACAGGCTGGTGGGGGAATTCATCACTTGGAGGGTTTTTTGTGTGTTTCACATGAACAAAGGGTGATAAAGGCTGGACAATGTGGGAATTGAAATGGGAATGTGTTTGTGCATGTGCGTGCGTGCGGGCACGCATGTGTGCATGTTTGAAAAGCAGATGGAGGTGGAGCCCGTCTCATTACTCTTTGACAAGAACTGATACAGTTTCTACATTTAGCTAATAAACAGAAATATATTTGTTAATGGAGATTATTATTCCAGGCAAGTTGGACAATATATGATTGACAGTGATTTTCATCAGTCAGACATCAATATTAATCTCTCCTGCATCTGACAGGCAGAATCCATCATTACTAGGCAATCACTGGGCTTTAACAATATTTTTTTTAAATCCTTTTGTCAAATCTGTCATAGATTAGCTCACGAAAATAGGTTCTGGATACATTTTGAGAAACATGCCATGCACCTAAAAGCTTGAGCTTTGGTTTTTGGCCTTACAAAAGTTGTTCAGAAGGCTGGAGGATATGAAGAGACAGGTCATCATTTAAACTTTAGTAGGCTTAAATCTTGCAGTGAAAACTGAGCTTGCAAGATGCAGTCTGGCTTTGCAAGCACACATCATGGACTGATGGGTTGGCATGTGTCTGGAACGAGAGGCAGAAAGAGGGGCAGAGTGGGAGAGAGATGGTGTCAGATGTGATATTGATGACAAGCCAGTGTGCTCGTCTCTTGTTTCCCCTTGGCTTAATGTAAGGTCACAGAGGAAAGGTGGGACAACAAATGCAACCAAGTCACTCTGACAGCCTGACCCCTGGGAGAGAAAATACCCTTTTCATCAGATGCCCCCCTCCCAAATGCCCCATTCCTTTGCAGCCACCTCTCCACTTGCTTTCCCGTCTTCTGATCTTGTCGAATTCACCTTAAGTTAACCTATACTTCCCTCGTCACCTTCCTCAATATCACCAGCTGTTTTGCCCTTTTTGTTCTTTTCCCCACTCTCTGTGCCAATATACATACGCACATAAAGATACAGAAGCAGTCACACAGCCCTCTCCTACCTGGCAGTTTCCTTGGGCTCTGGATCTAATGTCACAAATAGGTAATAAAGATGCCATCAAAAGGACACCAGAGGATCCACATTCTGCCTTCACTCCCTCCCACTCGTAACTCTCCAGAGGGCAGAAGGACATACATCACCTGAAGAGCTCCCTGGCATAGAATTATGTTGTTTAGTGCAGGCTGTTCCCATGGTGATCCAAATGCATAACACTCATGTGCACAGGAAAAAAAGAATGAGACCCACACTGTGCAAAATCAGCTAATATTATCCATTAAGTGGGAACCATTAAGTAATCTAAAGCATACAGCAAAATGTGTCTTAGACCCCCCCCTGTTCAACATGCTCACCACATAAAATCAGTAAGAAAGGCTGCACGGTGGTGGATGGGCAGAACATACTGTATTTATTCCCCTCTGTGCATCCTTCCGACCCCTCCTCAGACAGGCAAATAGGCCTGGCCCACAATATCTAGTCAGATATGACCTTGAGCGAGTCCATTGTCTCCTAGGATCTTCACTCACGCTGTCACATCAGGCCACTTCAGCGTTCTCAATAAAAACAACACAACAACAGCATTCCAATGATGTATGGCCATGCATCAGTTGCATTAGCAAACAGCTGGGGTAGGTTTGTCATTTCCAGTCATTCGATCTGTACAGTGCCGTGGCTTTAAATGTCGTCCCAGTGACATTTTTATGATTTAGCCTGTCTTGTCCAGCTCATTAACAACAGTGCTCATAAAAACCTTTTAACAAACAAAGAAAGGAAAAAAAAAACAACTGCCCTCAGACCATCCTAAGCTAAATGCACAACAGTATAATATGATAAATCACAGTTCATAGACTATTGATAATCGATTTGAATAGGAAAATATTGTGCAGGCATGTCCCACTTGTGTCTTGCTCAAATGAATCTGATATCCTGGTCATGCGTTTCGTGGAGCTGTCGCAGTGACATTTTCCACACAAATGTGCCTGGTTCACTGTGTTACTTTTAAGTGTGAAATTTAGTGCTGTGCCTCTAGGAATTATCTCACCTCCATGTGAGCGTTTTTGTCACAGCCCGTAGTGTTGCACGGTACCAGCTCCAGTTAAGTGGCACATCGCACTCATCTGTGCCCTTTTGCTACTTTGGTGTCTCAGTTCAGGTTGGCTGCACATTTGTGTGAGCAGAGGCTGAATACAGGTGGCAATGACCTAACAGTTCAAATTAGGATGATCCAAAGAGTTGATTTTGAAGGTCTACGTTGGTTGGAGAGCAGGTTCTTTACAGGTTTTTTTTTTACAGGTGTTTCTTTGGAAAAGAGAATTAGCTTTGAATTACTGGTCTATGAGCGTGAGTTTTCCCAGTTCCATCTGTGTAATTGTGGCATGCTACAAGCTGTTAATGCAATCCTTGTCCATTACAGCACCAAGAAGTCACAGGGAACTCTGTTATCTTGGCATTTGCTGTATGAAAAGGTGAAATATTAATTGCAGTGCCAAATCGTGAGCCTTGTAAGTTGCTTTAGCAACACCTGCTTTGAATTTTTAACCCTTTGAATCCAAGCCTATTTCTTCTGCTTGAGAATATTATGCTGTTATATTCTCAATGGCTCTGCTTTTATCTGGTTCATAGATTTATTTTATGCTAGCGGCTAAAATATAGCAAGCGGGTAGACAAATTCACACTTCATGGACTTTGATATTTAGACATTCATTTTATTTCATATATTCTTGTAATCTTTTAATTTTCAACAAAATGATTTATGCATTTTTTAATGCTATTTTTATGTGATTGTGCAGTAGTGTAGCAGGGGAGCATTGTAGCATTATAGCAAGATAGTGTCAGTTTCAAATACCTTACTTGACAGAACCTTTCTGTATAAAGTTTCCTTGTTCTACCTGTTCCACTGGTTTATCCAGGAAATGTAGCTTCCTTCCACATTCCAAAGACATGCATGTTGTGTTTATTTCTGGCTCTAATGGTGAATATTCTTGTGTGAATCATGCTTTTCTTCATTTTGTTGACTGAATCATTTTGGAGTCTACATCAATTTGTAGACTCCAGCAACCATAGTCTGAATAATATGGACATACAAAAAAGAGGGACAACGGGTGAACTGATTGATCGGAAAATTAACTCGAGTGGCCATACTTGGAAACACTGAGTGACAAAATCAACAATGGGGATTGCCTGAATATTAGCACGCAATAGATTTTTATCATTGTTAAAAGCACAAAGAACATTATTCTCTGTATTGTTTTCAAGTTGCATTACATAGTTATTTTAACCAAAACCAAACACTTGATGTGTCGCCTAACCAAATAAGTTTGTGTTACTAGGTTTTCATTCGTTATGTTTATTGTGCCCAATGTCATAGTCATAAAACTCTGCTATGCTGGTCACTGGTGCAATGAATTGTTTATATGAAATGTTCTGTCTTTATTTTGTGACTAAAGCTACATTGCAACTTTTTATTTATAATTAGCAGGTACTCCTAGTCAGTATTCAGCTACTCTAGTTAACTGTTTATACATTTGAAATAATTTCATGAGTGGCTTGCATGCAATTTCTTTCTCTATTGGTATGTTTGACTTCCTCTCCTCTGGCTGGGACCCAATCAATCTTCTTCAGCAAACCTTCCTTAATCTGTTGAGTCAAAATGTTCCTGAAAGCCCAAATCGTGTAAGTGATACTTTAATGTTTCACTTACAAAGCAAAAACTTGCACAATGTTCTTTATGTTCCAACTAAAGACCATGCCCAGTGATTTTTCTGCATGAAACAAATATCAACGTGGATAATCGATAATCAAATAGAAGTAATTCATTGAACGAAGATGTTTTAACAGCACATTGTAATAGTTTGCATGTTTGTTCTTGAGCTGTGATAGTTGTTTGCAGAAACTATAGAAAAACAATGATTTCATTGGGTAACAGTTTACTTGTCACTGCCCCTCTCTCTATCTGAGCTGCTACATGGAATAAATTAAGGTCTGATGAAGGACACCTGGGGTTGGTCCCAGTCAGAGGAGAAAAGTACAACAGCTGTTTGACTGCAAAGGGCAGATTGTTGAAATGCAGTTTATGTATTTAGTTGATCAAAAACAATTTTGTTTCTTTAAAGTTTCACATCATGAACATATAATCTCTTACTGTATCTTCTTAAGTCTTTAAAGCCTCCATGTTGTCTTCTCACGTTATCATCTGACTTCAAGGCCCCACAGGTTGTGCATTCAGGGTTCCTCCTCTCCAAGGCACCATTGTAACACATGGCTCTATGAGTTGCTGTCATCCTCCTGTTAGTTCTGTCCAGTCTGGTCATTCGCCTCTGACCTCTCTCATTGGCATTTTCCAACCCACAGAACGACAGCACTTTGGTTGTTGTCTTTGGCAAGAGTCTGTGTATACTCGACAGACCGTGGTGGAGGAAATCTCAGCAGATTAGCGGTTTCTGGAAAAACTCAATCTCGACCGTCTGGCACGACCAATAATTGTATGGTCGATGTCACTGAGATGACATTTCTTTCTGCTTCTGGTGTTTGCTCTGAGGATGCTCCAATATGGTAGGTGTGTACAAAGACAAAGGCAAAAATTCCTATCCAAAGTTGATCAATAAGGGGGGTTCATCCACATCGTATTGGCACTTTACAGATGCACACTTTTTTTTTTTTTTTTTTAGATATTACAGGCACTTTTGTTTAGTGTATGGTGTTCTCAATTCATATATTTGAGGGGACCTTTGTTGGCTTTACAAGGATGGAAATGTCCAAAAAATAAAAACCCTCCAGTGTCTAGTTCATCTTTTGAGTTCCCTTTCTGTCATTTAACACTCTCAAGTGGCTATTTACCATTAAATGTACGCCCTGATGGGGCTTGCTAAATATAACTCCCCACTTTCTTCTGCTTTTATTGATTTAAAAACTCTCTCAATATTGTACAATTTTTTTCAACAGGACCCTAACTCTCAATTAAACTAGGAATTAAATAATTGATGGGTAAAATGTGACTACATATCCATACATTTTCCTTCTATTAATGCATTTCTTCTTTCCAGCAAATCACAACAAACTTCATCCACTATAAGTAGTGAAATAAAAAAAAAAATGATAATAAAAAACAGGTTTAGCTTTCTCGTCAAAGTGTTCCATTCACACCAATTATATGTTTTCAGCTTTTCACAAGGAAACACAGAAAAACAATTGTAAAATATTTCTGGAGAGCGATTCCAGAAAAAAAATCTATTTAGTTTTGGGGTTTTTTCTTCAAAACCCCAATGAGAAAAAAAATCAACTTAGGTTCTGAGATATATTTGTATAGGTAGTCACTAAGCGATTATTTTTCCATCAACAAATTGAACCCTCCTGGAAACTCAATTTCATACCCTAATTGATGTACTCAAAAACCTCAAACTGAGGTTCTGAAATAGTCACACTGCTAGCAGGCAGAAACAAGAACTTGTGGTGGGCCAATCGATAGAAACTTCATTACCAGGAAGCCGGGCTAGTAATCTCCTTGGCTGCAGCTGCGAGAGGCATACATTCAACCACAGCACCTGTTCCCAATGATATATCCAGGCTGCACCTGCAGAAGCACAAAGGCACACTCACACCACTCAGTGGTTTAACACTCCCAAACTATCTTACCATCTTTTTTCTCCGTCTGCCTGTCTACCTATCAAATACGAGCGCACAAGGTTTCCATGTTATTTTATGCTCTCTCCTTGTTTCTCTCGCTCTCTCTCGGCTCCAGATGAGCTTTTTCACATTTGTGCCAGGATGCATCTTTAGTAGCTGACACGAGCAGAAAAGGAGAAAACTGATGGGAGAAAAAATAGTGGTGGAGAAGAGCAGCGGGGCAGGGGTGAGGAAGGCAGTGGGGGGAAAGTAAAGGGAGGAAGCAGCTGAATATTTTTTTTCTTTCTGTTAATAGAAACAGACTGCTGGGGTTCAGAAATTGTGTAGTATGATATTAAGGTAGGACAGCTCTATTTTACACCAGAATTGGATCTATGATGGCAAGCCATGGAGAAAACATTCAAGCATTGTTCCTTTGTGGCTCTCCCTTGTTGAGAAAATTGGAACTTCTCAGAGGGGGTGGGGGTACTTATCAGGAATAAGTACTCTTAGAAGTATTTATCCTTTGACTGAACTGTTACATTTGTAGCAGTTTAATTCTCTGACAGAACAAAAACACCAGTGAAAACTAAATCCCGGCTTTAGTCATGAATTGATTTTGTTCCTAACTAAACAACCTGCAAAAGATTTCTGTCAGGTCCAGTGTTGTGTGAATGAAACGTACTTATTTTATGTTAATTCAACCAGTAGATGGCAGTGACAGAGCAAGAACAAACACATTTTATCTTACAGTAAAAAAAAAAAAAGGGGGGGGGGGGCACATACAGTATTCCACAGGAAGAGAAGTTCATGATATCTCCACAGTGATAAAGAAAATACTTTTCCTTGCTATTTACCCTCCATCCCATCTAGCAGCAGCCAGAACTAATCAAAATGTGCTCTTCCCTGCTCCAGCTTGGTGATGACTACTCTTATAGTGAGGAATACTGAAGTCTCCCCTTGAGACGGAGGGATGCAGCTGCTCTGTCTGATGCACACCGGAGAGCACCTCGCTGGAAAATGTTGTTCCCAGATAGAAATAAAGAATGGGCACGGGTTATCTATTGTCTCATAGCCTCCATTATGGTGGGACTGGTCAATACCAGGAGAGAAATAATAAGTATATGCTAATAGTGTCCATCATGCATCCAGGTACTGCAAAGCAAAGCAGAATTGTGGAGACTGTCTCCTGTGGCCCACTCCTAATCCTGATTGACATAATATATGTGCACTGAATGGATTTCTGCCTCATTGAATAGACTTAATGAACAGTGCATTTGGTGCTCGTCCATTAAACTGAAATCTGTGTTTAATCTGCAGCAATTATCGTTTTGTGATAAACACAGGAAATGCAGGTTTGATTAATTCAATGTTACAAAACAAGTATCTGTAGCCACAGTGTGTTGAGTTGCCAAGAGCCAATTCTCCAAACATTCCATAATAACACAGCTGTGATGCATATTTCTGGAACTGTATATTACTATAGAAGTGATGATTCCAGCTGGCGCAGTAACAAAGTTTAGTGTCTTTGGGCTTTTGGCATTCCCACAATCATAGTAATTAGTCTGTGAAGAGTGTTTTGGGGCATTTGCTTAATTTGTACTGTATGAAACAATATATTACACGTTGGACATTTTAATTTAGGGAATAGTGCAGCTCCACATTGTTCTGAAGGAGAGCACTATTACACACATCTGCTTGCAGAGAGGCAGACCATTGTAGGGCAAAGCTGGGTTAGTGACCTGTTTGAGCACCTTGAGAAACATTTAATATAATCAATGGCTTGTAGGGAAAACAAAATCAATGTGAAGTAACAAATCAAAAAGATACACATTCTTGTAATTAAGTAGTATTTATGGGCACTTGTAGTTTACCTCCGAGGATGATATCCATGCACGATTTAGATTTAAACCCATGAGGTGACCATAATGTAATTCCCATATACACTCCATACAGTAAACTGGGTCCTTTGCCTTATATTGACAATTCAATTAAAAGTGACTGATTATTAAAAAAAAAAAAAAAAAAAAAAGTTTATAGTGAACCGTTACTTTCGTTTGCTGGTAAATGAGGAAGCAATGTGACATATTTTCAGCCCTGCTTCAATTCGTGCATATAACATGAATTTAAAGGCGGTCATTCAGTCACAGCATGTTTTGAATGTGTACTCACAGGCTTTCAATGGTGTCTAATTTGAGGGAGCATAAAGGCCAGTCGAAATGCTTACATTTCATCAAGCAGTTCACGGTGGATTTTGAGATCTGTTGTGGGTCATTGTCCCATTGTAGAAGCATGCTTCTTTTCAATTTCTGCTTCATGATTGACTGGTAAAATTTGCATCCCGAATTTACAGGTATTCACCAGAATTCATTTACTCCCCCATCTGCAAGATTTTCTGTGCCGCCGGCTTCTTCAAAGACCCAAAACAGATTATTTCTCTTCAACAGTTGGCAAGATGTTCCTTTCAAATGTTCCTTTTTTTCCTCCCCTTCAAACATGTCTTTGGTGATTGTGGCCAAAGAGCTCAATTTGAACTTCATCTGTCAACAATGGCTCCGGCTCATTTAAATGTTGCTACACTGATGTTTGTGATGAGGTCACAAGAGAGGTTTCCTTGTGATGACTGTTTCATACGGTGGACCCTGTTTGTGCACTGATGCTGTTGACTTGAGGCTGATTTGACATGGATGGTTTTGCTTTGCTTTTCTGCCGAGCCGATATGATGTTTTATCCGAAAGTTTTCTTGATCTTGTCTAGACGTTCAGAGTTCCTCTCAACTGCCATTTCTTCAGAGAGTTTCTGACAGTCAAAGCTTGGAGTGCTTTGATACTTCTTTATAGCTTCCTCTTGCTTTGAAGTAACCGTACATCAGAAAAAAAATCATTTTTTTTCCCATGTTTGCTTGCCTGAGTCGTTGCGTTTACTTCTCTTCACTTCAAAAATCAACACTATGAATGTAATTTGCCCAGTAATGTCCAAACTACTGCACTTTAGGTGGTCCACACTGGAGACTTTAATTTACTCACCAAGGCAGGATTCCTATGTAAAATACATTATTAATTGCAATCGGAATCTCTGTAATTACAACTTAATCCAAAGGGACGTATGTAATTTTTAAAATGATCTATGCTTAACTTCAGTGAAATTGTTGTAAAAGATATCGGTTCTTGTTTTGACCATTATTTAAACATATAAGGTAAAAACATTCAAGGACTTTTTACAATTTCAAATTATGGTCTCCATTTCAAAATTGGAAAATGATCTGATCTTATGAAATATTTTAACAATTTAAGATACTATCTTTTATTTTTAGTGAAATAAGGTAAATTTTAATATTATATAAACAAAAAGGCTTGAGATATCCTGTTGTCTCATGTTTAGATCTGCCTCACTTTTATGACTTTGCACAATTTTAAACTTTACTTTTGAAACTCGTATATCTCTTGGCACAATACTTTTGTGTGGTCGTATCCATCTTACTTAACAGCTGTGAAGCCGTCTCGTAGCTATCAAGATAGCTTAGCAGCCCTTTGATTAAATGAAAAGACCAAGGTTAACAGGACATCTGTTAGGGAATCTGGGCAAAGATTACCCCGGCCTCATCTCACACAGACTCACAGCAGCAAATGATGTAATTAAGACCAAAGTAATACTGCCTCTTGGCCCTGGCTTCTAGCCTCATTCAACCTTTTGTAGTAGTTGTTTTCTGCCCACTCTTAGATTAGAGAGCTCACCAAAAACAAGAAAACATACAAAAAGTAGTTGTGAATGCTTGGAACAGAACTCGTAAGAGAATCTGCTGCAGTTATTTTGTATTAGCAATCATTTTCCATTTTGATTTTTGGTCAGTCAACAGTCTTTATATTTGTCTTACATTCCATTTGATTTTGGGCTGGAGAGCATTATGATAGTTTCTGTTTTCTATGTTTGCTTGTTATTCACAGAGTTTCAAAGAGTTCACAGTTGATCTTGATGAAGTGGATGACCTCAGAGAACTCAGAGAAACAGAGGTCAGAGTATCAGGTGTACGCACATATAGCATCACTGGTTCAGCTCCTTGTCTTGTCACTGCTTCTTCATAAATAATGTAAAACCAGCCTGTAACATACAACCTTTCATGTTTGTTTAAAAAATTCATTACACAACTGATCACCTCCAATTTTAATCTTTTACTTACACTGAAATGCAAAAGGTACATCTTCTTTTCATGAAATATATAAATTCAACTGATAAATTGATTCACATCTGAATACTAAAAATACTACTGTTGTGTGATTTGAGGTAAGCACACTCTAGACCTTTAGTACCTGAATGCAGCTTTCAAATGACTCTCATTTTCCTCATCTTCTGTTTTCCCACGCTCTAATGCCTCTCAGTCGACCATGTCTACGGTCTGTGTTTACAGAAATATTTCCAGGCCCGGAGCAGAGACCGGAAAAAAAAACTCTGAATGCAGGAAGCAAGATAGATTTTTAGATGATCCATATTAATATACTGCTTTCTCTGTCACCGAGCTGATGATATTATGCAAAGTGTGTCATAAAAATAGAAACTGGGTCTGTTTCCACAATCTCTCCAAATAACATTTATCATTAAGTTCATTGCTGTCCATCCATCCGACACTCGCTCATGATGAGAAATGACGGCAAACACCCGAGACTGTACGAGACAAAATGATTGTGTGTGACTGTCTCAATCTGCCCTTTTCCAAAGAACTTCAATCTCTCAATATCTCTGAGCAGTATGCTTCCAATCCCAGCAAACAGCTGGCCTGGCATTTAGAACACATGAGGATTAGGGGGTTGATTTAGTTAAGGGCTCAATCCAGAGTCAGACCATAGCACCACTTATGATGCCAAGATCACCTCTCTGCAGGGTATTTTCATGATGTTTTTACATCATCCGCATTGATTAAATGCACATAAAGCACATAAGAAATAATAATATTCGTTACCACCTACACCAGGATGCTATGTGTCAGTTATTTAATATGTGTTCTTATTTATCTGTTTATATTCTGAAGTGTTTGAACAAAGAAATATGACGAATCAAAGTATATAATTTGACATTTGCTTTGATTCTTTCTGCAAAAACTTGTTTTTATCTGTTGTTTTGTTTTTTGATCACTGCTGGATTAAAATAATCTCCATACTGTGGAGATTTCAAATGTTGTCAGGTCCAGCTCAGCTGGTAATTATATGTTTTTACTCTGTCACAGGAATACACAGCGTGCAGGTGCTTGTGACAACACAAGTGTGTTTAAAAAGTGCAGGTGTGTGTGTGTGTGGGTGTGTTTTCATAGTATGCATGAAACAGGAATCTGTGAAGTCAAGCAGATAGCCCGTTGGCCATTCCCTTTCATTGGTTAACACCAGGGACTGATTTGCATACGGTGGGAGTGTCCTGAGCCAGCAGTGGGATGAATGACTTGTTCAAGTCAGACAGAAATAAGGCATAGCACTTAGCAGAGGACTGCACAGCTCAACGCTGAAAATGCCTGGGTTACTTAAGCTGCCACTCTTCCTGCTGTAAGTGGAAAGTGCTGGAATAGGACATAAACATGTTCAACAGCAGACACACCAGCCTTAGCAAAGCAGGAAGAATCTGGGTAAGTTTTGTCATGATTTACTTTACAGATAGTCTTCACTGTGATGTGACTCAGCTACAAGTGCTTTTTTAATGCTGTGAATACTATTTTATGTTACAAAGGCAGAGGCACAAGCAGGCCTCATCTCCCACACAGTCCCCCCCCCCCCCCCCCCCCCCCCCCCCAAGTGTTTTTAAAGCAAGTGCATGCAAGCCTTTATCTCAAAACAAATCTTATTTTATACACTTTCTGAAATAATAACATTCATGTATTAGGTTGCATGGCTGTAGTTCAAATCAGAGGCGCATGCAATAAATAATACAGCACAATATTAACTTTTTCACATCACCATAAAAAAGTCTCACTTTGACTTTCTCGTTTTATTGTGCTTTTCTTTTATTAAACTGTTCTCCTTTGATTGTCTTGCATTTCAGGAATTGTGTATCCTCTTGCTCTACGCCACCCCATTTTCCTGTTTGGCACATTTTGGTCAAGCAAAAGAGCTCATCTATAAGATAAAAGAGGGATTACCCAGGGGGACCTTCATAGGAGCCATCGGAGTGGACTTAAATTTGGATTTCACTGTGGATCCCCCCTTTATATTCAATCTGCCACAAAAGAAGGTCAGTGAACAGTATGTGAATCTAAATAATACGACCGGGGAGCTGTACACATCTGCTACAGAGATTGACAGGGAGACCTTCTGTCCTGATAACTCTGAGGGACAGGGATGTGTCCTCTCTCTGGATATATTTGTGCTCCCTCAGCAACACTTTCAGCTTGTTAAAGTGAAGATTTTAATTGAGGATGTGAACGACAACAGGCCAAAGTTCCCCACAGATGAGATTGTAATGTCAATCCCAGAAAATGCACCAATCAATGCTCGGTATGCAGTGGAGCAGTCTGCAGTTGACCCTGACCTGGGTCAGCATGCAGTGAAGACCTACTGGCTGGTTAATGACTTTGGCATGTTCACGCTGGATGTTGAGGAGAATGAGGGAGGTGAACTGACGCCCTTCCTCATTGTTACAGAAGCTTTGGACAGAGAGACACAAGCTGAATACAACACAGATATTATCGCAGAGGATGGAGGGGTCCCTCCTCTACTTGGCGCGGCCACTTTAAAAATTGTCATCACGGACGTCAATGATAACTGCCCCCAATTCACAGAGTCACAAATGAATGTTACTGTTAATGGGAATACCACTAAAGGGGCACATTTGGCACGTCTGCATGCTTTTGACCCTGACCTTGGTGCTAATGCTCAGATCAGCTATGCTTACAGTGAACGTGTGCCAAGGGACACCAGGAGCTTGTTCCATTTGGATAAAATTACAGGGGTGATCAAGCTAGCAGGGAATATAGACACAGCCACAGCCACATTTTTCAAACTCACTGTACTGGCCAATGGACCTGGTTGTATACCCACTGTCGCCACTGTGACTCTCAATATCATCAAAGTTGTCACAGGACCACCTACTATCGTACCCCGATATATTGCACCGGAAAAGGATGGGGTGGTAACAATAAAGGAGTCAGAGCCAGCTTTTTCTCCCATTGCATTTTTCACTGTTAAAAATGTTGACACAAACCAAAGGGTGGACTTGGATTTGGAAGGAATTGGTCCCTTCAGACTTGGCCCCTATCAGCAGTTTAAGAATGAATTTCTACTGGAGACTACAGAACCCCTTGACTATGAGAGGACACAGGAGTATGAGCTAATCTTGGTTGCGAGGAATGCTCAAGGACTTGTTATGAAGACCTTCCTTAAGGTGCAGGTTTTGGACGAGAATGATAATGCACCTGTGTTTCAGCAGTCTATGGTGGAGATATCAATTGAGGAAAACAACCCACCAAACACCTTTTTAGTACAGCTCCAGGCTTCAGACCAGGACAGCGAAAGCAGAGGTGAAGTCGTCTATCTTCTTGGAGGTGATGCGCCCAGGATTTTCGTTGTGGAACGAGACACAGGCGTCCTGACTGTGGCCACCTCGCTGGATCGTGAGGAGAAGGAGAAATACAGATTTATCGTACGAGCAGTGGATCAGGGCTCACCCAGGCGGGAGTCGATCGCGACAGTGGTTGTGACTGTTCAAGATCGTAATGACAACAGTCCACGATTCATCAATAAGGACTTCACTTTCTTTGTACCTGAAAACTTTCCCGGTTACGGCGAGATTGGTGTACTCTCGGTAACTGATGCCGATGCTGGGGAAAATGGCTGGGTGGCCCTTTCCATTCTCAATGGCAGCGACATCTTCATGATCGACACTGGTCGAGGGGCACTCAGGGCCAAGACATCACTGGACCGCGAGCAACAGGGGACATATCAGCTATGGATCGAGGCTGTTGATGGTGGGGAGCCTGCGCTCTCCTCTGTTACCATGGTAACCGTGCTGTTGTTGGATGTTAATGACAACCCACCAATTGTCTTGTTTCCCCAGTCCAATCAGTCCTACATGCTAGTGCTGCCCAACACTGTACCAGGAACATCAATCACGGAGGTATACGCGGTGGATAAGGACACTGGCATGAACGCTGTGATCGCTTACAGTATTATTAAAAGGAAAGGTGGTGAGCCGGGGTCATTTGCCATTGACCCTGACACAGGAAATATCACATTAAAGAGGGAGCTCAGCAACCGGGGCCTCTACAGCCTTCTGGTCAAGGTCAGTGACCATGGTCAACCTGAACCACTTTATTCCACTGTCATGGTTAACTTTTTTGTTAATGAAACTGTGAGTAATGAGAGTTACATCCAAAGTTTGCTGACCAGAGAGACCGACATAGAGGTGGAGGAGAAGCCCTGGTACATTGGTCAAATGAGAGACGGTCCTGAGAGGTATGAGCTGTTTCCCTGTAAGCCCATCATTATAGCTCTATCAGTGACATGTATGGGGCTGTTCTTCTTAGTACTCACATTGACATCTTACATATGCTGTAAAAGGTTTAAAAAGAGCAAGAAGAAAAGATCAGAGGCAGAAATACCTTTGAAAATGAAAAATGACTCGATGCATGTTGTAAACAGAAAGCTCAGGCAGTTATCTAAGATTTGATGTTCTGTCGTCCACACATCCAAAATCCACCACTGTTTACGTGAATGTTTACAAAACTCCCTGAAAGAAGGGCAGCTCTTCAATTAAGTTGCTCCTTTTGCTTTTGTCCCATTTTTCTGGTTTACTTTTATTAACCATAACTGAACAAGAGACTTTATTCAGGCATTGTCTCCCCCAGAAACACTATTAGCCACTACATGTTGTCACCATTATTGCAAAACCACAAGGAGCAACTGTCAGAATAAAGGGCCCTATGTAAATATTGTACAAATGTTTTGCAACTTTATACAGTTTTGCATTGGCATGAAAGATACAAAGGATGTGTGGAAGCACAGAAAATGCTTGTTTCATTAATAGTGTCCGCAAACAATTCAGTCGCTTTACGTCACCTGTTGTTATTACAAAGATATTGTTATATTTATTTTTTTATTGTATCATTCCAACATATTCATGAAGTAACTACTAATGTCTAAACTCTCAAAGGAAAAAAAGTCTAATCAGACTTTGCTTGTCATGCTAAAATACTACACACCAGTTCAATTATGATGCATTTTGTAAGATAAGCATGACCTGAAAGTGAAAATAGACCAAAAAGCAGAAGGATCACTATTTTCCAGAGCTTTCAGTTGTGTGTCTCTTTTTTATTGCTTTAGCTCAATCATTATGAACTGATATAATTCTGTGATATATGTACAACAATAGTTGAGTAATATGCTGTGAGAAAAGGTTTACAGCTTCTGAAAGTGAATCTGAATTTTTTGTTTGTTTGTTTGTCTGCTTTGTTTTATACATGTCAGATTCTGTAGGTTGTTTCTGAGCCACTCGGAGTCCTCCAGATGTGAAGGCTTACTGAGGGTATTGACCATATATGTAAATCACTTCAAATGCCATCTCAGCAAAGATTCACATATTTTAACTTTCACTCTGAACAAGTGGAATTATGTCCAAACTTGTTTGTCAAACTGCTTTAAGTACATCACTGTCCTTCATCAAGTCATGCAATTCTCAATGTTTCTGTGAAAACATGCAAGTGTCTGTGGAAGAAAATCTGAGTAATTATTAAAGATGTTTATTTTTGTACTACAATGGGTTTTATTCTATGTAAATATTGCAATAAGATTGTGTGTCCTCAAACAGGTTTGTCACTTCTGCCACATTTAGTAAGGGTAAAAAGTCGTGTGCATCAAGGTATCACTCACCCACCAACTGAAATAAGATGAAAAACACACACAATGTAGATATACCATATGTGAGACAAACTCTCCTGTTGTTTAAGCAAATGTAATGTTTGAAACTAAAAAAAAATCTTCTCTGTGTTGAATAATTAAGCTCATTAGTCAAAAGGAATCAAATTAAGACAGCATCCTCTTCAGATAAGATTTAATCTGGCATTCAAATTACCTGCTGCATTATAATTCCAAAGACACTGGAAACATGAAACGGTTAAAGATCAAAAGCCAGATATCCTGTATTGTTGTTATCACTTGCATAGGTCAGAGCTGGTGAGGTAACACCCAGAGTCACACTTTGAAGGAACAACACTGCACCCAGTCGCCCTTGTCAGGAACATTTGGGGATCAAATCATCATCTCTCACCTTCCCTGAGTGGTATTGGCAATCACTGTCCTCATAGTACCAAAACAATATCATCCAGGAAATTGTGAAAGAGGTTGTGACACTTTTGCTTCTAACAGATGAACTCATAAAGTCTTCTTTTTTTTCTTCTTTTTCTTTTGCTTTACAGTGCTACTGTTTCTCTGCCCTATGCTGGTTTATCTGTTTTGCTGTGAGGCTCTTTGTTTTTCCAGTTAACTGTGCACACTCCCAAGTCAGGCACTCTGTCGGATTACATGAGTTTGAAACCTGTTCGGGTTTGGCTCTCACAAAGCAGCAAACATGCTAACCATCCTGTGAAAGTATTCACACATGTGCCTCCTCAAATTATCACCAGTTTTATTAGAGAAACACTTCCTGTAAGCACAGAGCACATCAGGAGCTTGAAACAGCTCAGTGTAATCCTCACTAATCACCTCTGGCCAAACAGTGCATTGCACAAATATACTGAAAGATGATATACATGCTTGTACTGAATGTACAAAAAGTAATGACATCGAAGACAGGTGCTGTAATAATAAAGGAATACCTTAAGAGTTCATGACATTGAACAAATGCATTTCACCTTATGTAAAAGAACAAGTGTAACCAGTTTATTGTTGCTGTGCTAGAACCACTGAAGAAATGTGGCTAACTATTGTAGCTGTTTTCATGTGAGCCTATGCAGAGCAAAAATAATAACAATAATAATAGAGAGCAGCAAAATTCAGTCAGAAAAGGTACTTCGTCAACTTCTATTTTTAAAACTACTTTCATATTTGGATGTCCTTCACTGCTTTCACTTTGCAGGACATTTTACAGAAAACTTCTTATAATATATGGGAACAGTTTCAAATGCCGCATACTCTTGGGGGACCAGGTGCTCCGTCATAATCAACTGCCCTCATTTGTCAAGCTGAATCAATACCCAGTCAATATCTTGCTCATGCATCCCATATCTTCCTTTGGTAAATAAGTCAGCAGCCTGGCCACTGGTTGTTTGCAGCCAAGTGACACAGAATTTAAGATGGTTTCTGCACAGTATTACAATTTTTTTCTTTTTCTTTTCATTCAGAGCAAACGGTTACAGCACATGATTTACTGCAGGAATAACAATGGCGGTCTAATTTCACTGTACCTCATTTCTCTCTCACCCACTCCGACTCTTTCAATTAGTCATTTTTCCTCCACATGTTTAGACAGGAAACAGTCGTATAATCCCTTTTGGCCTGTTGTGGCTTAAGCCCAGCTGTTATGATGATAGAGTGTGCTCCTGGGTGGAATAACAAACAGTGGCGCATGTTATTAGGTGATATGGCTTGAGCATGGAAACACATTTCCTGAAATATTGCAATTATTTCATTAGTCATTCAAGCCATTCTTTGTTTTACTGGAAACAAATGTATGACATGTGATACGCATTATATTTGTTATTGATGTAATTAATGGTAAGTTTTGCTGCAATCTTGAAGATTTACTGTTATATTCTGTTGTGTTTATACCTTTTTTTGGCAGATATGTGACAGTGTAAGAAATGCATTTAGCCTGGGTTAGTTAGTTGGATAGATGGATGGATGGATGGATGGATGGAACCACTCTGTTAGCTGTGGATGAATGCAGAGTACATAGAGAAACAGGCACATGCACAGTGATTTAGTGACTAAATAATTTTAAACCCTTTTTTGAAGACTGTGAGAGATTTCTCGATACACCCGGAGAGAGCATGGCTCTGAGCCAGACTCAAACCGGGGACATTCCCGCTGTGAAGTGTGGAGCACTAACAACTACAGGACCATGCGACTCTATGCTCAGAATGTCTATGTGTCACAGCTGTGTTTAATAAAATACACACTGAGGCAACATCAGCTTAATCAGCGGATTACTAAGCATATCACAGCTTGTCCTGAGGAGAACACAGCTTGGTTTGTACCACGTTTAATGTCAGGCTTTTTAGTAGTTATCAAGATTCATTTTTTTTGCCCATAAACTGCAATCATCAACTTCATAGGGACATCACATAAATAGCCAAAGTTATTGTTAGAGGAAAATGTGAAATTCATAATAGCCTCTGTCCAAGTCAAGAAGATGTTGACATGATAATGTGAACCAAGTACAGATGTCGCACAGTATTCTGCTGTAAAACCTGGATTTATCTAACAGTATGCAGCTTGCAAGAGCAACCATGGCATTTCATTTTGTTGTGCATAAGCCAGTATCCTACTCTGCAGTTTCAAATAGCAATTTGATCTATACATTCCCCTGCCCAATGCCATCCTCCAAAGAACTTTTAACCTCAGCTACAATTGTTTTTAACCTTCAAGAGGTCATTGACATGGCTCTATCTTAGTAGATAAATCCTTCTTTGGGTTTTTTGTCATGGCCAGAAGCAGCTGAGACACTCCACAGCTTTTCTACACGACTGATCGCCTCCAGCAGTAAACCTGCTGACAGCTAGTTCAACATCTTCAGACGTGGGCAGAGTGGACTTTGGAGGGGTGGCTGACTTCAATCAGGTTTTTCTAGTCGTTCTCACTCCAGGGGTTAGTTTTCTGTATTTTTACATTATTACACTGTACACCAGGTATTCAAAAGACAGATACTTTAGGCGTTTGAAGATTCCTCTTCCTCAATATGTGCATATTGTGCAGCTAGATGTGTTTCTTCAGTAACACACCGAAGGAAAAGACAGACGGCCCTAGCTGAAGGCTAACTATGTCCACCACTCATTGTTCTCTCTCTCTCTCTCTCTCTCTCTCTCTCTCTCTCTCTCTCTCTCTCTCTCTCTCTCACTCTCTCTCTCTCTCCCTCCCCCTTCCAGGAAAGCCTATCTGAAATTACATTAAATTCTTAATGGTGTAGACAGCAAGTAATTACCATCAGTCACAGCGCGATCCCATTTCCAGATTGGCTTTATTGTAATGTCCCAGCCTTGAAATCAAACAAATAAAGACACAATGAGAGGTCCGGGTAAGGTTACACAGGTCGGCTGAATAGGAGAGGCTACATTTCCCAAGTTATGACATCAAATATGACCCTCCAAATACACACACACAAACGTGCACGCAAACACACATACACTCTTTGCTCAATCTTCAATAATGCATCTTCCATATTCTGCCAGTGAAATCACTGCCTTTGATCTGAAAAAATCTTTCATTTGCTGTGATGCAAGAAAATATAATCCAATCGCACTCTTTTGATCCTGCTGTGGATTATGTTACTAATTTCCTTTATACCTCCATCCCTATTTTTTCTCCCAGTTTTATCTACTTTCAGCCGACTAAAACACAGAGGGGCTTCCAGGGAATTAACTGTAGCCGTTTATTCCTAAGTAACTTATTTTTTCCCACAAATGCTAACAAATTTAATACCACCCTGCCCTACCACTGTATTTATTCCCATTGACTCTGAAGCAGTTCATTTAGACAGTGTTGTTTCATTTTCTGTGGTTTAAAAAAAATTAAATAAAATCAAACCAATTATTCAGCTCAAAGATAATGTTTTTGACATTTTTAACCACTTTGAATGAGCCTCTTTTCACAAATTCCATCATTAAAAGTAATTGCAAAGTCTGTTCTGACTATTACAGTAAGAATGACCCAGTGTGAAAAAATTAATGTTCAAAGGTTTAAAGGATTGTTTTGTCCATGTATCTTTAGTGGACTGGTGGCATGCTGCTTTTCAGTGTTTGTAATGTGCATGCTGCCTTCATACTGGAAGCTTTATGTGTTCGGCGAAGAAAGATATAATGTATTTAAAAGAAAGGTTATGAGTCATAGCATTGTCAGGTTTATGACTTCATTTTGAGATTCAACCCATTATATAAGATAAGTAAACTGCTGTGTGTTGAATGCAGTGTAAATGCCATACACATTTTCCTTTGCATTGGTTTATTGATTTAAAACTGTCTGAATCACTATCACATACAAGTCAAGGCTTCCATTTTCTGAATATTTTCATCCATCTTCTATACAACTTTATCCTGTTCAAGAGCACTTGGGGCCGATCCCAGCTAACTATGGGCAAGCATCTGGTGCAGCCTGAAGAGGTTACCACACCATCACAGGGCAAATACAGAAAGACAGACAACACACACTCACATTCATACCTAAGGGCAATTCAGGATCACTAATTGACTTCACATGCATATTTCTGGACTGTAGGAAGAAACCCATGCACACAGGAGAGAACATGCAAACTCCACAAAGAAAGGCCCAGGTGGTATTTGAACCCATGACCTTCTCACTGTGAGGCAAAAGCACTAATCACCTTGTGGCAGATATGAAGTACTATGGTAATATAACATGGTGCGCTTCCCTCTGCATCATTTACAGTGAGAGGCCATTGACTTAATTATCATTTTTAGCAATAAGAATGGTAATTTTTATCTTCACTTTTATCTTTTTTTGTTTATTTGAGCAGTATACATTCTGCTCAAAAGGAGTGGGCTGAAGCAAGAAGCTTATGAGCGCCCACCCCCAAATCGCTTAACCTGTGAGCAGGGTTTTACAGTGGAAAAACTGGTTCTTCATAAACCTCTTCTTGTTGAATTTTTCGTAAGAGAGAAATTAATTTGTGACACTATTAGTTTCTACCACAATTCAAAACATAGAAAAACCAAATTGAAAAGCAAGATTCAAATCATTGCTCCCACACTGCTAATACATATACATATATACAAACCAATCCCCCCCCCCCCCCCCCCCCCCCCCCATTTAAATGAATTACAGACATGTACAATTTTATCAAATTATTCTGAGTCTGTTAATGTTTTTCAGGTTTTAGAGCTGTGTGTGAGTTTTTAAATGTCTTACAGACAACACAGTCCCCCATCGGAAAGTGTGCTGCTCGCTCCACTTGCAGCTGGGTTCGCAAATTGTGGGAAGAAAAGGTAAGGTAAGGAAAGTGAAATCAACAACCACATGCAGACATTTTGTCTCCAAAATTTCTTTTTATGTTGAGATGTTTGAGGGAGAATGAGTAGTCTGATGTTGGTCTGCAGTGGGTAAATGGGTAGATGGCAGAAACAGCATGACAGATTGATTCCTGAGTTCACAGTACTGAAACAACAAATTGGTGATGAGTGAGTGGGTGTCCGTCAGGACTTTAAATACATGTGCCGACCAACTTCAGGTGAGTGTAATCAGGAGCCTAGAAGCCAGCTGAGCTACTCTTTCTGAGAAATACAAAGTGAGAGGGAAAACAGACAGAGACCAACCTCTGCTGCCACATAAAAACTCATTTGAGCTGTTTTTGTTGTTTAATCAACTCTTAACCTTTCTTTCACAAATCGTATCGTCCCCATTCTTCTCTCTTCAACCATAAATTAAGCTACTTCTATTCCTCTTTTTACTTTTTTTTTTTTTTAAATCTAAGAAGAATTTTTAAACATCAAGCTTTGACAAAGATTTGGCTTCCATTCAACCTCCAATTTTATTGTATTCCTCAAAGTAACAGTGGAACTATGTTTAGTAGCTGACAAAGGAGGGAATGCAATTTTTATTCTTTCAGATTTAGGTGCAGCATTAGTCACTGTGAACAATCCAGTGTTAATTGAACACCAAGAGACATGGGTTGGCGTTGAGGACACTGTGTTGTTTTTGAGGGTTTTTTTGTTTTTTAAATTCCAACCTTCTTCAGAAAACCTTTATAAGTATTACTGGTAATTTTCTACAAGGCCACCCCGTGGCACACTGCAAGGTTTATTTTTAAACTCTGTTTTTCTTTCCTATATATTTTCTCTCTGTGGCAACATTATCCAGCACCACAATAGGTTCTTTTCATTTTTACATAGTTGATGCTCAGTTCTAAATTTCACTTAGGGCTGATGATTCACATATCCTGCTCGCCAAAAACAGTTTCAAGGATGTCAGTTCTCAGAAGGTGAACATAGAAGATGAATGGAAGGATAAATTAATGGGTGAAAAATAACTGGTGAAACTTCAGTGTAAAAATTAGCCCACAGCAATCTGGAAATTGTGCCTATGAACGCAGTGCATGCTCACTGTGCATGAATTAGCAGTAATTCTAACCACTTCACTCTTGGGCATATCCACATCCTCACCATCAACATACAAACAAAACTCTTCCTGCCTTTGAAACTTCATCCAACATTTATCTCTGCTGTAAAAGCCCAGGCTGCAAAGAAGACTCTCCCAGTGCAATCTTTGGTTTGTTTAAGAAAATAAGTTGATTATATTAGAAGATTATAAAAGGCTTAATCAAGCGTAATTCACACAATTTCTTTCCAAGATGAAGCTTTCATGCTTCCTGGTGAATGCGTGTGTTTAGTAGCAGCAGCAAACACATTCCTGTAAGAGAATAAAGACAGCAAGTGAAAGAATTTTTAATGAAACTGTATTCTCTGGTTAGTTGACAACAAGGCCAGCTGGATCATCACTATATAGTTTTCAAAGAGTTGTTGGATATGCAGGCTCCAGTTGCTCTTCTTTCACATCACCACTTCTGCTTCTCTCTCATTTCTCTACAGACTGATCTGGAACAGAACTACAGGAACCGCCAAATAAACATCAGCCGAACTGGTAAAGGAGAGCCAAGTCAAATAATTCCATTTATAGGTTGTTTTGTGTTATTTCAATCTACTAATATAATCTATGTTTTACAAGCTGCACTTGTGTCTGTTTATTTTATTTCTCTGATCACACTGAGGCTTTGATTGAACCCAATGTGTTTGCAGATTACTGCACCTCGTCAGTGTCCTTGACTGAGGAAAAGTGTTAAAAGTGATGATAAAATGGTTAACCTCACAGAGAGAGTACTTCCAGTCTGTGTCAGGGCTTGATCGATTTTTTTCTTCCCGTTTATGCTTGGGTTTCCTTCCAGAGTCCAAAGACTTGTGTTTGAGGTTAATTGGTGACTCTAATATCAACTATACAATGAAAGTGAGTAGTGGTTGATTGTCTGTCTGTTCAGAGACTACCTAACCTTCACACAGTAATCTAGATACGAGTTCCAGCAACTTCTTTGACTAAGTTGGATGAAACAGTATATAGATGGTGTGAGAAAGTGATATCACTTTCTCACGTTAACACAAAAACTGAAGGACACCGGCACACAGTGTTGACGATGGAGGGGGTGCTTGTGAACATTTGGAGATTGTGTTGGGGAGGAGTGGTGGCGTCGGGTCAGCCACACTGACGTGGCTGGGACAGAGTGCGCGGTGCCATAAATGTGGACACTGGACAACAATAGCTCCGGTCGGTAGTGCGTTACCCACTACACCCTGTATCAGTGGCACCAAATATTTTGTAAAGGCAAAAACTCCCCACACAGCTCACTTCATGCACTTCCTGCTCCTGCCCGTCAGCCTATTCCTCGGCGGAGCGCTCGCCGCTGACGGAGCTGTATTTCAGTGGACAGACTGCAGGGGGAACAGTCCACTGGGTGTAGGGGTGCACTGTTTGTATTTTTGGGTGTAAATATGTATAGTGGGGAATTGGTGATGTATCACTGTGATATAATGTATATAATTTATATGTAATTATTCTTGTCTGATGGAGGTGTATTTTATTCATATATTTTTCAGTTAGGTTAATTTAGGGTAAGTTAAACACCCCTTACACGTTTGTTTCAGCCCAGCACGTCTTGATTGGGCTCAATTCAGGGTGGGGCTGGGCCTATTTAAAGAGGCCCGCTGTCAGTGTCTGGATGACTGAGAGACTGAGAGGAAACGAGTCTTTGTCTGCTGGCCTGTTGTGAGGCTGCAAGTAAAAATGTTTGCGAACGTTTGTGAAGGGAAAATTTTAAATAAATCTAAGTTCATTTTTGAAAACACCGTCAACCCTCTCATCCTCTCTCCCAACACCCGCTGACCACATCCCGAGTCGGGGTGTCCGCCTTGGAACTTCACAGATGGATAAAAAACACGCCCAGTTTGCCCATTTGCTTGTGTATTTTAGTTTTTCCAAATGGTAAGAACCTCTGCTCTCAATGGAGTGGCAGCATCTTGCATGGCAGCAGCCTCAATTGGTGTGTGAATAGATGAGTCTCATTAATGATGTCAAACCGCTTTAGGATTTCCCATGCTGTTGAAAAGGGCTATATAAGTAAAGTTAATTTATCATTATTGTTACCCAACTATCTTTAGTACATGTATTTTACATTACTGACTTGTCTACCAATCCATCCACCCATCCAAAACTACAGTATACTATATATAGAGAGGAGAGGATAGCAGCCACCACACATGATCATTCCTTGTATTTACAGTTTAATATTTGTAATATGTATATATTTTTAATAATATTATTTGATCATCCTACATGTAACTTAATCTGGCCCACATTAAATGTACATAGTCTTAATTTTCTGGGTTGAGTTCATACTCACAGAAGAAACTATTTAATCAGTTGCACACACCTGCGTCAGCTTAGCTTCTCTGGACCTGATGCAGTGCTCGTCTGTACTGTGACCAAATGTTCTGCAAATAAAGAAGAATACTCCTAAAGGGAGCTGTCTATAGTGTTGTAAATCCCTGTCTTAGCAGAAACTATTCTTTTCTTTACTTCAGATAGGTGTTTATGTGCATTGCATACTGAGTGATTTCCAATTTAGTGGAGTAATAAAAGTCAAGGTTTCACTGAACTCCTGTCTTTGATTTGAAAATACACAGCCAAAGATCTCCGGATGACCCTTATCAACAAGCACAACTGACCTACACAGCAAGTCTTGAATTTTAAATTAGAACTCTTTCACTGATGCATCTTAGTTGTGGAGAAGCTGACTGTCACTTTCATTGTGTACAGTTTCTTGTGTGAGATTATGGGTGTAACTATCAGCATGACTCTTATCCTGGTCAATCTGCCATTCTTGTAGTTTTTCTATTTACTTAGTCATGTGCCATTTACACATTTGTCACGCTGAAAGCTTTGTATGTTGAAGGGATAAGGTATTAGGTGACGAAAGCTGGGAATTAACGTGACTGCTTGGTATGTGTGTGGTTTCTTTTGTTATTTGTACGTTGAGATGAGCAGAGAAAGCAAACTTAATGTCTTTCACCTCTTTGGGTTTGGCCAACAAACCATTTTGCCCTCTCTATTACCTTTTGTTCAAACCACAGATGAACTTATGACATGCTTTTGTTTTGTTTGTGGGCTTGCGAGTAGCTTTGAAGACCTTGATGCACTGCGATGAAAAGAGAGGCTTCTGCTTGGTGAAAATATCCAGCTCTGTGGGTGAGCATTTAGGGACCACACCAACCTCAATTGACCCCTGTACCCCCTGCTGCATCCGGCACTCTCAAGTCATTGGGTGTTAATAATTAACATGATTTGTTATTCATAGTTAGAGGCTCTGTCAGACAGCATTTTCAAATATTACAAGTAAGCCTGTTATTAATGCTGCGCTAAACCAGCAGGGGTGTTTCACCCATGCATGAGGTCGGCTGTACAAATGTGAAGATGTAGGATTCTCTTCTAAGAGAGGAAACGCATCAAAGTGCAGTCACTAATAAGATTTCACTCTGTAAAGTCAGAGTGTGAAAGAACTATCTTGTGCATGAGAATTATACAAAATGTCAAACTATAAGGGACACCTTATTTGTGTCATACTGGCATTTATTTCTATAATACGCCATTCTGGAAGATGCAGGTTTTTTAAATTTTAAACATAGGTTCTATGTACAGGGGTCATGAGGTTTCTTAATCCCCGAAGATAAAGATGAAAGTCCAAAAAAAACCCAGAAACCACTGATAATGTAACAATAAGTGTATCTGAAGTCATTCTTATGAGTGATTGGCAGTTTTCAGTTTTGCAGTTTGATTGTGGCCACTACCAGATTGTGCCTATTGTTTATTGTGCCACATAGCATTAGCACAATTCAAGCAGGTACAGCATACTGCCAATAAGAATATTAACAAAGACAGTGACACAATAAATATGAATAAGTGGATTCTTATTTCATTTCTTTTGTTTGACACTTACCCTTAGTTGAATGCTGGATTTCATTGAAATACTTTCTTAAATTAAGTGTTTTATCTTTTAAAATCTACAGACAAGTACAATTATTATTCTTGTGGGGCAGTAGGAAGCTTTTACTTATTTTACAATGGTTTTTACAGTTTTTTCAGGATTTTCATTTGTTGGAATTTTGAGAATTCAGCAGATCTAAAAATATGCCACACAATTAAAATAGTTTTTTTTTTTTAACTAACAAAATAACATCAATTAAGAAGGCAAGCCAGCGAACGCTCCCTTTTATGTCCCTCTGTTTACCACTAGAAATGTACAAACACAAGATTACAAAACAGGTTTTAATTTTGACTGCAATCGAGTTCATTTGAGGTGAAAGCAAATTAATTTTGAACACATGTAGTCCTGCACAACTAAAGTGTTCCTCCTCCACTCCTCAAAGAGAAGTAAAAAAGACTCTAATGCGAGACGCCCTGTAAGGCCTGATTGTCTCGCTGTCTGACCGAGCTCTAGCATCAGGCTGAGTTAATGGAGTGCCAGATGAGCGGTCCTTGTTAATATCAGCCACTCATGCATTTCAGGAAGCCGTTTCTTCTGCCAAGGGGAACTAAGTCCGCTCACCTAATTTGGTGAATAAAATGTTCGACACAGTTTTTTTTGTTTTTTTTTAGAGAAAAGACATTTTCTTCACATAACTTTCTTGACTGATGTTGATAAATGATTTGCAACATTTTCAGTTATAATATGTATCTGAATGGCTCATGCAGAGGAAGAACTATGTACAGTATATCCATTCTACGTGAGCATGCCTCTATCAAACGCTATATCCTATGCAGGAGAGGTAATTTGACATATTTAAAAATATCATGCTAATTTTTCAGTATTGTAGTAGGTACAAATGATAAGAGCTGGTGGTGAAATAGAAAATTCACCTGAGTCGAGAGGGCAAATGCACACTGCGGACTGAATGGCAATGATAGGGTAATAGGAAAAAAAAAAAGTAGAGCGAACCCATTAATCTCTCTGCACTCTGCTGGTGGTTTGTAACCTGACAGCCAGAAGCGAAAGAGAAAAAAAAATGAAGAAAAACAACCAAAATACAGACAAAAATGGGCAGAAAAGCCAGGAAGTACAGAGAAAGAACAGAGAGAAACAGACATGAACAGCTGGGCAAAGAAGCAAGTGCTTATGACATGTAGTCTTTGATCCAAAGTTTTGCTATTAATAAAAAAAAGGACCCAGTACTCTTACACCACAAAACAGAAGTTCAACCAATTCCATGTTTACTCGTGGATCATAAAAGTTGGACATGTTTTGAGCACACGTAAGGATTAAATCAGACCCAGTGTTTCATGTTTTCATCTTTTGTCGTCATGGAAGGTTTCATTTTGTAATCTCTGTGTTTGCAGTCACATACAGTGAGTCAGCAGCTCGTGTGCATGTATGCACAACATTTTGGCAATAACTGAGAGTTGATACTGAGTTGCCAACTATAATCAAGTGAAACTGGTTAGTTATAAGCTGGAGTATTTTTTTTTAAATCTGCAAAATGGCCTACGGGTAAATCTCTTTTTAAATGACATGTTTGGCCGAAAGAAAACGGTCATCTTCACTGACAACATGAGAGGCGTTTGTCAGTTGTTTCAAAGTGCTACCAATACCCCGTTTGTCTTCTTTAGATGTGTTGCTGTTGTAAATGCAATTATTTCAAACTAATATTATTCAATTTACAAACACCACACAGAAGTGCCACTGAGCCTGAATTCAGATTGGGGAGCTTTACACTGTGGACCAGGAGTGCGAACCACTCCATCATTGTGCCATTTACCCTCAATGTTATCTTTGGCTGGTGGTAAAGATACTTTAGCATCATTTCAAGCTTGACAAATTTAGGTGAAAATAAAAAATTCATATTTTGCAGAGAGGGTAAAAGTGACTCATCACCTGGACCAGTATCGAGCCAAGTCCCGTTTAGCATGAGCCAGGGCTTCAGTGCAGTCACACTCCTGTTAAAAAAAAAGTCTCACAAAGCAAATAAGGTCACACAGCATTGTTGAATAACAGAAAATATTTAAAACGTATGAGGTACAACAGTGCATGCAGTGCATGCAATGTATGTAGAAGGGAAGTCCTTCTTGAAAACCACACATTAGTAATTAGAGAGTATTCAGAATCCCACTTGTGTGATGCATTTCTGGTAATTGCCACAGTGCACAAGTGCCTATTAGGACTGCCAGGATATGGAGGATTAAAGGAGGTCAGTCGGATGCATTTGGGTCATTTTCACAACATACAAACATTGCACACGGCACGGTCGGGCTGACATGATTTGCTGCAAACAGCTAAGTAGGATCAAGCATGCAGAATTACAGCTACAGCGATGTTATAAATATACATCTGATGGCTGTGGACGAATACAGTTGATCAGATGTTCATTTTGTCATTTGGTACTACTGCATTGTTGACAGCGTAATGTTGACCTCAGTATAAAAAAGAATAGTTATTAAAGTAAGACAATTCAGCTACAATTCAATAGGCTTTGAAGCCAATAATATTTAAAACATTCATGAATAGTGTTGGGTTTTTTTCCCCTCTGGATTAGTTGATGTGATGCAGTAGACTTGTAACCTATTTACTGTTGTGTTGAACGTGTCTCCAAGTGACCCAAGAGTTTATTGTTCAAAATGATTTGGGCAATAGAAAGAGGGATATCCACCAGAGAAGATAAAAATAGAAAAAAAAAAAAAAACATTTAAGTGGTCAAAGTGATTATCTTAAAATAGAAAAAAATATATATATAAATGAAATGTAAAGCTGAAAATATATCATGTGTGGAAATTGTATTTACTACTATTGCAGTTTTGCTCCTCTTGTGCTTAGACGCTGACTGCACATTGTGTATTCTACTGTATGTTTTACTTAATTACAGTTTTAATTGCAAAAAAAAACATAGATAAGCCATCAGATGCAGGCTAGGGCCACATATCAAAATATTTAATTCAGCCAGTCACAACCACACACATACGCAGATATATAGGCCTTCTACATTTCCATGTCTTTTGCTCCGAAGTGACAATTATACACCAGACCTTATGTTTTGACAATATCAAATATTTTACTGAAGTTAAGTCAACTTCACTGTAATCATGAGTTGTTAGAGCAAAAAAAAAAAGAAAGAAAGAAAGAAAAAGAAAAGGTGTTATAAACATCAATAAACAAAACTTTAAATTCTCTTCATGAATTGGTGATTGCAGCTCATCCTTGAATGTAACGTCAGTAAACAGTGCTAAACGCTCATTCTCCGTGAAGCCTCGCCTTGACAACAGCATTGCACACATTTTTTCACCTTGTATCTCCGTGTTGCCAATGTAACAAATCTCTGATCAGCAAAGTGTGCCAAGTTGCTCTTGAGCAGGCAGGAATACAAACACGCATGCGAGAGGTCTAGAGGACAAGAAGCGGTTTTAAGATTTGCTGTTGTTTTCACAATTACGTGCTCTGCCAAGTTGGATGAGATACCACAAGATGAAAGCTACCCTCCCATGCTCAGGAAGAGCTCAGAAGAAAGATAAAGAAATGTATGTCGGGGGCTTTCAAAGGCATCGGAGTATTTACTGTTATGCCTTTTAAAATGCATTGATGTTTCCATGGATTTAGCCTCACGCAGTCATCAGAATGTGGATGAAAAAAATATATATATATATATCTGGTATCATTAATTGCATGCATGTTTTGGCCTCACAGAAATTCAAAAAATTTTGTAGAAGGATTTGTATTGCTTTGCACAGGACTCTTCAAATACTATACATTACAATACTGCACGGTGCATTTTATAGCATATAATACTGTGTCATTTGCAGTGTTTTTATTCTCTAAAAGAAACTTTTGTTCTTTGCCACATGTCACAGTTGTGCAATAAAATAGATATAACCACACACATGATGGAATAAATAACCTCCTATGATATATAAGCCTCTTAGGGAAAGAGAGAGAGAGAGAGAGAGAGAGAGCGACGCCTTATAGTATTCATCATCTTGTTCATCATGGTTTGCAGCCGCAATGCAAATCTCTATTGTCCACAGGTTAATCCAGGGATTTAATGGATTTTAGGCACTTCATCAGCCAAATTTAGCTGCGATGAGCAAAAAAGGCACATTGGACCACGGTGCTGTCTATATTTTCTTCAGACATATAGAAGGATTCAACCCTTACACATTGACGTGACTCATTTTTCTGACAGGATCAAATTTTATATGCTGTTGATCCAACCTCACAGATATTTACAATGAAACTGGAGCTAAGTTACATGTTCGCAAAATTCTATGCAGTATCTTACCAGAGTATAAGCTAAAATTTAAAGGGACAAAGGGTCGTGCGTTTTGGGGCCCATCAAGATTCAAAATAATTGAAAATTGGCTAGACAGCAGTGTGAACAGTTTCAGAGGTGAAAACATTTTTGTTCATATCTGATTGATTTTAGCCTTGACATTCTACAATAACAGAAAATGTCTCTTTTTTTTTAATCATGTGTATTCTTAAGTCCAAATGGCAACACTTCCACTGAATTGGAGCTAATTACTTGAGACAGTTCAACTAAATTTACAGTGCGCATATTATTTGTTACGGTTACTTTATTTTAAAGTTACCAAAATAAAAAAAAGAGGTTACATCAAGTTACAGTAGACAACTTTTAGGTACCATCTTCAGTCAGAAAGCAACAAAGCTCGGAATTGAAGTATTCACTGATGCCCTCAGAAGAGTGTGGTAACACCAGAACTTTGCTCCCAAGATGTGCACATTTGGTGAACGGTGTACAAGTGGAACAGTGTTGCCACAGTTACTTACTACTAAAAAACTAATCTGATTACTGATTACTAGATACTCCTTTAAAAGTAACTTAGCTACTTCACTGATTACTTGTTTTTAAAAGGAACTAACTAAAGTTACTTTTTTAGTTACTTTCAACAGCTGCCGACAACACCCCCCCCCATCGTCTGAACATAAAAATGACCACTGGTTTCGCCAAACGCGTTACTAATTAACCGGCATCACTGATTTCCCCATCAGTGGAAGGGTTAGAAGAGGCTGATGAAATGAAGAGAGTCGCAGCAAACAAAAGCTGCTCATGAGCCTCAGCTTTGGATCTTGAACTGCAGACAAAGTATTAGCGGTGAGCTAATGCGGTGAGGTTTGATTCTTCAACAAGCACTTAACTTGTTACATCCTCTGGACTGCGGTGAGGAGAGACTTCCATCAACTCTTCTAGCTTACTCCGTCAGCAGCTGGAAAAACAAACATACAACTAAGTTTGTAATTTGAAATGATGTAACTGATGTTTTATTTTGTTTTTATTTCTTTTTTTTTTTTACATATGCCAATGGCTTCCGATGGAACGGTTACTGCCACTTCTCTTTTGGCACAATTTAGTCTGCTATCCCTCGGGTCTGAAAGCTACACTTCATACAGCCACACGTGGCTCCTCAGCCCTCCTGCAGTAGCTTTCCTCTCTCACGAAATTGCACGTCAATGAACATTTGTTGTTATTATTTTCAGAAAAAAGTCATAGCTAAGGGAAGACAAGGAAAGATTATTTGTATAGCACCGTTCATACACAAGGCAATTCAAAGTGCTTCCCAAGGCATACATCAAATTGCATTAAAAACATAGAAATAATAAAAGTTATTAAGAAAATCAAAGCATATTTAAAAGAGGCATGCAAGTGAACGCTGCAGTAAACAATACTGTTTTCAGCCCTGATTTAAATAAGCTGACAGTTCGAGCCGATCTCATGTGTTCGGGAAGTTTGTTCCACAAGGGAGGAGCACATAAAGTAAATGTTGCTTCACTTCAACACGCAGTAGACCTGTCCCAGACAATGAACTGAAGGATCTGGGTGCTTCATAGAAACTAATAAATCGTGCATATATTTTGGTCCAAGACCATTCAGCGCTTTGTTGACCAGCAGTAAGATTTAGAGCAATCAATAAATCTTTCAGAAAGATTTATCATGCAATTTAAAGTGACAAACCTACACGATGGTTGGACAGTTTGTCAACTGAAATATGCATCACATGCTAACATGTCACCTGTGTGTTAACTTTCAAGGTTGAACTATCACTAAATTAACCACAACATTAGAGTAAAACAGATGGTTTTCATTCCCGATTCCAGAAAAGCTGGTTTGATTCCCCCATCTCAACTTTTGCCGTGCCTCAGAGTAATTAAGAAATATCAGTGTTTCATCTTATAAGTGGTTCCTAAAGGCCATAGATAACAACATAAACCATATTTTTGGTGAATGCAACAAACTAGCCTGTATGCACACATTATTTCCATTTTAAAGGTTAAATATACTTCGTAGCTCCAGAGGAGTTTCACTTGGTGGATAGTTCTGAAGGTTGCAGACCATTGCTCTATACCATGGCAGCCTCTTACGTTCTCTTTTGTTGGCAATGACAAGCGGAATTTGTCCCGTCTGTTCTGTTCCTGAAGAGAGTTGTGATGACTGAAATCACTCAGACACAGACAACTAAGCAGCCCCAACCTTGATACTTTGAGAACCAATTCCCCCAAAATGTATAAACCTTTGGTTTCACAGGAAATGGGAGGGAACCAGGTCATTTGAAACAGGGGTAAGTAGAAATACTCCAAATTACTGGAATACTGAATTTATATCAATGAAAAAAAAATGGCCCTCACAATGATTAAAACTACCCATCTCATCCTTTATGCCTCTGGACTAAAAATGCATGCCAGAATTTCTACTAAGTAAAATAGCAAAGTAATATCTTTGACCCGAGAGAGTTTGCTATGATTGCACGACCCGGAGTGGACAAATATATTTACTTCGAAAGATGGAAAAGAAAAATATTTACAATACATAACAATGCACTTTTCTAGAAGTATGAATAGTTAAGGCCAACAAATCCATATAGCCGGTGTTCTTTTAAGATAAGATAAGATAAGATAAGATAAGATAAGATAAGATCGCCTTTATTAATCTCACAGTGGAGAAATTTACTTGTTCCATACAGCTCTTGAGGACACATGAGGAAAGGAGAGGAATGCAAACTGTTAGTAGAAAGGGCAAGGAAAGTGCACACAGTTAGTGGAATAGAGGTATCTTATATACAATTTTTTTCAAATTAAAGTGACTTAGATAAAGTGTCCTAGGTGCAGGGTTGTTGCACATACTGTCACTGTTACTACACAGTCCTGTTGTACAGTCTGACAGCAGTGGGGATGAAGGACTTGCGGTAGCGCTCCGTCCTGCACTTTTAAAGCTATTTTGAGTCTATAACAGTATAAATATGGCCAGAGAACAGAACGGAGTGAGCTCCATGGCTCCAATGGTGCCACTTAACAGAACCAGTTCCAATGCAATGGTGTTCTTAAACCCCTTTACTTCTGCTTGAATGGTTTTCAGCCTTAATGTGGAGCCCAAAAGTTTCTAGCTCATTTTCCATCACAGTCCTAGCCACCGTTTTCAGCATGCTGACCCAGTCCTCTCACACTTTCTCATTTCTAAAAGCCTCAAAGCCGAATGTAGCATTACCCCAGGGGTCGCTCTCCCAGTTTTTCTGAAACAGGACCCAAAACAGTCCACTTCTCCCTCGAGGTCAAAAGGAGATCTTATGCTTCACAGTTCACTACCTCCACAACATACAGTAATCACCTAATTAGGAAAGTCATGGAACCAGAAGCTGGAAGCATAGCACAAGGCCAAGTGGCTTTTTGTAGCTCACCAGCCCGGTGGGCCAAGCATCTTTTTTTCTTCTTCAAAACTATCTCATTTTAGCATATTTAGGTTCTTTAGATTTTAACATAAAAGACAACCAAAATTGCAACAACGATCAATGCCGAGCTTATTAACACAATCAGCTTTTTTGATAAGGATTTCTTGTAAAGCAGTGACATTTCAAAGAAGTACCTTTTCTTCTATATTGCAACAGCAGTGTAAACCGCATTTGACTTTTGCATTAACATGTTTTTTTTTTCATTTTGTTTTTTGATCCTTTGGATCATAAGAGTAGTCGTGCAGCAAACGTACTCAAGTTTGCTATTTGCAGGCAGGATTTGGCTGAAAGTACTTGTAATTTCTGAATGTTTGATATGATGAAACAGAACTGAAACTTTTTGAGTAAAAAAAAAAAAGAAAAGATATCTAAAAAGCTATATGTAGCCGGTTGTTATTACAAACTCAAAATAGAACTATGTCTTTCTGTGTATTAGGAGATTTTGCTGTATTTTCTAAATACTAATTTCACAATTAACAGGTTATTTAATTCAGTAAAATCATCTTGGTTTGTTTGACAAAGCACTTCACGAATCTTATGTCCTTGAAATTAAGTGGTTCACTTTGATTTTGCCACAAGGAAGCAACAAATAGCATTGAAAATCAGCCCTTTATTCATCGCAGCAAATACAAACACAGTTATTGGAAGACACATTCCTAGATAGCTAACACCCACAATGCCTCGTTGCGCCATGATGAAGAAAATATTCTCATTCGACCCCTAACACCAAACTGAGAAACTACCAGGGAATGTTACTCTTGCTTCTTTGATGCCTTTGATCAGGAACTTCAGTCACTGACCAGTATGTCATGTCTGCAGCTCGACTCCTTAAAAAGTTTTTTTGTATGACCATTTTTGGAGCATTTGTGTGAGAACTGAGCAACACTCACCACCTCCATGAGCCACACTTTATGTCATCTGCAACTTGACCAAACTGTGAACTTATACAGGAAGTCTGCGTGTGGATGGATGAACGCCAAAAACACTTCCATGCTGCTTATTCCTGTCGATAACGATTTTGTTTGTTATACCTGGCCTGATAGAGCACTGCCAACCTGGCAGAAAAAGAACACGATGAAACCCCCATGATGATATGAGTAGTTTTGTTCAAGAGAGCCTTTTTAGACTCAGCAACGTACAGGTCACTTAATGAATCTGTTTGTACCCGAGCTGGTTTGTAATGGAGATATAAAAATAACAAAGCTACATTAGCCAGACTCAATATATCTCCTTCATGTGGCATGTAGCCATTAGATGTAACTGGACAGAGTACATAAAAGTGACTGAAAGGTGCTTTGCTCCATGTTTTCTTTGTTGAGTAAGCCCATATGTGGTAATGGTAAGGATCAATACCAGGCTGCTGATTCATCATTCACCCTTAGTCCGTACTGTCTTTGGACAAGCTAACTGGCCCCATTTGACCATTACAGTGTCATGTGTTATGAGAAGCACAACGGCTGCTTGGCAACAAATGTTTGGCAGGATGTTTGAAGAATGACCCATATAGGCCACGGTCTGCTGCACTCTAAAAAACAACCATTAACGCTGACAAGCAGCACCTATCTTGCTCATTAAGCGTTCAGCCTCTGAACTTCAGCTCAAGTAATGGCACCGAAGCCTGAGATGCAGCCAAAAGTTCTTCTTTTCTTTCTTGTGCTGTTCTTTAGTGAGTGTTCTTGCATACATGTGTCAGTTACGTTAGTTAAACACGTGCCATGACTCCTCACATCCACAAGATTTTAAGAGCTCAACATTACGACTTAGATTGAGTGAGAAATTAATACGCAGAGATGGCAGTTGATAACATGTTTGTGCTTCAATTGCAGGGTGTCATGATTATTTTGATTTTAGCCAACAAGGATTTGACTCTCTTAAGTTTTCATCTGAACTACAGAGACACTGACACCTCATTTTTTATGCAGGTGAAAGATGTAATTTCCCATGCACTTAAGTCTAATTTACATGCGAGGTTATTGTTGTTTTTATAGTTATAATTGGGTAATATTTTTGTACTTTCTGTATTCTGTACTACTGTGTGTACCTGTTTATACTTTATGTGTATTAAAGTCACTCAATTCATTCATGCAGTCTCTGTGCTGCTTAATCCAACTGAGGGTCCCAACATGCAGGAGCCAATCCCAGTTTACCAATAGTGTAAACTGGAATTGGCGCGCGCACACACACACACACACACACACACACACACACACACACACACACACACACACACACACACACACACACACACACACACACACACACACACACACACACCAATAGGTCATTATGTTATGGCTGATTGGTATTTCTTGTTGGAGATTCTGAATATCTTCCAACTCTGAGCGCAATTATAAAAATATGAGCGTCAAATATGACAAATTTCAGCTTGTTCAGAACGTATGTGGATACAGTTTTGAATAGCCAGTGGAATCCATTTTTTTCCTTCTTGAAATAAACTTACCAGCCCTTGTGTATATATTTATGCCAAAAACTGATTCAATATCTGACATCTAAGTCTGTGTTCAGGGCCAAGGTGATATAATATGCAAATGTTGGACAATCACGCTGGTGCTGTGTCCTCTCCATCACCACCAAAGTTAGTATTTCACTCGCATGAGTGCAAAGCTTTGCAACACAAATCAGATATGCCTCGAGATTCCGACAAAGCATACACATGAAGGCATTTGTTTTGCATGTTAGTGGTGTTGCCATCTACCAGATGGTGGTTTGACTCTATACACTTTCACTCACATGCAAATTATAACTCAAAGCCTTTCCTGAGTAGGAAAAACAGAAGAACCCACAGTCATACAAATAAATATTTCTAGAAGCTTTAACTTCTACAAGCATCTTGCATTGACAATTCTTCTTGGTATTTTAACCTTTTGAATAAGTAGCTAAAGATGTCCTGTTTTTCTTACTATGTTATCCAAATTATGACCATTTTATTTAAAATATGAGTTTTAAACAAGAAATGTTGTTGCATTATTAAGTGACAAAAATATTCTGATGTAGAGAGAATTTTCAAGGCTCATTGAAACAGTTCAACTGTTCTTCCATTTATAAGTAATATCGTGCATTTTACTGATTCAGCAGTCTCAACAATATTTTACATTATCCGTACTCATTTACACACACATTCAGCTACTGTGCAAGGTGCTTGTACACTTTAGGGAGCAACAAAGCGTTCACTGTCTCGCTTAAACACACTTATATCCATACAACAGGATGTAGGTTCAATACCTGCTGAGCCAGAGCCATCCCAAAGTCCCATGTCAGTGAGGGCCACAAAAAAATGTCTTTACTGCAAATGAGCCCAGTGGAAAATATGAAAGCCAGTTTAATTAAAAGGACTATTTATATGTCTAATTACAGTCAAAATACATATGTTTTACATGTTTTGATTTGAAAGTTATTGAGTTTCACTTTTTGATGAACTGGAAAAAGTAAGCGGGTGTGGGGGGGGGTTCCCACATCCTGAAGCACAGCATATACCTGGAAAGGCTTTTTCTTCACTATAATAGAATAGAATAAAGTAAAGGAGCTCCAAGGAGTCAAAACCACTCATTCCATTGGGTCTCATGATTAGTGTGACAGTGAACCAAATAAAATTCCTTTTATTGGGTGGAAAACACCTAATAATGCATCTAAGGTGTAATTTCTGTTGCACCATGTGTCCATGTGTCACAGCTGGTACCAGATAGGCCTGAAGGGAAACTTTGTTCTTTGGTCACTTTCATGTTACCTTCTTTCTGGCCCCCCCCATCACATCGAAAAGACCAAGAGAAAGGATTAGTTTGTTGAAGCTGATGTTAAAATTATGTAAGAAAGAAGGCATTTTTACAGAATGGCAGGGTTCAGATGTCACCGACACAAAAGTACCACAGTGGGGAGATGGAGAGAGAGGGCTCAGGTAAACTGAAAGATAATGGCCAACAGCTGTGAATGGGGATATGAGGCGAGACGAGGCAGGTGGGAAACGAAGGGGGGATGTTAATGTGGGAAAGAAGGTTGTTCCCTCTCGAGGGGTGAAAAGAATTCCTCCTGTTGCAGAAGGTTATCAGGTTGCAGGTTGAGCAGGGCCTGGAAAAGGAACACAGAAAATGACCAGGTTTGTTTCAATGCTTCAAAAACGAGGCCTTTTCACCTCACTGGCCACATGACTCGCAGCGTGTCTTGCCAGCACGGTTAAAAACATTAGCACTATGGAAATGCCATGGTAAGTGTCCTTGGGAGTTCATCACACACACATGCAATTGGGACACATGCTCACATTCGCACCCAAAAGCAATTTCACTGAGAACAGTTCCCATCAGACTATTAAGACTTCATCACAAGGCTGTTTTGCTGTGAAGTGACAGTTAACCACTGAGATCGTCTGCCACCATCTCATAATCCAATAAACAGAGACATGCGAGAGTGTGTCATAACTTCGCTGCGTGCAGAAAATTAAGTCATGAAAGGGCAAACTTATTGCAACGAAGGCTTTCCTGTTCCATCTTATCAAACACTAAAAGTGTTTTTCTCTCACTGTAAAATCCAATCATATCCTCAGAGTGTTTGGTAGTACACTGGATAATTGAGATCACAGCTAACCACAGACTGTCTGTCACATACAACCAAGCGCAGTGGTTAAAGCTTTAGATTTACACTGATCACTGCACCAACTGTGTAGTTATATAAACATGAAAAAACAAGTTGTAATCCACTCTTCTGTCCTCACAGATTTCATTCCCGCTTCTTTGGTGCAACTTTGCAAAGTACAAAACAGCCTTTCACACACATGCACACGCACACACACACACACACACCCATTACTGCAAAGGATTAGTGATTTAGGGCTACTTGTTTGTCCATATACACTTGTGCCTTAAAACTGTTAAGGGACAAAACCGCATGATAACCACTGAAATAATTCAACAAAGGTAATCATTACTAATCATGTTTGATTTTTTTTTTTTTTCTTCTATTGAAGATGATTTTCTTTTCATTTCTACTTAGAAGTAATTCCAGTTTAAAACAGGCACTTTTATCCAAAGTAATACAGTAAAACCTTCTTTTTTACTCCCAGCAGGTTAAACCAGGGGGACTTCCGAATAATGTTTTGCCTGCAGGGTCAAGTCAGTATCAAATTGACGTAATACCACTACTAAAATATCACTATTTAGCCAATTGATAATCAATCCTATAATATTATGTGGCCAGTGTGTCATGGTCAGCCCTCTAGACCACTTTCAAGAGCTTCACTTTCAGTTCCTCCCGAGTGGATGGGTTTCCATATTACCGGCCTTTAATTATTCATTTTGACTCACTTGGAGCCCGAGTTGGAAAATAAAGCAAACCCTTTGGACTGGTGATACAGAATAACACGGTGACCTCTCTGTTGAACCCTGGTGCTTTGTCCATTTGTCTCCCACCGCTGGTATGAGCGAAATTGGAGCCACAGTGGAGATTATTTCTTCATTTGTAAATCTTGCCCCCCCGTGCTGCAACAGTCCATAAACAGCTCCAACAGTAGGTTGTGTGCAGTGCTTGAAGAGCTGGGCACAGTCCCTTTTGTAATGTGCAAAATGATATCTCTGCAGTGTAGCCATCTCTATTACAGGGGGAAGAGATTGTCTTACCCTCTGGATTTGCTTCAAAGAACAAGACAAATGAGCTCGAGCTGATCGTGCCATTGCCTATTCATGTGAAGAGAAATGTCACAGCTAAACTGTAAGACAACAATCATGGGAAAAATAACTATGTTTAATGCCAGTAAAAAAATTATTTCTGATTAAATAATTTGATCTGATAATGAAACCAAGGACCATTGGCTTCTCTGCTCTGCATTAGTTTATCATGTGAATCCTCAAGAATGAAACACAACACAAGTCTGCTACATACTAATCAGAATCATTTATTTTAACGCATCCATTTTTCAAAGCATCACAACATATACAGTCAATACGTTCTGCACAAAATAAACAGAGGGAGCTTGTGTCAAGTCTTTCTTTTAATTCCATGTGAGCCCTTTGAAAAGTTCTCATGTCCTAACGATGTGGACGCTTAAAAATTCAGGAAGCACTCTGGATTCTTGCAGAAAGTGGAAGGATGTGGGACAAGCACGCTGATGGATAGAGAAAAACAAAAGTAAGAACACTCCGGAAATAACTCATCTATACATTTTTATGGATCCTTTGACAGGATCAGAAGTCACAGCTACATTACGCGAAGAAGAAAATCTTCCAACTACATATGAGCAAGATTTGACAACACAAAATTCCATCCAAAATACAGAAATATTTAGCATTTGAATGCAAAAAAGTTAGACACTTACATTGATTTACCTGCCAGTGTAAACTCAGACACATTAATCTCGTGCCCTTGGTGGCTGGTAATATTGTTGTGTGGGTCTTGTGCGCCTCGGCTGTCCGTCTCCCCCACGTCGAAACTCAAGTGAACCATCATAGTAATCATCATCTTCCTCCTGCCATCGCACATTTGATATGGTTGGGATGTGTTACTGCGAGTGATTAAACTACATGTCATTCCGATTTCATCAACTGTCTTCACTTCACATGAATACAGTTTAATTAACAGCTTCCATTTCGTATTTCTGCAGCACATTAGGATGTTGATGAGGTCTTCAGATCCTTACCATGGCGTCAGTGGGAATGGGCTTGATGTTGTGCAGGAGGACTTCTTCACAGTTTCCATAGTCACTAAATACAACCACAGCTGTGGAGCCTGATGGATGCACAGCATCTATTCTGGCATGGTAAAACTTTACAGAGAGAGAGGGAGAGAGAGAAAGTTTTAATACAAACACGTCCCATATGCAAACATACCAACATCCCAATTAATTATATCCCAACAATAACTGAGATGAAAATGAATTTCCTGCATACGACACTCATGGAGTAATGGCATACCTTGCTGTCTTCCCAGTACAATGCCAGACACTGGTCACCTGGTTTCCACACATGTTCCATGGCGTGACTTCTCTCGGATCCTCGAGGACCCTGACCTTTGCCTTGACCTCCTCTTCTCTTAGATCCAGGGTTATTGGAGGTGTTTTTCTTGCTGAGCGGCTCTTTGTTGGGTGGACAAGGGGAGTTCATGGGCTTGATCGGTCCAGTTCTTTTGTGTTCCATAATTCCATTTTGAAAATGAGTAGGATCTCCCGCCATTACTCGAGGACCCTGTGATAACCCCAGGTTATGAACAGGCCCTGAGCTGCCCCTCCCAACTCCTCCACCACCTCCTCCTCCTCCTCTCATATGAAAGTTTGGAGGCCCACCATCCCTTTGTTGGTCAAAGTAATCCGAATTTGGTCGGTCAAACTTCCCCTTCCGACCACCATTGTTGGCATCATCAATTCTGTCTGTGCGTTTAATATTTCCTCTTCCATCCATTTCACTTCCTGCAGAATTATGCAGTTTAGGAGCTGGGACATTTTCTCTCCCCCCTCTCCTATGAGGCTGCCCAGACATATTCCCACTGCCATCTCCGTTTCTATATCGTTGTTGGGAAGATCCACTGAACTCCATCTGCTGCTGCTGCTGCTGCTGCTGCTGAGGATCTTTTGAATGAGTGAAAGCATTCATGTAGGCTGGAGGATCTCGCATCTCTCTCCGTTCATTTTGTGGTCTGTCCGACGGGCCCCGGGACCATCTGTCCTGGCCCCTCCACTGCTGGCCTTGAGCTGATGTTTGGGAGGTTGGAGAGTTGGAAAGAGGCTCCTGGCCAGGTTTGGGAAAATCAGTGTCCCTGTTGAAGCGTGGTGGCCTGTCATTCCTTTGCTGTCTGTGGTCATTGTGTGAGAACTTGGTGTGAGAGGTGTCTTTGGTGTAATAATCTGGGTTGGAGAAATTTCCTCTATTCTCATATTGCCTCTGTGGTGCCTGGTTTTTTGGCTCTGGGAACAAACAAAAAAAGTCATTGATAAAAAAACAGCGTAATCACAAACGACATCAATACAATTATTCCATGAATACAACTCAAGAGTTAAAAGGCATTCGTCTTCAGGGATTTAAAGAGAGGCAAGCATCACTGAGAAAAATCCTCTTTAAACAAACACTATGACGCCAACAACATCTAAAGATGCCTTTCTCCATGAAATATAGACTTGATGGGTTGTTCTGGACAATAAACAAGGCAACGGAGCAGTTTCAAAAAGAAACACGGACCAGTTCACTCACCATCAATAGAGAAAACTCCCATCTTGGATTCCAGAAAATCAAACAGAGTGCTGGGTCCAGATGGCCTTCCTCCTGCTCCTTCATCCTCATCTTCATTTCTGGACCTGCCTCTTCCCTTTCCTCTGCCTGAGGGAAGCACAAAAATCAGACCAAGTTAGGAATACTTAAAAAATAGGCGCTTGAACGAGCAAAAACCCAATCTCTACTACTGAGGACGTAAATAAACTTACTTTTCTATATGGGTGCTTGTAGCAGGTACTTTGTAGTACTCCAAGTCAATATACAGAATGTATGAATGCAGTAACTAAATGAGCTGTTGACCCACTCCCTGCTCGCAGTTGTAGAAAATAACGCAGTGAACAGTTCATTGTGATTGGACTTACTGCACGCTGATTTTCATCACTGAAACAAATACCGAACAATGACTGCAGGTAAAGTGGAAAATCCATCTGATACCTTAAGGTGCGCTTTGGAACAGAGTCAGCAGTAAAGAGCGCATTAAATTTCTGATAAACAAACAAAAACATGCCGTAACTGCCACTGTGGACCTTTAACTACATTGTTGGTGGTTTCCAATGCATTTAAAGGACCTCCACATGTCTGCCACACTGTTACCTCTATAGGCGCCAAGTGTTATGAGGTTATGGAGGCAGACGGCTTGTGTGCGTGTGTGTGTGTGCGTGCACGTGTGTGTGTGTGTGTGTACCTCTGGGTTGCTGCTTGTTAGCTTCAGCTACCATCGGGCTAGGCCTGTTACTCGAGGATCCAGTCAGTAGGCTGTTTAGTGCCACTTCAAGGTTGTTATTATTATCCATCAGAGCCTGTCGAGCAGCCTCCCTGTTAAAGCCCATCTCCATGATGTCTCTCAGAGCACGTTCATCCACCTACCCAGCGGACAGGATGAAAGAACAGAAACTGAAGAGTATATGTTGAGCGAAAAAGGCGTAAAAAGTGCAGGGAGGTGAGAAAATGACATGTACAGAAAATGGCTCTAACAATGAGGTAAAATAAGGCAACTTTCGACACAGAAGGGAGGTTTATTCTAACCGGGAAAATTGGACTGGAGAGATGGAAAAAAAAATCTAGTGTTACTTCACCTTTAAAACTATGTGCTGCCTTGGATTACTTTGAAATTAAGTTTGGGACTAGTAATAAAACAGTTCAGAGCCGAAAACTGTAATAACCTGTTCCATCCCATTTACGTCTTCGTACCAAAGCTGGTCGACTTTAAGCCGAGAAATTGGCAGGTAATAACATAAAAAAAAAAAAGGCAAATGGATTCCCTCCTGATTGGAAAACCTGACCAGGCCTCCAATTCATTTACATTAGTAAAGTATCAAAATGAATGCTTCACCTCTTCATCTGTGAAGTGTAATAAAACACCTCAATCCAGATCACAAGAACCCTGAACAAGCTCCAGCCTTTAAATTACTTTTTTACGGCAAATGGAGGCTTCAGTAAAGTGAGGTAAACCTATAATTATAACAGAGTCTGCTTTCTTTCTTCTTCTTTTTTACAGGTTCAGACCACATTTGTCCTCTCACCAGCTCCCTGTAGTTTCCATCTTGTCTGCTCTCTGTTCTTTCGACCCTGTCTTCTCGTCTCCTCTGCTGGTATGAGTCTCGACTCCGGGAAGAGGAGGCTGCGTTGGATAAATTACTGCCTGCATTTCCTCCACCACCAAACGTGCGGGGGCCCTGACAAGAAAAAATAAGCAGAAGACAAAAACACTTTGGGATCAATACGGCTGCAGGGCAGAATAATAAAGCAAAAAAAAAAAAAAAAGAGAGAGAAAGAAAGAAAACACCACAAAAGAAACAATATGCTTGAAGTTGACAATGTAATTCAGAAGAGGTTAAGGGTAAAGTGGATGTCAATAATGTATATTTTAAATGGAGGCCAAATTATGTGGCTTTTGGGTAATTTGAACATCGATGAGCAAAGAAGCAAAAAAGTGTTAGCCTAGCAAACACAGTCCTTGGAGAAATCAAATGGTCGATGGTGAAATTGAAACAAATATAGATTCTGTAGTAACCTTTTTGAAATTGCATGCAGACATCATGTTGTATAACTAAATGTTCAAGCTACTTACTTCACAACATTGGGGGGGGGTTGCCTTGAACTTCCTCTTACCTCTTTGGTCTTGGCCACCTCTGCAATAGCCGCTGTCCGCTGCTTTTCAAACTCGTCGTTCTCATCGGGACTTTTGACGATGCTGAGAGTCTGCAAAGTCTTCCTCTGGTCCAGCTCTTGGCTGTCAACTTCATCTTTCCTTGCACACTTCTACAGCAAGAAAAACAACAGAGCCAGTCAGGTATGGTTTCTTAAGGAGAGGATCACTGCATTTTCCAAGTTTACGCGGCACAATCGGTTCATCTGGAGCTGTGGTCTTGTTGAGAGTCGGACTGCAACAGTAAGAAAAAAATCAAAACGCATCTCTTGCAATGTGAACTGCACTGAATTTTAAAAAAACATCAATGATGTGGTAGGAATGAGATGAAGAGTCAAGATTTCCTGCAGCTGCTCAGTGACTGAAGGAAGTGATGAGTCAGTTAGAGCGAGAGCAAGCTACCAAATGCAGCAATGACCTTTGCTTCTGAGCAGGTCCAGTCTCTTTTATTGCTGCAAAGGTAAAAGTGATGTGTCGGGAGGGATAAAGGATATATGGGGAGCAATGACAGCAGGTATGTGACTACTGGAAAGTAGCCACACAAATTAAATCAACAGTAAACAGTAAAACAGTACTCTCAATGATGCCAAGCTGGCACTTTCCATTTGTAATGACCAGGCCATTAGATATCCAGTAGACATTACAATATGACGCATGATTACAGAAAGCTCTGAAAAATCACTTAAGGGAGTCTTTACAACAATGGTACTCTGCATTATTCCCATACATCATCGTAATCAGTAAATATGGTATATATTAAGCCGAAGAGGTTTTTCCTGAAGACAAATGTCTATGATCTCTAGCTAAACTGGCCACAAACACAGTATTTCTGCAGAAAAACCTAAACCTAACTTGCACAATAATCCTTTTTCTACTCAGATCCTGCCATCGCAGACACAATTTTGCACATCTAATTCGGAATGTGCTCAATTAGTCAAATTCAAAATCAAATATTTGCCCCTTTGTGAACGGCACCAGAAATACGAAACACAAATATACACAGCAGCTTGACTATCCATCACCGTATCGCCACTAGTACGTGCTGCAGAGCTGTCAAGACAGTAAGTTGCCTTTTCATCAAAAGTGCATTTTTAAAAACAGCATTGGGGAAATTTTAAGGGATTTCCTTTCCCAAATCCAGCACTGTTTTGCCATTAATTTTAACTAGAACATAAAAAAAAAACTTTAAATAACTTGCATGGAAACTTGCATGTGAAATGTGGCTTCTGCTAGCCACACTTCACACGCCAAATCAGTCACATGATTTATATGAGACATTGTGATCCTGCAATATAAAATATATATATATATATATATATATATATATATATATACACACACACACACACACGTATGAGATATACAGAGTAGTGTATATTTTTAAAGTGACGTCATGATTTTCCTCCATATGATTGTCACAATCACAGACAAGATATCACATGCCTGTCACATATTTGGAAAATTTACTTTTCAACAGATTAAAAGATTCACAGGGCCGGTGCACAGCATCTCATATTTCACACATTTTTAAATACTCATATTTCACCTCAGCCTGAAAAAAGCCCAGCTATGACGCAAACTAACCACTTTTAACAAATTGTCAGATAAAAGCTCACCGACTAAGAAATGTCGCTCCTGATGTGAAGTGGGGCACCACGCTGTGAGAAAGTCTCCGAGTAGCAGGAACTCAGAGAGGTACAATCGACTAACTGACAGAATGTAAAGCCAAGGACAATGCAGGCACAGATTTGCTTCAAGGTGCCAATTACTCTGAGATACAGGAATGTCTAACACCTTAAAGTGGACTTATTTCGCACTAAGTCCTGGACTGACCCGGGCATTAGAAATACAGCTGCATGGGTAAATCTGCAGAATGTTGAATGACGATTCCAAAAATGTTCCCCGTCCAACTTTACAAAGCTTGAGCAAATCTGGAATGAAGAGTGGGTGAAAATCCCACAATCCAAGTGTCAAGCTGATACGGACGCATCCCACTCCGAAGCTGCCAAGCTTGCCAAGGGAGTATTGACTTAGAAACAGAAGCTTTTAAATGTAAATTCTGACAATTCCGTACTTTCATTCTTGCCAGGAATTTAAATGCAGTTTTTATTTCCTGAAAATAATCGTCATGTGCAAAACTGTAAAATGCTGAAAAAACGTGAGGTGATTTAATATGATGCACTCGATGGTGAAGGCTATTTTGTTCCCATGTTCAACCGGATGTACAAAGAACAAATTTATTTTTTCTCAGTTTTTGTACACAGCAGCTTTATATAAAAGCAACATTGACACCACATGTTGCTGACGGGAAAAAAAAATGCACAAGAGGACTGTAAAGCAGAATTAAGAAATCAATTATGCATTTTTAAAGACTCATGCAGTTGTTGCAGAAAAGATCAGAGACACTACCCTTGGCGGCAGAGACTTGTGTTTTGCCCTTGTGTGTATTTCTGAGGTGATTATTATTCAGTAGAATCCGACTTCCATTAAATCGCAGCTGAAATCTCATTTCATAAACATACGTTTCCCCCCCCCGACTGCATTATTTTTGTTACTTCTTTTCAAATCACTGTTTCCAGGTTGCTGTTTGCTTGACGGGCTTTTACCAAAGCAAGTTTTGATTGGAAAAGTGAAAGTGCCACTATAATTAATATTTTGCCTCACCTGACCAAACTGCACAAAGGGAGGCGGTCCGCCTTCTGCTCCAATGTTACTCCTGCTGTGTTTGGCCAAACTCTGGAGGTTAAAGAATAAAGACCTTGCAATCAGAGAAAATCCAAGCAACATTGATGGCTGGAATACGTACTGGAGGCCGTTATTAGAGGTTTGGGATGATCACTAAAATATGAATTCTTTATTCAAAGTCGCACAGCCATCATTAAAACTTGGACTCTCACCCTTTGTAGTTCCCATTTCTCCACCATGTGATCCACCTCGCCTCCAAGGACGGAGATTTTTGAGTCATCAAGCAACAAAAGACCATTTTTAACCTGGACTGTACCAAGAAGCTTCACCTTTGTTCCAGGGGGGGTATTGAGGCTTGAAAAAACAAAAAAACAAAACAGACATTAATGCACATGCATAAAAAAAACATTTGTAATCAATTTCAAAAGGTTAAAACTGTTCAGGTTTGAGCGTGGCACAACATATAGAAAGCCCCAGATCCAACCGCCTTACCCATACCCACTTTATAAATGACATGGAGCAGTGCCAGCGGATGGGTGGCAAGGATAGGAGAGACTATTAATAATCCCAGCTGCTCACCCATCCTCATGGTAAATTAAAAGCCCCTCTATCTCATCAGGCCTGATAAGGCCTCTGCCTCTCTCATTAGGAAAGCACAGGGACTTAGAGGGATTTCCAGCTACTGATGCCGGATGCCAAAGCAACAATTAGGGATTTCACTTCACACCACTGGGATGGATGGTGTTCTCATGATAACAGAAAACGCAGAAATGAGGCACTCACCGTCCTCCATTCAATCACATGCGAGCAAACACACATTTGGCGTTAGAATTCATCGCCAGCACTGCTACTTAGTGCTAAATTGTCATGTCTCTCTACTATATCACTGTCACGCACTCTAAAGGGTCCTGTAATCCATCTCATCCTTCTTTAGCACTCACTTATGGGCAAGCGCACACTTTCTGAGGAGACACTAACCACCGCTGTGGGCAGGCCTGCGTGTGTGTGTGCGCACCCCGCTCATAAAGAGGGGATTTGTTCTGTTCTTTCCTCTCTTCCCATCAGGAAGTCGAGGCCCACATTCGGGCCACTCCACCTGTACAGACTGGCTAGTCACCATGGCAGCAGTCGCCAAGGCCACGGTTGCTTGGATGGAGATGTAATTAAGGCCGGGAATTGTTAGATCAGCTGCCACCGACTGGAAATTGCAGATAAAGGGAAAATCCAAGCATGTGGTGGGGTGAGAGTGTTGACAAGGAGGTGAAGGATGCGTATACAATCTTAGCCTTGAATAAATTATGAAGCGGGTTAAATATAGCAAGTTTGAAATATACAGTATGTTGCAAAAAGCCCCCTTTTTTTATTTATTAAATCACAATAACAAAACGACAGCTGTTCAGAAGACAAATTGACTTCCAAGAAAAATACTGCATCTTTTTCTTTTCCTTGAAGAAAACTGGTTTTGTACCTGATCTTAGACAGATGTTTAAACTCCAATCCAACACAGGTGGTGTGCCCATCTGTCATTTGGAGGCGCAGCATTCGCGGCGCACCCTGGGACTCTTCATGATCTTTAGGAGCCGAGATGTTTCTCACCTTCTGCACCTGGAGAACACATGGACCCTCCAACTGGCAAAGGAGGCAAAAACACTGTTTGAAAGGCAAATCGGCAACATGCGGGGGAGTACTGTAAAAGTCGGTATAAACTAAATCTGCACATTATATTTTTATACACAGTAACAAACACTTTCTGTTGAAATTAGGTCAGCGCAAATTTTTTGATCCGTCTTAATTGCAACAGTATTTGTTTTCGGTTCACTCAAAGAAAAGTTGCTTCTTGTTTCTGAAAAGATGTATGAACACCATGTGACTGCAACCTGTCATTCTGGATACTCAGTAAAGTCCTTTAAGTCCACTAAATAAAGCATAAATGCAACGTATATTCCTGAAAAAATATGTATGCCTCAATGGGAGGCAAACGCACATAAAATCACATGCTTTAATATAGTTGAAGATTTTGTTTACTCTGGTTCTGAGAAGGGATAGTTTCATCTATATTTGGTAGCGTGTTAGGGCCATCTAGTGGTTCCCTTGTGAATTGCATTTTAAACGTATTTGTACCAGATACATAACCATAACCATTATCACAGATTTTAAACTTGAGTATAAAGCAATGGTATTAAAAAAAAAAAAAAAAAAAAAAAACTTATGGAGGACTCACCTTTTCAGTTCTTCCACTATTGATATCAGATGGGAGAAACTTTCTCCCAAGAGGCCTCAGATCACTCTGGGGAGAAAAAAAAAAAAAATCAATATGTTCAACTCGGTTCATTATGCCTTTAGTTCAATGTGTTCGCTTGTCTTCATCAGAAATGTCACCAGCTGATAAAAAGAGGTGTCATCCACCACCATTGGATGACATTTGAGGAAGACGAAAGAAGACCGTCAAAGATGACAAAAAAGCATGTTGATAAAAGCCAACTTGCCTGATTAGAAGAAAAGAGAATACTGATAAAAGAATCATTAAGAATAGGAAGACTGGTCCATTTATAAAACAAACCACACAAAAACAAATGGATTTCAGTTATAGAACACATTTCCACTTTGTCAGAAGTCCCCAAAGAACTTTAAATTGTTCATCACTTTCTCATACACACAGTGGTGACGGCTGTCATGTAAAGCACTCAATCCTTCCATAGGGGACAATTTAGAGTCAGTGTGTTGATCAAGTACACTTCCACATATGGACTGGGGAAAATGTGGGCTCAAACCTGCAGCATTACAATTTCAAGACGACCTCGCTCTACTAACTGACCCTGGGCTACAAATAGGATCAAACAGACCGTTTGAAAAAAGCATCCATGAGTAACCCTTTACCTGTATTGAACATGCCAGGAAGTAACAATATTGGACAACTCCATTATTTATTCCACCAAAACATAACGCTTAATAATGTGGTAAAAAAAAAAAAAAAAGAAAGAAAAAAAGTGTGATTGTATATATATTTACACACAGCATGATCAAGCTTGACTGTCCCCAGTCAGCCTCTGTCTTCAGAGTTTATCTTGTTACCATCAGATCATCAGTTCAGTTTTTACCACCATACAAATACAACAGCTGCCACTGGTCTCCTCATGAGCTGGATATAGGAGCATCAGTGCTTGTATTGTAGTGAAATATGCTTTCATTTACGCAAGTCTCACTGTCGACTGTACTACAAATTGCCCCTCGGGGATAATGAAGTTTACATTGATGGTGTCTTATTTCAAGATAGTAAATAGATTCATATGATGTTATTTTTAATGTTATCGTAATGTAATTTCAATGTTTTATAAAATTGCTGTAATCATAGCTCTATTACAATGGGCATTACCAAGTTTCATTCCTCTCTAATCGCATGGGCCGAGAACTTCTTTTGGCTTTAAACAAGGCCGTTCTATCCTCAAAGTTGACTAAATTATGACTGTAGGACTCCACACCAAACAAACCTGGGTAAGTCCACATAAGGTACAAGACTTTTGAGCAGTACTCCAGGTCAAACATGAAAAGCTCTAAACAACTAGTGCATTTTGCTGACTCTTCTGGTGTTGGTCAGGTACGGGCAGCTAAGAACAATGCCTGTTTTGTGGAATAGTTCGAAGAATCCCCTACCAAAGAGTTCTACACTCTCCATTTTCAAAAGCATTTGATTATCATTACCTTAAGCCAACTGCACGGTCTGTGTTATGTTGTCACGTAATGCCAAAAAAGCACACTGGTTTTCAAGATATTGCACCAACACAACTCTAACATGAATCAAAATCATGCGCCTATTTTTATGTTTCATCAGAATGCCATGGTCGCGCACGTCTAAAACTCAAAGAGTGCATTAAATATACATTTCTCATGATAGCAGATGCAAATGAAGCCTATTCAAGAATATGCAGTGCGGTAAACCATCCCGACGATTATCTATAAAGCAACCACCATGGAAACTCTGCAAATGTGATACTCACGTCAAGTGCAATGCGAATAATGTCACTGTGTGCAACGTTCTCAACTGATCCTTTGAGTTCTGCTATACCTTCATCGCTGAGGTACCTGTAGGGTGAAAGAAAGAAAAAAAGCAAAGAAGATAAGAAAGTTGGGGAAAAACTAAGCTCTCTCAGGTAAACATATATAGTCTCAACAGCTTGCACTTCGAGGCCGTGCAGTGGTTCGCGTTCTAGTCGGAGTTCAAATACTGGTGATTTGCATGTTCTTCTGCAGGTGAGGTGAACTGGTGACCCTAAGTTACCCCAACTGTGTGTGTGTGTGTGTGTGTGTGTGTGTGTGTGTGTGCGTCTCTGCTCTGAGATGGGCTGCTGGCCAGTCCACAGTGTGGTCTTTAGATTTGATATAGATTCAACAGCTTTGCTGCACAACTTAAAAATGAGTTTGGAGGGGCTTTACAATCCTCTGGATTCTTATGAGAAAACCTCAATAAAAAAACTCAATCAAGACATTGGACAAAATCTTACGAGAAAAGTGTTTACAAAGATACAGACTATTTAAACAGACAAAAACCTAAAATCATGACAAGTCACATGACTCTTGCCACGTTAAGCATCAGGCAATCGTTAACTAGATTGTTTTCACCTGTGAGCTCTGCAATCAAGCTCATGAGGTACTGATTGACTATTGAAATAGCCATAACTTATTCACAATGAGACTGTCAAGACTCCAAGTGGGATCATCTCGTCCACTCAATGTGTATGTTAGGCTACAGAGTTCTTTCACAAATATTGTATTGTAACTTGCACATTGATAATCTCTTTTTGCCGAGTTTGTATTGATGAAGGTCTGAAGTAAGATAGTCACCCTGTAGGTTTCGTTTAGACTGTTGATTGTCAAGCGTCAGCGTAATGATAATGGCATGCTAAATGTGTATTCGCAAGCTGGCGTCGTCCAGCCTGCAGTTGCTCCGTTCAGTTGCTTCAGTTTCGCTTTAGCGGGCACAACAATGTTACCACAAGGCGTTTGGGATCAATTGTGCGATCGAATGTAAAATGTGGATTAGTGTCGTTAGCTCGCACCAATGTAGCATCTCAGCGTGAAAGCTAGCTCTCTGACATTAGCCACCGTGCTACTCACCAGCCCTCTTTGACCAGGGAATCTATCAGATCACTCATTTTCCTCCAAAATGCAGACGTGTAAATGAGTACACTAATGCATTGGAACGGGGGACACCTGAATGACGACTATCTGGGTCTGTGACACATGTTTGTTCCGCTAACAAAGCTCGCTAACGCAAGTGCTGAACGATCCTCTGACTTCACGTCACCGCCGAAACGCGTTGTGCGGTACGGAAAGTCGCGAGGGCCAAAACAGCTATTATTGAGTATTGCGAATAGAATAGAATAAGATGGAATAGAACAGACAAGAAAACACTAGAATACAATGGAATAAAATAGAATAGAGGAATCGCTGTTATTTTCAATCAGAATATACAACAACTAGTCAGTGTATAGCTAGTGTGTGTGTGTGTGTGTGTGTGTGTGTGTGTGTGTGTGTGTGTGTGTGTGTGTGTGTGTGTATTATAATTTTATATATAAAATTGATAAATAAAAAAATTAATAAATTACAAAAAAAACCTGTAAAGTTGAGTCTAATATGAAACTGACTTTCTAGGAGATATACTATAAACCTTTTGCATATTTCTTCTCTTGTTTTCTTTTGTAATGAGCCGAAATGGCTAAAACCCTCAAATCCAACAAGTTATTCTTCTTGCGAAAGTACAGCTAAACTTTAATGAGTTATAGTTATATAGCTCAAAATAAAGCGGCAAGAATTATTTTAGGTTGTCCATATAGAACCAATGTGAGGACAATGCATGAAAGTTTGGCGTGGTTAACAGTTAAATGTAGATTAAAGTACTTCCTAACAACATTTACGAGGAATGTAATTACAAAAACACCCCAAATCATATATAATAAATTGTCATTTTTCTCAGATAACCATAATTATGAAACACGTCAGGCCATTGACACAAGGTGTGCTTTACCCGGTTGTAAAACTAACCAAATGCAGCGAGCTGTTTGTTACAGAGCCATGGTTGCCTGGAATGCTTTACCTGGATTTTTGTTGTCAGAGAACAACAAAATATGTTTTCAAAAGAAGTTGAAAGTGTTTCTGTTTACACAATAATGAACTCTGATTGTTAATTTTAACTTGTCAGTAGGTGATAGCAAAATGATAATGTTGCTATCATTATGTGATATGTTTTTTGTTTCACATTGAACTTCCACTGTTTGGTTTGTTGTGTGTGTGTGTGTGTGTGTGTATGTGTGTTTATGTTGCTTTTTATGTATTAATTTGTAATGAAATTGAAGGAGACCCCAGGCAGAATAGCTCCTGCAATAAGTCAGAAGCTAATGGGGCTCTCAATAAAATAAAATGAAATGAAATAGGATTCATAGGATGAAAGATTGCTATTGTGTGAAATCATTGCTATTGTGTGAAATCATTGCTATTATGTGAAATCATAGCAAATATTAGTTTTAAACATTTCCTTCGTCTTGCTTGCAAAGACCTTCCCTTAGCTTTAATCATGCATTATGTTTAAGCTCACATAGGATGTGTCTACGAAGCTGCTCAGAAAAATTGTTGTTCAATTTTCATTCTTGTGCCATATTGGTCATGATACAATTTTCGTGTTGAAGAAGTCCAGCGTGAATGGAATTTAAATCCAGCATGTACCTACATTTGAGAAGTGTGTTTGAGAAGTATGTCCAGCCAAATTCACTGTGTTCAAATTCTGGCCTTTGGTTGAGGTCACAAATCAGTCAGAGATGCTGAAAGAAGTCAATCTGCAGTTTCTAATCCAGGTTTCTAGGCCCATATTTAACGATGCAACTTTGTCTCTCTGTGCTTGTCAAAATCAGATTTGTAAATATCAAAGAAAACCATCACAAAATGATGTGTATTATTCACGGCAGAACTAGGACGTTTCCAATTTATTTTTATTTTTGAAAGCTTCTGCTCAATAGCATATGACCATTGGAGTGGGTGGGTTTTCCCAGGATTTTCCTTCATCGTCATGGTTCGTTTCTTTATTGTTTGTTTGTTTTTTCTTTTTTGCAAATCAGAAATGAGAGAGAGTCCACAACTTTTCTTAGAGGGAATCTATGATGGCTTCAAGAAAAAAAAAGAATAAATAATCTCTTGTGCTGTCAAGTGTTGTCTTGCAGATTGTCTTTGAGATGACCAAGTGACAAAACAACACCTTAACAAGCTTTCATTTCTGCACTTTGCAGCCTTTTAGTTGGATAGACTGTTGAAGTATTTGGGTAATTAATGACTATTCTCCTTGTCCTCGATGGCTTTTTGGCGTTACACACCGAGTGTGTATTGAGCAGTTCCTTTTTTTTCTTTTCTTGCTACTCCTGTCAAAGATTTGATTAAAGACTGTACAGTAAATGTTTATACTTGAACACACAGCTACAGTGAAGTGATAATGGGCAACACTGTTCTATTCTTAAAGACAATTAATGGATCTCACTGTGAACAGCTTTCCCTGGGGATATTGATAAGTTCTCAGAGGGCTCAGTGACTGTTTGTTAATGACTGATGATGCATGAGCTCCTGCTGCAGAGACGTCTGTGTCAACTGGGATGTTTATTCATCTTTGTCTGGTAGGAATATGGATTCAATATTGGTTCATTAAAACGACATCGTATTTTTAAAGAGTTAACACATGTAATGGGTTCCTGAACAGTATCAAATAATAAGTGATGGTGTTTTACTACAACCACAAGATGGCAGTCTACGCACATAAAAAGAGCACAACTGAGCCTGCTCCCCTGATAGGTTTATCAGGATTTATATTTGTTTTCAGTCAAAAATCAAATTGAAACGGCCCTCTCAATAAATGGTACTCCACAGATATTGTGATATTTCTTCTACGTATGTTTTACTCTATCTTATCTTATGGCAGCTGACATGAAAAACCTTTTCCATTCTCAATAGATCAACAAAAGGTTTCCTTGTATTGAAATGAGATTTGTTTCCTTTTACACTATCACCTTTACTTGCTCATGTGGAATTGGGGTGTTCTCTGTAAAAGTGTTGAATTGAATTGAATTGAATCAAATCGAATTGAATCGAATCCATCGAATTGAATTGAATTGAATTGAATTGAATCGAATCGAATCGAATTGAATTGAATTGAATTGAATTGAATTGAATTGAACTGAACAATGGCCCTCTCACCTCAGAAAGTAAATACCCAAATATTCCTTGATCCATTCCAGGCTTTGGGCATTTCTCTATAGGTTTTGCATGTTCTCCACATATATATATATATATATATATATATGTGTGTGTGTGCGCGTTTGTGCGTGTGTAGCATACCTTTCCTGAAGTCAGCAAGAGTTGGCCCTATCCCTGTACAACCCAAAGATGTATAAAGCGATAAAAATTGGTTGATATGAATATGAACAGCTGTTCTATACCAATGAAAATATTGCTACATGAATCCATACATAAAGTTTTGATCTAAGGTTGAAATGGGTTGTGTTGCCAAAATCTGGACTGACATGCCGTGTTTTGTTTGTATACAGCTGATAATAAAAGCATATATTCAAACTCCTGAGCAAAAAAAAACACTTTTTTGATGGACATATAGTTTAAACATATCTAGGAAAAAAGTCATTCACAAAGAAGCACTTTCGTTGTTATGAAATGTATTTTTATTTGTTGACACATTTCCAAGATATTCATGCTGATATGACACAGTATTCAATTCATTCTTGAACCTTCTACAGTAGTATGATGAGGTCAATGTCATAATCTGTAATCATTTATTTGGCTTTGAATTGTTTTGTGCTTTGTTTGTTTTTTTACTGTACATCCTTGCGGCAGTCCTTTGACCGATTTGGAAGGCTCAATCTTTCATTGTCGCAGAGGATCAGCAAGGCACAATGCCACAAGGCTTGTGTTTGGCTAGACGAAGAGTGTTAATACACTGCTGGCAGGCATGCAGATAGCCTTCCAGGGAATCGAAGAGTAAAAGATCTTTCAAGATAACAACGTTTCAAGAGGTTGGATTTTAACAAAAGTCAAATTAAATTTCATAGCTCAAAGCTTCATGCAAAAGTGACATTTGACTCAAGGTATAAAAAAAAAAAGTATGAAATTGTAAAATAAGCATTTAATATTGGTATGGGGCAAGTAATATACAAAATATGCCTCTACAAATCAAAATTGGGTGGAAGAGTTCTTTTTTTAAGCTGACACAGTAATAATGAAAGACTGGATCATCCCACCTGTCAAAGGTTGATGCCCAAATATATAACAGTTGAGCAAATTTACAAGCTCGATGACTCATCTCACCTTTTGTGTGTTTGCCAAATACTTTGTGCATTTCATTTGATTTGATTTGATTTGATTTTTTGCCTCAAGTGTACCTGTCATAAAAGGCTGAATTAGAAATGTTTCTCAAAGTTGAAAAGTCTAGTAGGTCACACGTGTCTTCTTGTCATGTGACTCCAGTGCTAAGGATTCACAGTGGATTAGTACAGTTCTCACAGTTGTCAAGAGGCACAAAGGCTGTTACAAAAAACCTGACAACTGCTTGTGGTTATGATGTGTGATGCGAAGCAGTACCATGGGATCAGTCACAGGTTTGGACAGGCAGCAGCAGTATTGCAGTTATTGCGCTGGACTGTTATGTTAAGTCGGAGCAGAGATGCAAAGCCGCACTCCCCCATCCACACCCTCACCTGTGCTCATGAGCTTGTTGTCATTTCCAGAATATTGAGACATAGACAGTTGACATCTGATTCAGGGTGCTTCCTGCTCAACCTCACATGCATCAGAGATTATATCTCTTGGTTGGTCTGGGAGTGGATTTGGGACAGAGATGGCTATGCTTCCTTGCTCGCCATACTGGTTTGACAACTGTTATGTGGACTAATTTAGGAAGAAGATCAGGCTTTTCACCTTGTTACATTCAACATAAGTAAAATAAAATTAGAATGAACATAACATCTTAATAATAATCCTTATCTTGCCACAGTTTAAAAGGAAAATCCAATCTTCAATAAAATCCAGCTATGCTCACTTACAGTATTGGCCACAGCTAGTCGTAACAACCTACACTTTAGTTTTCAAGCCAGATGCCCTTAATGCATGTCTCCAAAAGTCAAGGTTAAGTTTGCTCAAATGCCACCATGGAAAACATAAAGAAAATCCATCCATAACAAGCTATAGTGGTGTGTGGTCCACCATCAATAATCCATACAGACATTTTTTTTTTTTACTCTATTCTCAGCAGGAGCACTATTGTTTCATAGTGGTTTGACTTTCATCGAAGCTCTTTGTGATATTGCATGTTGTGAAAGATCACGTTTTGAGTGGAGCACATGAGGGAAGTTTCTCTTAGTTGCATCATATTACTTTGCACTGTTTGCATCAGACAAGGTACCTGGGATTTTACAGTAGCTTCAGCTTACTTTTAAATGAATAAACATTTGCTTTAACACAGGTGTTACATTCTGGATAACCTTTTGGATTTTTGGACTTCAACAAACAAACGGATGTTTCATCCGGATAAGATAGGATATTGAAAAGAAAAATATAAGGCATATGACTTACCTAAAAAGTAAGTAATACAAGTGGCTGCTGTTTTTTATTTAAAACATATATTCTCCCCTTTCACATGATAAACAGTGGGTGTATAATTCCAAACTAATTGTTTAACTTTTGCCTTTTAGAGTAGTGAGTGCCGCTCAGGCACTGGAGCTGATTGTCTTGTCATCTTGGGGTTAATGGTTCAATCTCCGGCTCTGTCTGACTATTTGTCCAGGTGTCCTTGGGGAAAACACTAAGACACTTAACATAAAGTTTCTCCCAGTGGTCCGTGAGCAGCACGCCTGGCAGTTGTCTCAATTTGTGTTTGAATATATGAATATGACAGAGTATAAAAATCTCAGAGAGTGCTAAATGCTGTGAAAATTTGCAATATAAGTGAGTGCAGTCTATTTTATTGTTAAACTATTTATAAGACATTTTTTTTTATAGGGGTAATCTTTGGTAATGGTGAGTATGGTGGGTAATTTGGTTGACTCAAATGCTCTGGGAAACCCACATTAGAGTATGTTTACAACTTTTATGGGATATTACATGAACTATTGCATTAAAACTTTCACAATTTTAAACCCATCTATATCTATAAATTAATTATATAACCTATATACTGTATGTCCATACAATGACTCACCCCCCACCACCACCATTATGACTTATACTTTCTCAAAGAAATGTGATATGAAAGCAGATATTTTATACAGGAAATATATTTTATAACCTGTTATTGATAATACAATTCAACATATTTAAAAAGTAACAAAGCATTATATTTTTAAACAAACTACTTTTGGTTGTGATTGACAATCAATTAAGCAACATGATTATGGCCGTGCCTGGTTCATTTAGTTTATCCCAATTTAATTCTTCTTCATTATCAATCCATTCCAGACATGTCAAAACAATTCTATCTATCTATCTATCTATCTATCTATCGATGTACACACATTTATCTCGACATACATACTCATAGACATACTAAGACATACTCATAGAAATACATGGAATACACATATAACACATATATCTAGTTTAACATGATTGAAACGGGTAGGAGGTAGTAAAACCTATTTAATCCTAAACTCTTTTGCAAGATTCAATAATTACAATATGATTTTTCAGAACAGTTGCGCACCAGACTCCACTCAATGTAAACTGTTTACTCAGGAGGATAAACATGCTTCAATTCGAAAATGATGGACAATTGAGTGACAGCTCAGTTAGACCAATCATAGGGTGAATGGAAACAATTCAGCCAACGAGGAGAGACGCCTGTTGTTCCAAGCATACTATTGGCTGGATTGAACACGAGGAGATGACGTCGTCATTGCGCGGGTCTCTCGAAAAAACTTTTCTCCAGCTGAAGTTTCTGCGGCTAACTCTTTTGCTGATCCACAGCTTTTATTTAACGAGCGGGTAAAATTTGTTAGCAGCGAAAATCGGCAAGTTTTAAACCGTTTTCTTTCTTTTTTTTTTTTTTTCCGCGAGCGGAACCCTGGGCGTTACGTGACAGTCCATAAATTGGATTAGCGGCTAAGTAAAGCCACCAGTGAATGATAGTGTAGCACCTTGCTAGCGAGTTGAACGGACCAGTTGAACAGTGGCAGTCGCCTGGATTTGTTTGTTTTTAGCTTTAATTTCAGATGCACAGGTGGTGACCTTACAGCGTGTTTAGATCTTTGTCGTTCTACGGTGTGTGTGTCTGCGCGCGTGTGCCATCGTCACACACATTTACGTCCCAGGTCTCGTCAGGTCGTGTGGAGTCCTTACGTCAACATGGATAGTTATAATCAGCGGTTTGAATCAACTGCAGGACGTGATAGTAAGTCTCAAAAGAAGAAGGGCTCATTCCAGCACAGCACGTCGGTGTACGATGAAGGAGACCGCAAACCAAAATTTGTGAGTATGGCTGTGGATTGAGAAACTTGTCTGTATGGTACAAAAGCAGGCGACGGCTTCAAACAATCACACAAGAAGTTTGTTTATTTCCCAAATGATGTATTCAGAGCCTCACACAGAAAAAAACAAAAATCAGAACCCCATGCTGTTTGTCAAACACTGTCTCACGACTATTTTATTTAATGCAGAATAGATTCTTCCGTATAAGATATATGCAGGTACCCTTGAGCTGAGTTTGATCATTTTTAAGTGTTTTCCATGACTATAAAACGGGCAATGCAATTTAGAGGCCGAGAGCTGCATGCAACTCATCTTATGTGTCATCTTGGGGGAAAAATCAAAGCTCTTTTTGACCCATGACCTTGAGTGTTTGTTGACATTGGTTTGCATGTAGGAAATCAAATGGTTATAATTAGCCCAGGGTTTAGCAAACACTAATCCATGTGTTTCCATCTACTACAAACCAACCACCACCGTGTCATTGAGAAGCTGGCTTACTCCATTCTTTAGGAGTTGGTTGGAAGATGTCAGTAGTTAAAAACGGACCCATCATTAATTTTTTTTTCTTCAGTTTATTCAAGACATTGTCTTGTTTGTAAGGTTATTGTGAACAATACATTTCTCTCACAGAAAGAGAACTTGTTTATGGCAGTGAACTACTCATTGCACAGTCATATTTTGATTAGTCCATTGTTGTTCCAAGTACTACTACATTTACATCCCTTGTAGTATGGGTATAAGTTACTTGGATAATTGTCTTATGCCAATTATATCTGATTAAAACACTAAACAGTAAATGCCAGAGTAGGAGTGCCAATGCACACATTAAACACAGTGCATTGTCTTTGTGTATAGCAAAAAAAGGTGTCATCACCCCAGACTCTGGTAATTTGTGATGGGTATTTGTTATTATTTCTTCTGAACGCAGAAAGGGTTCATCTCTGCGTGCGTCCCGCCAGAATTATTGACTCGGGGGAGCGTGCACTTCCCAGCTGAAACGAAGCAGAATGTCAGAGCTCTGTTGGATTTATTGGTATGAATGCGACGCTTCAGAGTAATTATACCAGTCATGTATGAAGTGACACCAGCCCCCAGCTCTCAGTCTGTAGCAGGGACACAGAGAATAATTAGCAGCATAAAGAGAATTGCAAGAGTCTTGAGAAAATTGGAGAACAATATAATTAAACTTCTCGGTTTCATTGTAGGTTTTGTCTCTGAGGTTATTCCAATATTTTCCTGGGATGAACTCCACGTATTAGTCACTTTCTTGACACGTATAGTTTGAGTAGAGAAGGGCCATGTTCTGGCATTCTTAAGTATGAGTTAAAATATAATAAAGGTTAATCAAAAATTACACAATATGTGCAGCGTTTTAATGTCTTACCCTACTTCTGAATTAAATCCTCCCCCCCCAAAAAAAGTGCACTCTTAAAATGTATTTTGGTGGAAATTATATTCCAGTCGCTGTCGTACCTCTTGTCAATACAAAAGTACAATTCTACTAGTAATTATTTGGTTGCATCCCATTGAAATTAAGTTTCACTCTGAACATCTTGTTCTGAACAGCACAAAATAAATACATGCATTGTTACGTCTACAGGTAGTACTACAATATGAAAAGACTGGATCGTTCATATTCAATTTCCCTGTGATAATAAATCTACTTCTTTCCCTTTTCCAGCTACAAAGAAATTCTATTTATTCACATGAAAAGAGTTGTAATCCTGTTCAACTGATTATTTGCGATCAGTGTTGAACACATTTCTACCCAAACACAAAGTTAAAATGTGTTGACTGAAGAGATGAACTTTTTACAATGCGTTGTGTCTGGGGTAAAGGTAGTTATAAGAGTTTGGCTGATTTGACTGAGAGAAAGAAATGTGCCTATGAATAATAAAAAAAAGTGCTGTGGAACTTTGCTAAATTAAATTATCATTGTATAAGAATTGAATAATGATGCAAAGTTTGTGAAAGCATGGAGAAAGTCAGACTGTCAGGTCTGATTCACAAATACATCCGTCATTACAGCAGGATTCAAAAAATATTCAGCACAGCCCTGGAAAGTTGATGGTTGAGGGTTTTGTTGCATAATATTTTAAGACGTGTCTGGATTTGTCCTTTACTGATAACTTTATTCATAATATCTGTCAGCAAATTAGAAAATCTTTCAAAAAATGTTTCATTTTTCTTCACCTTGAGTTTTGCATTCTCGCCTGACAATGAAGAGCTCCAGGTTGACTTCTTGCATTAATTCAGTTTTGAATTGTAATAAGTGTTAGGGTGTCTTCAGTTTTGTATGAAATGTCAGTCTTTGTTTGATTTATGCATGCGTGTGTTTACAATCTCACGTTCTGGGCGAGTGTTTGATGCTAATGCTGTTTTTCAAACATTGAAGTGGTTATCTTTCACTGCTGCATCACTCCTGTTCTGTTCAGCCTCCAGTGTTGTGTTACAACTCCAACAGTGTGTTCACCAGTGGACAAATCAAGAACAGCAGCGACATTTGCTGAAAATGTCCCATAATGTTCCCTTTGAAATGTTTAGACTTCACAAGGTCGTCCGATGGGGCAACACTGGCAGATGGGCCATTTGTTGGAAGCAGCTCAGTGGTTGCAAGACATTTCTCAGAATGGCTACATACAGTTTGTCATTTTATTACAATTGGGTTGCACCAAATTCTGTCTGAATTTGAGCCAACATGTATTTTGTTTCTCAGGAAGCAGATTTGTGGCTCATTGACACGTTTGAGATGGATTCATTTCGGACAAATAGAATTGCCCATAGTGTATTTTCATGCTTGACGAAAAGCTAACCTTGCTTATTTATGGGTTTCACAAATGTCACTTTCCAAAATATCATCACATTAAACCAGTTCTCAATTATTTTCTGTCATGCCCCCCCTAGAGGACAAAAACATTTTCAGCCCCCCCCCCCCCCTGAATTGTACTACCATTGAGAACCTGATAATATTTATTTATTTATCTGTATAAACCACTGTATGAGTTGTTGGCACCAGCATTCTGCATACAATCGCCTGATTCTCAAAATAAATTAATAAAATGAGCTGGAGGCCCTTTTTTTTTATCGTTCAAGCATGAATAAAGACACTAATACTGAAAGTCGCGCCTGCCTCACGCCCCCCCTGACTCCCCACCACGCCCCCCCAGGGGGGCTCGCCCCACCACTTGAGAAGCACTGCATTAAACCAACTTCAAATCAAATAAATTAGAATTTAAAATATTTTTGTATGTGCAAATTACTGGACATTAACAGTGACATATAATTTGTAGATATGGCTTTTCTAAAACTCCCCTTCAGGCGGCGAGTGAATCATGCGGCTTTATTAACCAGGTAAACTGGACTGCTGGGTGTCTCAATAGAATTGCGCTTTTTCAGAGGGGAAGTTTGGCACCTACCCATTGTACTTACTGGTAGTTGGACATGCTCTTGGGGGAAATGTGCAGTCATTTTAACATCATTCAGCTGGCACACACTGGGTCCATTACTACTCCTGGATCAAAGCACTGAGTGTACCTTTACATAATGGAAAGTTCAAGTATTTATGGAAATGTGAACACTAACCTGGCTACTACAATCCTTTTATCCTTTCCGATAAATGAACAGAAATGTCTGTTGGGCTGTTTCTGTTATTGTTATACAACACACTAATGCTTTTCAGGCAGGAAGTATCAAGACTTTGGCGTGTTCTTGGTTCGGTATCCATTATATTTTTCCTGTGTTTGACTGTCCACTCCAGTTTTCATCCAGTTTGAATTCAGACAGCCTTAACATCTCTTTTTGTATTTTATGAATAATGTAAACAAGTGATAACAAAGGCTTCTTAGACATGCTCCACATGGCAATATATTGACTTGATAACTCCCAAAAAGTGAAATGAAGGGGTTCTTTAATGAAAAATGGAAATATTTAATGTGGTTAACATACATATGTCAAACATATTTGAGTATTTGCTGCAGTATTTTTATGTGTCCTGATTTGAGTGTTCCTGTTCCTCACTTATTTTTTTATTTTTTTATAGCATTTACCTTTTCGAAACATCACAGACGATGTGGTAAGATCGGACAACTGCCTTATTTTTAATGCCTGACTAATGTCTACCGTCACTTTGCATGAAGCTATCACATCTCCTTTTTGAAGTGGTGTTTAAATGTGTCTCCATTATCGTCTCATTGTGATTCATTATCTCAGGGAACAAACTGCTTTACTCACAAACATCTTTGACTCTGAATCGAGTTGGAGGTTGTACTTTGTTTAACACGTGTCAACCAGAGGGCTGTACGACAAAGCTGGATTTTCTCTTTTCGAGGTACTTCAGGGTTAATCCAGGGTTTTCTGTTCTACAACGCAGGTCTACTTCTCCCTGGGATCAATCACCACAGTGACTTTTTGCTGAATGGCTAACCTGCTCCGGTGCAGGTTACGTTCTGGATAATAGATCGTGTATAAAAGCAGAGAGGGACTATTTGGAGAGAAAGAGTTTTTACTCCTTTTGATGTACCCAATGACATCTTGTACAAAAAGTACAGATTTTCATTGCATGGGTTAAAAACGATAAACAATTTGGAATAGAATAAATTCCGTTGATTTCATCTGAACAACAGAGACAGTGTGAAGAAATGAAGCCTTGTCACTTGAGCTTTAATTCGGTTCATCTTTACTATGGATGTATCTGAGTGCTTTCCGTTTATATTGTGCAATGAATTAATATTGTAAAAAAAAAAAAAAAAATCATATTAAGTTACACAATAACAGTTGGCAATTTCCTGGATTTTGCTGCAGCAAGTGTTGCTTTTGGCCTGGACAAAATGTTTGATTTCTTCATATTTTCGAACTGTTGCTCCTCCATGGTTAAGTTGGTTGCTCTGCCAGTTTTTTTCTATGTTTGCCATTGGTCAGATGCTGCAAACGCCACGCCTTTTATGTGAGCGCTCACTGATCAAGATGAAAAACCTGGGTTTCATTACCGAGTTGATAACCACCTTCGTAGTGCCGCTTCTCAGGATTTTAAATGTCTGGGTTTGTCAGCCCAGGTAACTGAGAAATATATATGTTAATCTCACTTTGTAGTACAGGCCCCTGATGTTCTGTGTTTGAGCTTTGTACACTAACCATTGTTTTCTAACTCTGTAAATGGCTCATTGGTTGTTTACCCAACTAGTAACCATTTAACCATACTTAGAGTCTAACACTGCTTTTGTTCATCTCACCTCAGCTCGACAGCGTCCAACGTTGTCTCCCCCTGTATTCATGCTGTTTTCTTTGTTTCTTCCACAGCTGGACAGATTTGCCAGTATCCGGATTCCAGGCAGTAAAAAAGAGCGGCCGCCTTTAACGCAAGCGAAAAACAACACAAGTGATTGGTCCACTTCATCCTTCTCTACCACTCATCACTTTGAGGAAAAAGAGATCTTGGCTCTGTTTGAAAAGATGATGGTATGTTCCTCTGTTGTTACTGTTGAATCAAACTCTACATAAGTAAATAGGGGTGACTTGTGAAGCCATACATCTAATGGAAGGGTAACTCGTGAGTGGCTGTGTAGTAATGATGTGGATGAGAAGAAATCAATCTAACAAAGGCATCTGCCAAAATCTGAACATCTTTTCATGTCTGAATGAATATTTAAAATAAAAATGCATCAAATGAATAAAAAAAAGATAAGCATCTTAATATGCAGTGGGTTCTGAGACTGATTGAAACATGATTGATATAACCATCTTTACCAATGTTAATACGAGTGTACTTGAGTGAAAAGTTAATTCTTTTAAGATAAAAATGCACATAAATTGCCTCATTCTAAATAATTGGCCTCCATATTATTTTTTTCTGCTTTTGACAGCTTGCTGGCAATTGGCCGGACAGGATTTTTTTTTTTTTTTTTGATAAAACCTTGTCTGACTAAGTTCTAATGAACTGATCATGATGTGAAAATTCTCAGCTTTTTCAGTGTTGAGATGAGGTGGAGGGTCGGGCTATTACAGAGCATTTTAGGTCGCGGCTTCTTGGAATTCTTAAAAAAAAAAAAAAAAAAAAAAAATCAGCCAATGTTTTGGTACTGATTGCAGGAACACCACTGACTGCGACTTCCCATATTTAGAACATCATCATGTTGTGCCAGACGGGAACAACGGTGTCGACAAACTTCCACAGCTTACAATCGCACCCACAACTTGTTTGCCTCAATATTATGGCAGGAAGAAAACTAGCAAGTTACTTTCTGTGTTGAAACCTGTAAAAGGGAGAAGCTGAATAGGAACAAAATATGAAAATTCTTCTGCAAGTGTTTTTTTTCTCTAATACAAGTGTTGTTATTGTGACCTACAAGACGAGCTTCAAATCCCTACTATTAGCAATACAAACCAGTACCCTTATGGTAATGACCAGATTTAAGCTAAACTGTAATAACTTTTCACAATATGCAATTTATTTTTCACAGCAGAAGTTCATTCTTTTGACTCTTTTCTCAGCATCTTCTCAGAGTTTTTATTTCTTTTCTGTTTAATCAGTTTACTTGTTGCGTCTCCAATGTTGATCTAAAATGCTGTGACCATGTTTAGTAGGTCATCATGTTTATCTTTTAGATGACCATGTATGAAAAAAAAAAAAAAAACCACGACTCCAAACTCTATTGGTACTGAACTTTCAAACAAAACTAACTTTGCTACAACTTGATGAATGTGCAAAAGAAGAAAGGGAAACTGCAAAGCAATTGCCATTGCCGAGGTGTCTGTTTTGTAGGGTGAAATAAAAATTGCATATTCATTCCATTTCTTTCATTTTCTTTTCAGGAGGACATGAACTTGAACGAGGACAAAAAGACCCCTTTGAGGGACAAGGACCTGAACACAAAGAGAGAAATGGTCCTCCAGTATATTTTTACTGCCTCAAAATCTGTGAGTTTTCAACTGTGTACATGTTTGCCTCAACGTTTTGCGGTCTTTTCCTCCTACGTATCCATATTGAATCATGTGGGTTCTTGCCTGTATGAAACAGGAGATTTGATTGCACAGTATTCAGAAAGAGACACTCAAGGTTCCATACAGGTTTGAAATGTAAACTCACACTTTCAGTTCTGCTGTCTGGGTCCTTCTGGTGATCTTGCAGGGCACCTGGGACATGTAAAAAAAATGCATAGGATGGAAAGATTGAATAGAGTAGTCCGTTAATGACAAAAGTTTCAACAATTTTCAATACATGGCAGTTAAGATCTCTCCACACCTGCTGTGTTCAGAGTCTCGTCTCCTCCTGTTTCTTTTAGATTTGCTCACTCTTTAAAGATTTGTGGCTTAAAAAAAGATCTTCAGCTATACCGTTTGCTTCTAGCTAGTAATGTGTCACAGCCTTAGAATAATAGTAGATCAGAACACAGAAGGGTAACATTGGTATTGATCGGTAATATAATTTTTTTTTTAATGCTGGAAGGTGGTTGCTTAGATTGAGAGTTTGCTATCATGGTTGATTGGTCCTTCGTCAAAGTTCAGCAATGAGCCCGAAGCTTTTCTTTTCCTCCTACCCAAAGCAGACAGATGGATAGAGGGTTATAAAACTGTCAGCGTTTGAAGGAAAACAATTAAATCTTCAAAGAAATGGAAACTTTGGTTTCTATTACCCCCCCAAAGAAGGTTGAAGTGAGGGCTGCAATTTGCAGGTGATACTCCCATTAAATATTTAACCTACAGCATGTTCATAATTAATATGAGTTCAGCCTGTGACTCTTTGTTTGAATAATAACGAAAGCAGTCGACTTGAGGTGTTTTGTTTCTGTTTATTTTACATCAACAGAGACCTGAGAAACCCTGCTCTTGGGGGTGCCTCTAAGGTGGTTGTTTTTTGTTTATTTCACCCTGACAGAATCTTGAGAATACAATTTTTTGTCTGTTCATATGGCTTCTTTCTGAGGTTTTAGCCTCAATGATATCAAATTCTTATCACAGACCCTGTTCAAGTCTGTTTTTCTTATTTTTTCTACAATGACATTTGTGATTTATTATTATTATTATTTTTTTATTTTTTTTTTCCTTCTTCTGGCGTTTCTTTACAATGGTGATGTTGGAACTTCAGCGATGTCTAACACTGACATCCAAGATCTCAGGTGAACGTATGTAAAATGCCTTCTGGTCATAGTCAGCTCTTGGAGCTTTGGCTCACATGTTTAGTGAAGTCAATAAGCCACAACTCCACTCTGTGTTTGTGTTTTACTAATGTGACCTGATGCAGCCATACTGGTTCCAGCTTCTGTTGCTGCAATACGTTTTTTGTCGTATTTGTCGGGCCAGTACATCAATTTATATTCCCAAGTGCCAAGTATATAAACAGAAGTTTGTTGCATTCACAATTGGCTCGCATATCATTTTTGAAGGTCAACTGTAATGATTTTTTGCAGTTTACATTGAACTCTGCATATATTGGTGACAACTCGCTTATGGTGGCTTTTCAGCCTTTAAAAAAAAAAAACAGTACACCACCACCACTACAATTTCGGGTTTGTTACATCACTTTCCTTCTGTTTTGTTTTTTTGAGCACCAGCCCATCTGAAACTAGCACAAAAACAAAGAAAGTTTGATAGCTTCTTTTTATAAGAAGACAAGGTATGGCGAATGTAATTATAGAAATGTGTTCAGACACAAGGCAGTTCACAGGGCTTCATATAGAAATAAATGAAATCCATTAAAGCAAGCAATTATGAATGTTATTCTTAGTATGAAATACTTTAAAACCTCTTGCATTCTCTCACACACGCATCCTTTTCATTGGATCAACAATAGTTTATTTTTTCCTATACTGGTTTTTTGGCGTCCCAAATCGCCAACAAATATTACGTCTTGTCAGAGAAACCCACACATCATACTATTCCAGAGAGCTTCACAAACAATGGACTCGCTCTATACATCCAACATAGAAATAATACATTTCTATATGACCAGCGGAGCTCTCCACACAAAACTTGGAAATTCATTTCTACATGAACTGGAGGAAGCGCTTCACTGCATCACTTTAAAAAATTAATCCGCAATTAATTTCAAGGAGCAATTTTCAACTCGATCTCTATCGGTTCTCGCTCGGAGATTGGGTCTGCGAAGTAATAAGTTGAGCTGCAGTTGTACTAAGGTCGCCTTGGTGATTCATTGCAATATATAAATTCTAGTCTGTTTTTACCACAGTATCTGAAGCTCCTTTTTACCTCAAACGTTTTCCCAGTGAAAACTGGTTTTGTTGGGTGTTGGGTGCTCATTTTCCAAATGTTGCAAAACTTTTCTGATATTTCCACGTTAAATATTTGAGTGCTTTTATTGAATCATTCAGCCATATGACCAACTTACCAACAGCTATTTAATGAATTCATCAACAAAATGTAAATCTCATGATTTTCCCCTTCAGATTTGGCCATACGGTACAGCTTGGAGTGTCGTTCATGGACAGAAGGCTTTTAGGAGCAATATCTAAAAATTTAAGATTCAAGTATTGGATACAAATGAGCATTTTAAGAAAACATTTGTGTTTTCTGAACAACAGAATCAATTAATATTTTTTTCATGGATCCTTTGGAGAAGAAAAAAAACGGCGTAGGCACTGTGTATTTATTATATTGTGAAACTAGACATGTCTCCAAGTTCCCTTTATGCAACCTGCCTCTAGTTACCATAGTGATGCATTTGTTTACCTGCATTGTGGACATCGTGGACATTTTAATAAAGAACATATATTTTTCTTTAACTGGTGAGATACATCTTCATGCATTGGGAAGTTGTGAGAACATGTTACATTATTTGTTTTTACTTGTCCAGCATTACAGAATAGATAATGGTCAATAGATGTGTAATATTCAAGTTTGATTGTCTGTGTGTATACAATGTTCACTTGCTATTATAATGATTGAACTTGTTCAGTATTTTGTTGTCTTTGCTTTTATTTAATCTTGTTTCATTCCTTCACCAAAAAAAGGAGAAAACGTGTCAGGAATAACACAATCCATTTAAAATGGCATTTTCTTGGCCCATCCTTTTCAACCGCATTTCTGCTTTCCCAATTAACCTTTAATACTGGATTCTAAATTGATGCCTGTCCCTTTGCTGACATTGTCGACTGTGTTTCTACCTTGTGAATTTGGTAGATTGCCCTGTAAGAAAACAATTTTGTTGCATGTTGTCACACAAAATAATGGCTGGCCTTTGTGTTTTGTAGCGGTAGTTGTCTTGAAATAACAATTCTTACCCTGGTGTTGATTTGTTGATAAAGTTACCACAGTGTGGGAAATTGTGGTTAGTCTACACTTTTAGTAGTGCGCTCTGAATCATGTCTATGTTCAAGATGACTTATTTTTTGTTTCAAAAGAAGCACTGAATACAATAATTAAGCATTCAGTTGATTAAGACGGTGAGTTTAAGCATGAAAGAGTAGTATGTCGGAGAGTCACACAAGTCTTCTGTTACATCCAGAATTTGGATCTTCGCCAGAGCTGTTGTTTAAATTCTGTCCAATGTCATGTGATGTGGCGCAAATTGAATTGAAAGAGGTTACTGACGGGTCCATGGCTCCTTCAGTGCTTGCTGAGAATAAACGGATACTAAAAGTTATTTGATGAGAAAGTTCACAGACTGGCCATGAACAGCAAACTGTTTCGATGCCGTGGTGGAAGGCTAAAGAGATCCTGAGGAGTAAACAGACCCTAGTCATCATCACTTCTCACCAAAATTGCTTTTGGGTGCAGGCGCTGATTGAGCCACAGGACAAAAATGGAGGAAGGCCGATGCTTACTGTACCCTTGATGGTTCGTTGTCCACCCAGTATTCATGCAATCGCCTACATTGTTCCACACACTCTGTGACGAGCAAGAGAAATATCAAAGGAAATGATTGTAATCAACGGCCAATGTGTAAATACGGAGAAACAGGCATGGTAATGTGCTGCAACGGATGCTGTGAGATGACCTACATCCCTGAAAGGAGAGGCTGCTTTGATATGACTTGTCTTGCCGAGCCGGAACCAAGTCAGAGGGTGGAGTTCACTCCAAAGAGAATGATCAAATTACAAGTCAGATCTTCAGTAATTACTGTCTCACCACATCAACTACTTTATAGATTTGCAGATTATCATTGTCATACATATTTCTCTTTGACTCCTATATGGGTAAATCATCTCTATATCTGGGATGACAGCTGAATATGATTATAGAAACACAAATATCTCTGGACTCCAGAGTCTCACATATGTTAAAGAAAAGAGAGACGGACCACAGTGTACAAGCCTTGAGGGAGTATTGGATCCTTTTGATAGCGATGCAGGACAAGCTCCGAAACCTTTGATAAATCAAGAATACGTCTTGCATTCGGTGTACTCTGCTGTTCTCAGAAGTTCGACACTACTTGACTGTAAGTCTTTTGCTGCTGCTTTGTGAAACCACAAAAATGTACGGATATACACGAGGTACTCGTTTAGTAGAAGCTTCTGAATTGAACTGAAGATGGATTGTTTATTTAGTCATTAAGGCCAATTTATCCACTATGGACTTCATTTCAAATTCAGTATGGCTGACCAAACGTAAAGTCATTTTGAATGTTTTTTTTTTTTTTTTTGGGAAGGTCGTGTTTTTCTGAAGATGTTATTAACTTGCTTGTGTGGTGGGGCTTGGGTGAGAAATATTCCGAGGTTTGGAAACTGAAGAGGGCACAACGCAGAGTTTTCGAAAACCATTCAATTGCTTGAATCTTCAAAAAAAATACCTCTGAAGGTTGCTCCTATTCATGGAGTTTGATGTTATCACCTTGTCATGGGAATTTGGAAAGGTTTAACAGAAACGGGCATGATTTATTAAAAAAAAAAAAAAAAAAAAGTGAAGCTTTGCCTTTTATAAAACTGTAAATGCCCATATTTCCAGGTTGCATAGGATTACTCTTCTCTTCTTCATTAATCACATACTTAAAAATAGTGCCACACTCACTCTATATTAATTTTTTCACTTTTGTGGTGGATGTTCTACATCCTTCTCGTTTCTGTAACGCCATACAGACTCGTACCACTGTAGCGAATTGTTGACACAGAGATGCTGTCATGTATTATTGATATACCAGCACTACTGCAATACACTTGAGCTGCTATTGATTGATTAGCATTGTGTTTGAGAACACATTGCATATACCTCTGTATACGTTTCACTGCAAAAGGCTTGTGACTTGTATCCAAATTTACCAGAGCTAAAGCTAGTTTCTTCTCGTTCCGGTGATGCGTCATATATTGGCACTCTTGACCATGGATGGATTAATTTCTTTTTGCCAGGATTCCCCTATTTCATAAATTCAAAAATCAACAGTGAGACTTGGGGGAAAAAAAGCACATTTAAAAAAAATCTTCTATTTTTTGAATGTGGTCAGATTTATTGAAACCATTTTGTAATCTGAGACATTTTCTGTATCATTGAATGCGTTAATTATCTTTTTCAAAATAAAATGTCACCAGCCTGAACACATTTCATCAGCATTAAACAATGTCTTCAGGTTCCCAAACCTCCACCTCTGCCGTTGCTTATATTCACCCCCGAGCTGATCTTTCCACAGATTTCTCCTGGATAAGCAACAAGCCGATGCTACTGACTTGCGTCTGGCAGATTTCTGAGATTTCTTCTTTCTTTCTTCCCAGGGTAGCTTGAGGAGCAGCCATCAGATATCTCCCCTCGAATTCCTGAGTGAGCTGAAGTCAGGGGTGATGGATGAACGCCTGTTTGCCTGCCTCGACTCACTGCGAGTGTCTCTCACCAGCAATCCTGTCAGGTATAGTATAAGATTACGACAGTGGACGTGAACTTGCTCTCCTCAATTCAGTTGAATTAGATTCAGTTGTTTCCTTATGTTTTCTTAAATATGACGCACTGCATAAATGATAGCACCATCATATTTTTTTAGTTTTAGTTTTTTTCTTTTTAAGTTGACATTCATAGCTTGTCACAGATGAAAACGTTCATTGTTTACCATGAAGATGATGGGGCTGAATATAATTGTTGGTCTAGCATTAGGGCCGGTACTCTAAATATGTTCCAAAATTTGCAATCTCACTTGTTTCACTATTTCTTGTGTCATATAGAATATAAGTATGTTTAATTGTGTTTTCACCAATTGTGGTACATATAATATTGATGTTGTTTCCCCAGTAGGCAACTCTCTTTAGTAGTTATTTCTCTTTATTCTCCAAATATTAAGACAGGAAAATTTTTTTTTTTACTGGACACTGGTTCGGTAATCATGCAATTTTTACTGGACCAAAGCACATTTTACAGGACCAAAGTAAAGTTTGATGAAAATATTTAACTACTCCCCAAGTTATTGTTTATTTGCAAAACTTTGGTGAATAAGACAGGTTTATGGTAATATAAAGTTTATTAACGTCACACACTGCCAAAACAGATGTGAAATATAACGTGAACATAATGTGAAAGTGGAACAAAAAATTCACAAGAAACACGAAATACTTCAGCAGTCAACAACTTATCTGAAATCATCGCTGAGCCATGTGATGTTACGTCACCATTCAAAATGGCGGCGGGGGTGATTCCTGGGGGGTGATTCCTTGCTTTTTCAGTGATAAATGAAAAATTTGTGAGTCCAAGACCCCCGTTTCTCCACCTCTGACACTGGAGACTGGGTTAGCTGAGCAAAAATTTGGACGTTAGACCAGTTTTAAGGGGATATCTACCGGACCAAGGGCATTTTTTTATCGGACCTATTTCGCGATCACTGTCCATGAATCTTCCTCGGCAGTAACCATATGCTTTTTAATAGTACGACACCATAGTACGGCGTCTGGTCTCCCACTGTTTTTTTGGATGTTGATCTTTGCCACTCTTTTGCTGTTGGCTTTTAGATGACTGGCAAACTTGCTGCAAAGTTGGGTTCCTCTTGCAGCCCTGAACCTTCACCGTATAATGCATGCTTCTTACTCCTGAAGCCTTTGCACCTCTGCTGCTATAGATCTCGCTTCATTTTTTTTTCTTCTTCTTTTTGTCAAGAAAGGCCACATTGTTACCCCACAGGAGCAGCAAGGCTACCACTTGTAATTGTATTAAATGGATTTGATAAATGGATCTGACAAACAAGTGGAAATTGTTTTTTGATGTTATATTAAAGCTGACCTTCAGCTTTAAAGCTCAAAATATATTTATTCATTTATCATTTTAGCCACACAACCATGCAAAGTTGAACATCCTTCTTCTTGATACCAACATGTAAAAAAAAAATAGAAATAAAAAAGTAGATTCTCTTCTTTTCTCTCATACACCTTCAACCAATGAGCACCACATACAGCTTTAAAAGTCCCATACCAAGATAATAACTTTACTTTTGACTGTAAACACTGTTGTATGAAATTAATGTGTTGATTAACAGGTTGTACTTTTCGGTGTGGATGCATCTAATTGTAATATGTTGGCTTTTATTTATTCTTTGTCCACCGCAACAGGGAAGTGGGAAGAATTCCTAACACATTTCAGTGGAACATCTTCAAGCACTTTCGAGACGTTTTAAACGGAGATGAAGACGCAGCAACTCACTGACAATGTTTTTTTTTTGTCAAATTTGAACTCATGTCTTAGCTCGTAGCTGGGTTGTGAAGTCAATGATATTTATGAATTAAAGCGAGGTGTATGATGAAAAATATGACAAATATTAGAATATAAAGTGAGAAGCGCTGTAACATTCTTAAAACTGATAAACTATTAAGCACTAAGGTGTTGTATGTATATTGTATAAGACCATTAGGACACTCAAAAGTGTGGGTATTTAAAACTGAGCAACCAAGAATGATTTTAACAGCATTTAAATTTGAAGTTAAATGCTGTTAAAATGATTCAAAAGGTTCAGTCTGTGTCAGGTGTTTAATGTTGAGGATTGTACTGGCACTACAATTTCAAAAGGTTGGAGAGAAAGATTTGCTGTGGTCTTATTTAGTTTTTGTCAAACTAAAGTCATTACTGATGACTTCAGTTTCGATATGAGAGCCTTCCTGTAGTCAGATAACTTGTTATGCCCAATGCAACGTATTACGATCAAATTTTTTATTTCTGGTTCATAGTCGATTTGGCGGAGTGCGACGCCGTGCTGTCTGGGAACCTTGGAGTCGTTCTCCTGAGACTAGAAGTCAAGCTACCTTAGCTGTGAAGTTAGCCAGAGAAGACTCCTCATTTTTCTCTTTGATTTATGACTGTTTTTGTTTCTCAAGGATATTTTTATTTATTTATTTTTGAACCCTCCCATCCTTACTGTTCTTGGTGTCTTTTGGTAATTATAGCTTTCATTCCAGTATTGCTTCTTTTGCGTGTGTCCATGGTGACCTCTTTTTGCAGTACGTGCGAACATTAGTTTTAGTTTATCTGATTCCAACAGGACATGTTTGTGCAGGACAGAGGTTCTTTTTTTTTTGAGGAACATGGCTAAATTGATAAGTGGACAGCCGCTGACGGACTTATGCGGATTTGCTGTGACTCAGGATGGCTCTGGTCTGGGTTGGAGAATAGATTGAACCCCCTTCTGTATGTCGAAGTGTTGAAGTGTCCTTGAGCCACACGCTGAATCCCAAGTTGCACTTTGCATGACCGACGAGTGCGAGAAGCGAATGAGTCACCACGTAAAGCTTGTTGAGACCTCCAAAGCGGTACAAATGCACTATAAAGGTTAAGTCCACAGCTGCATTTCTATCCATTATTTTGTCTGTGGTGTCATTGTGAGGGTAGAATAATATCCCGTGTAGCCAATCAAACCTTTTTTGGCTATAGTTAATAATGATACATTCTGCAAAATGTCTTGAAACTGTGCAGCTTGGATCTGTGACCTTTGTGAAAACTGATGGCAACTCAGAATTGGTTTGAATCTGTCCAGGTTTATTGTGCGTCACATGTTTATGTGGCTGAATGCCAAACGACGCCAGCAATGTTAACCTCCAATCCTCAGACTGAGCTCAGGGCTGCGGTTCCTGTGCAATGACAAAAATGGTAAAACTTTCTGATATTTTTTGCACAACACCGCTCTCATCACTGAGGACATTCAGGCAGAGAATGTGATTGAAGTTTTCTCATTTGGGATGTGGGAGGGGTGCCAGATGTTAGGAACTAATGAAACCCAAGGGCTGCCAGAGCATGCTAGATTAGCAAACAGAATATCAAATACTTTAATCATTTTAGAGTGTAGACAGACAGCATGTCAAATAGGAACCACTTAACTGCAGAAGTATAAAACTACTACAGAAATTGGGAGATATTTTATCTCTACATGCGTCGTCCTTGACAAGGACGGCAGGATTCTGGGCAAAATTCAAACGGCGTCCTTCAATTAGAATCTTTCAGATTTTTGTCACCGTAACAATTTCTCACTCTGATTTAGAGAATACAGAAGAAAACGTGACAACAAGAACACGGGCACGTCAAAAACCAGACCACAAAAGAAGATGGCTCTTGAATAGCTTCATTAATCCTACAGGAAAATGCTCAACTTCCGTCTTTTGTCTTTTGTCCAGGTTTTAAATCAGTATTTTGTTTTTGTGTGAGTAACATGACAAGACTTTCTGTCCTTCCCGCTCTCATGCGGTGTCATACAGCATTGTCATTTGGCAAGAGGTAAAGTAGCACTGGGCTTTTGTTTCCAGTCAAGTAAATGGTTTCTGTGGCAGCGAGAGTGAGTAGAAGAGTACATTAATATTGTGTTGTTGACAGGATAAGATTAAACTTTTGGCCTTAACCTCTTTCTGAATTTCAAATTTTTCAGAATTTTCCCGGTGGCTAAAAGTCATTCACACTTCTGTAATCATCTGAACTATGCACAGTTGATACAGACAAACCTTGATGGCTACATAGGCTGTTTGATATGTGGTTCAAGTAAACTTTATTGGAATGCCTCTGAACCAGGTCTTCCAGAACAGTCATTCTAGTATTCAGTATTGGCACCAACACTGCAGTTAGGATTTTGTTCTCTACATTGTGTGCATTATACATGCCAATTCTAGTTCTGCAGAAGAGCCGTTTAAAATAAGTGGTCCTTCTGAACACAACTGACACATTACATAGAATTGCATGAAGAATGCCTTGCTTTATTTGCCCTACCCCAGCTCCCTTCTGACCTTCAAAAGAATGTAACAGAGCACACCTTTGATGAATTATTGCGTGAGCCTGATTGTTCTTGCTCTTGAAGATAAGCCTTTTCTTCAGACGTTGTAGAGAGCTATTGCTTTGTCACTTTCTGGCCTCTGAGATCTTCGCAATGCGTAAAAGCTAAAATCTTCAAAAAGCCTTTGAAACATGACTCGTGCCACCACTATTCCCACTTTTCTCTCATATGTTTCATGGCGAACATCTTTGAAAGGTTGCCAAACAGAACCTGACGGTGTAGGCGTGTTTGGTTTCCTCTGCTATAATTGCGAGTGTAGCATATATCGGCTGATTATTTTCTCTGCTCCCTGCTTCACCTATTGATGATGAAAAACTAGCATGTTGTTGCCACTGAACAATGCATTTCAATGAAGCTTTTGTCAAGATCGTCAACCTTCCCACTCTATAACCAGAATGGCCTGGGCCATGGCCTCAGTCAGGAGTGCAGACTAAATTGATTTCTTTTCTCAAATATGTGGGCTTCATTTCTTGGCTACCTTGGAAGCAGCCTTCCCTGTCTTCATCAGCAAACCTGTTACAGTTTTTGTCAGCGTCCCTCATTTTCCTGACCCTGTCTCGCAGACATAGTCGTTTATCCTGAAAGTGTGGAAAACTCCACCGCTTCCTCACAGTTTTGCATGTTTGAGGAGGCCAGTCTCGTCAATTGTAAAACTGATTTAAAGGCATTGAAGATTCATCATTCATTACTGGTTTGTATGATTAGAAAGGTTTAAGTTGCATATTTCAACTTAATGATGCACAGTCTTTTTTGTTGTTGTTGCATTTGTAGTGTTAAAGCGGACGCTGTCAATCCTTTGGGTTCAGGGCAGTGACTGTTTCGCTTCATAAGTTCAGCTGAGGTTGCAGTGGTTGGACGTGTGTGCAGGTTAATTTTCTCAGTTTGTCAATCAGTCATTATTAATGTCCAGGATTTTCAAATGCATGGCGGGTTGAGTGGAGTTTGCAATAGTGCTGCAGAACTCAGCAGAAACATCTACTTTTGGGGGGAAAACCCCCCCCCCAAATTGATAGAAAAATGACAATGATGAGAAGCTGCGCAAAAAACAGCTGAGATAAACTACCAACATGCATAGAGCAGCAGATTGATCTTATGACGATAAATGAGTGTTTACACAGTGCAACAAATGCATCACAGGCACAGTGGAGGGAAAAAAAAAAATCTTTACAAAAACTGAAAGCCAGTAAGAGACAACAGCTGAATTCAGAAATTATAATATCACTACAAGAGTAATTGGTTCACAGGCCCTTGCTGCACTATGTACTGGCACTACGGTAACGTGGGTAATTTACTCGACCAGTGCCCAGTGACCCTTGGCATGTTGGTCATTGGTATACATTTTTAGTAATGAGGGGAAACTTTAGCTCCTGGGGCTCTTTGCCATTTTCAACTAACCACGAAACCCTGTCTAATGTTGCATCAAAAAACCGCTGCAAAATGTTGTCTTTGGAAAGACTCGACTTGGTTTCATGTGAAAATCCTGGTTGATCGGCTGTCTCTGAAATACCGACTCCACGTTGTTGGACACCATCAGTGTAATTTAATCAACTTATTCCCCCCCTAATTTTAATGCGTAGTTTAAGCTTCGTCTCGAGCTCGCAGACAAACTCCTCTAAATGTTTCAAGTCATTCATTTTGACAAAAATAGTAATTTTCTTGTGAGCAAACGGTGATTCAAACTACATGAGATAAAGACTATTATCTGTTAGCGTTTCTAAGTGTTTCTTTCTTGATATAAATAATGGACTTTATTGTTATGCTTTACTACCAACAAAAATATAACGGATAAACACCTGGCAAACGCTATTTATACTGCTTTTCAAATACAGATAACAGCTTCTCATTCTATCTTGTCACCTTGAGAGTTTCTGTACATTTGATGCTGGAAGGCATGCAGTTTGTTGATTAGAGTGGCAGAGCGAATGCGGATGTTGGGAGGCAGTATTCGGGCTCAGTCAGGAAGAGGTACAGTCACTCACAGTCTCACTCAGCCTGTTGTCTGCAGACTTAAAGGCTTTTCAGTCAAGCTCACAAGGTAACGCTTGTTATTTGCCACTCTTATCTGAATAACAAAACATTCTTGCTGAAATGCGTGTCCGCTTAATGGTTCCTTTCTGTCGTTAAGTTGTAAGTGAAACCTTGGATCTGGAGCTTGTGGGTTCTCTGTAATAAGGATCACTGCTTCAGTGATTTTCTGTTCTGATTCTACTTTTCAAGAAGTCTTACTGTTGCTTTTTTTTTGTTACTATTCCTGTTGTTTGACTCACTATTGTTGCATACAGTTTTGGTATATTTTGATAAATACCCCATTTTCTGCACATATCTCCACACAGGGCTTTAATCTTAAGAAAACTTAACTCATTAACTTTACTTATTACATCCTCTTTACAATTTCAATGCATTAAGTAAAGCCTTTACCAGGATTGGACTGTATGTTAGTCACATTCTCTTTTCCATATGTCAGATGAAAGTTTGAGTGAGAGTGCCACAATTTCTCTTCACTTGCTTTACATTTTTTACTTACTGTAGGGGTGTCAAATATAAGGCCTGTGGGCGAAAACCAGCATACAAGAGGCTCCAATCTGACCCGCCAAATTACACACATTTTAAAGTAAACAAGGATTTTTTTTTCTAAACAGATTTCTTAAGAGTAATGGACTCAACACAGCGCTGAGACGCTTAAATCATAGTGAGCATTAAGATCTAAGCCATGCAGTCAGGTTGAGGTGGTAATTATATGCATCATGCAGCACTTATTATTGTTATTGTTATTATGTTTGACATTTAACAATATTTTGCATCAGTATGTGCAATTTGTTAAGATTGTAGTAGTAGCTTTTGTACTGTAGCTGTTGTAGATAAGAATTGTAAAATAAGAATTGTATCAGAAGGCTTGAGTGTTTTAGTTTTACAATGTAGAGAAAAACTGAATCGTATGATTTAATTTAGAATTTGTTCAAATATTGGTGAACGATCGTTTTCTTTCTCTCTTCTTGAATGAATGTGTGCAAGTGCTTCTTCAACCATACATTTTCATGAATTAAGTTTTTATCCTCCAGAAGCTTATTTAGGTGAAACTATAATTGGATCTGTTTTAACATAGTTAACATTCTTTTTGTCCAAAGAAAAAAAAAAATCTTAACCAAATTGGCGCCAAAGTAGACCAGTGTAGTAACAACAACTTTCCCTTAAATAAATCACTTTTGAAGAGTGTGATGTGGCTTAGGGAATTGATTTTTTTTTTTTTCTCGATCCACTCGGCGTCACAGTTTCAAAGGACTCGATGGAAAGAACTGTGCCCTTTCAAAGGAAAATAAATCTATATTACACGTTGGTCCCGGGCTTTCGTAATAACTCTTTAATCACAGGCCACATTCCCTGTGATCCACCAAAGGCACCTTCTCCATACGATGTCTAAAATCAACTTTCACATAGAGAGCAGCAGCAAAATTTGATCTACCCGCAGCTTTTTTTTTTTCATGACAGTGAGGTGTGAACTTTCCTAACGTCCTTTGGAGAGATTCAGCTAAAATGTCACTTGCTTCAAGCATGACTGAGAATTAAATTTGTCCTCGGGCAATACACTTATTTCTCCTCCATTATTTCCTTTGATTTTCTTCTGAAGTTTCTTGTGTCATTGCATCAAGGATGCTTTTTTATGATGTGGATTCATAACATGTAGCATTATCGCTCAAGTTATTGTTGAAAATTGTGCAAGTACAACATGATAACAATGTTAAATCATTCAAATATTTAATCTCTGATACATTTTTTTTAAGTATTACTAATGGACGAAAGTCCAAGATTACTTGTAATAGCATCTTTTTCTTTTGGTTGCATGAAGCATGCCTACAGGTAGCCAATGTTTGCTGCTGCCGAGTTTCTTTTCGGCACAGAGTCCTGAATTCTACATGTTTTTTCTGTCTTCAAACTTTCCATGGCGGTTGATTAGTGTGAAATTATTGCTGTCAGTTGTCAGTCTAACACTGTTGTGTTATTGATTTCCTGTTTGTTATTTCAGTTGGGTGCAGAGCTTTGGGCATGAGGGTCTTGGACTGCTGCTGGACATTTTGGAGAGACTGCTCCTCAAGAAACAGTAAGTTTATTTACACACACTCGAGTGTATTCTAGTCTAAACGAATGCCCAGCTCTCTACAATGAACTGATGGCAAATCGACACTCTTTCTAATTATAGCCAATAGAAATGCACTCATAATTGGCGGTGCAGTCAACTGTTGTTTCTGTGCCTTTTAAAAACGAAATGAATATTTGCTCCCTGAGCCGTTTATCTGAATATGTATTTATAAGCGAGTATTTTCAAACTCCTCGCATACACTAAGTATAGAATCGATTTAATGGTTTATAGTAGAGAGCAATGGATCATTTCACTATCCTGTGTTCCCAGGCAAGACAGGATTGATAAAAAGAATCAACATAAAGTTGTTCAATGTCTCAAGGCCTCCATGAACAATAAGGTAAGTGTTTCTTTTTGTGAGTAAACCCTTGTATTTTGCTTCAAAATTTTTGAATGACCACAAAAGATTTTCTTGTGAGTGGTTTGGACATCCCTGCGACCTGTATGGCCTCCCATCTGCGTTTGTTTCTTGTTGCAACGATGACAGTCGGGGTCCCTCTTTGGCATAAAAACAAACCAACAAACAAAAACAAAACGTGATGATATTTGATGTGGAATTAAGTATAAAGTCTATCTATTTTGAGCAGATAGAAAACCTTTTTTCAATTTAATCCACACCATCATAGCTGTGCCTCGGCTGAAATACCTTTGTCCTGCAGTCTTGTGTCATCTATCTGTGGACATATTGGTAATCAAAATGTTGATTAAATTTCGTGTTAAAAATGTTTCTTTTTTAAAAAGCTTGATTGACTTTAGGCTTTATCTTTGTTTTGTACTTTGCACCCTTCAAAGTGGTGGTTTTTTCCCTTCATTTTTTCAATCTAATTAGGCCCCAGGGATTTTATTAATATGAGCAATGAAGCAGAATCATATTATTTTCACTTTATAAAGCCAATTGATCTGAGTTTTACTAGTGTTGTTTGACACCGTATGACACTTTTCTAGAACCTGAATACTCCTGACCCGCAAGACGTGTCATCTCTGTAATTAGTATTTTCTGGTGGCTCTGGAAATAAAAAGCGCTGTAGTGAAGAAAGACTACAAAAAATACAGCTTCATTAGCTGTTCTTTATGTGCTGATGAACTACAAGCACAGATTATTAACCATAAATCAGACAATAATGTGTGTGGGAATAGCATCTCAAACAGTGGTCTACTTTAAAAACCAGTTGTTGTTTTTTATGCAATGTAGTTTTGTAAAAAACAGTTATTGTTGTGTGTTTGGTACACTGCAGCAAAAGATAACAAGGCAGAGCAAAGCTATTGATTTGACACTTCAAGCTGATCCGATGCAAAATTTGTTTTTCTGATGCAGCTGAAAATTCTTCAATTCAGGGCAAACAATCCCACGGAAGTTGGGTTTCACTGTTTATTATTTTTCTTTTTGTTTTTAGCCTTTAAACACTTTGTGCTGCAAATTACTGTACTAAGAGTGCTTTTCAAATAACTTGATTTGATTGGTGCACATTTGCATACAAATGTATGTGGCACAAAGACGACAAGAAGATGGAAACTGTGTTGGTCTTAAACTAATCGAGGCATTGCGTTGTCTGTTGCCCAGCATCAAACGTAAGAGCAGTCATTAGTTGAACTTTGCCCATTGTTTTCTCTTGACTAAGGGCCTTTTCACATAAAAATGCCATTTCACTTAACCGCATCGTTTTTGGCTGATAATCCACATGCTGGGGCGTTTCAGGCGCCCGGAAATGCTGTGGACATGCAACAAAGTATAATAATTGCGGAAAACGATTCATGATTCATGTTCATGACATGTGGACAAAATGTTTTTTTTTTTTTTTTGTTGTTTTTTTTGAGAATGCCAGGGAGAAAAAGATTGTTTTGGCTCTTGTGGACAGGGCCTAACATAACTTAAAAAGGAATCGAGTCCCGTGATGAAATGATGCCATTAAAACAGAGTAGACGATGATATTGACTCTGCGCCCAGGCCTAAGCACTTGTAAATGTGTTCTGTTGAAGTAGCTTCGTTTCATAATGCTTCAGCTTTTCCTCCTCATGTCCTGTTAGTCCACAAGTAGACACAGGCAAGGAGGGGGGGGGGGGGGGGATCTCGCCACATGGAGCTAAAACCCTGCGGAGATGGATATACAGCCCCTCTGGCACAAAGTGTGCTGTAAGGTCTCTTGTAATCCTGCGTCTCAACAGGCGCCAGACGCCAGCATTTACCCGTAGGCTCCTCTGTCAGTCCAGACCTTTCCCTGGCTAGAAAGGCATCTTGGGACGGAAGGTACCCACAATGCCAAGAAGACAGGTGTTCTCTGCCAGCTGTCACTGCAGCCTTTTCTTCTTCTGCCTCCCTGTGTCAAGTCACACACTTGCATATTTTGTATTGTCTGTCGCCAACGGCATAATAATGTAATACTAAGAATTACCACACTGTGAAATTATTCCTTGAACCACTCAGCTGCATCAAAAAAACCGTCCCCAGTAAAATGAGCATGTTGCTTTTTCTTCACCCAGTAAAACAAAATGCATACGCAATACTTCATTTGTGGTTTGATAGGTTTCATACAGACAAATCAGCCAAAGATTGTCTTTAACTCTTTGAATTACCAGAGAAGAGATACAGTTAATATTTTGTAATTTCTTGGAAATCATGAATCACTAACTTTTAGCTTTGTTCTGAACATACTGTAACATAATTAAGTGAATTACCCGAATAATCTCCAAATCTCGGCACCTGTTTTATAGGGGTAATGTATCACGTGAAAGTAAGTGAAAGTTGATTAGTTAGGAACAATTGGTTATCATTGGATAGGATAATTTCAAGGACTGTGTTTGAAATGGGCTAAATTTTGGCGAATAGATGGTCGAATTGCAACATTTCCAAAACTGCTGCACCACAAAATGTAAATTAAAACTACCACTAGTTCTTTCTCAAAATAAAAACAGTCCATCATTGCCTTGACAATTTTTTTCCCCAACAAAAGCGAACAATGACTTTTTTTTCATTTTTTTCATTTTTTCATTTCATTTTATTTATTCTTTTTTCAAGGTAATGCAACCTAAAATAAAGCAACAATCCAACAAAAAACAAACAAACAATACATTCCATGAAAAGAAGAACAGGAGTTGGATGAAGAAAAAAAAATCTTATAAACTCCAACCCCATTCTTGAAGAAAAACGTACAAACTAGATTTTTTTGATTCAATTCTTTCAGTACAAATGAACACTAATTCTTCAGCAATGACTTTAAATGTTGACAGTGATCTCTACAGAATCCTATATTGTAATCTAATGCTGTTTCAAGTCCAGACATTCATGTCAATCGATATAAATACACTACGTTATACATTATTACTTTTCTACTTTTAGTATCCAATGTGAGATAAGTAGATGATTACATCCAGTAAGTGATGAATTACATTCTTAGAAGTCACATTTCTATCTAGTTTACTGGTAAAGGAGTTCTGTTACATATTATGCTATGCCAGACATCTGAGTAGCATTTTATTTTCTGCAAAAAGAACAAGAGACCCCTTTTTAACTTCAATAGAATGTCAAATGTTTCATTTGCAAGGAAACCAATGTCATGTTTTTATTTATTTTTTTAATGTGACTTGATATGCTTCTGGAAAATGGACCAGAATGGGATTATCTAAATAACCTTTTGTTGCTACCTGCAGTATGGATTGGATCGGATCCTGGGCGAGGAAAAAAGTCTTGCTTTACTGGCAAGAGCCATTGATCCCTGTCAGTCTGCCATGATGACTGACGTGGTGAAGCTCCTCTCAGCCATCTGCATTGTCGGCGAAGAAAACACGTATGTTGTCCATTTTATCCAGCAGTTGATAACCGTTTTGTTTATTTCATTCAAATGTCAGTGTTGTGCTTTGTGAAATGTGCTCAGACAGCTAAAATTGAAGTGGATGAAGGAAAAATATGCCTCGGATGCATTTCTTCAGCCATATACCTTTATCATTTCTTTAGCCTTGGGTAAAATATGGAAGGAAATACCTGATGGTCAAAATCCTTTTAAATGAATGTATTACTTTAGGTTTTTTTTGTTTTTTTTTACCTTCACTCACGCATTTCATGTTCTCGTTCAGTCTAGAGAAGGTCCTTGAAGCCATCACCACAGCAGGGGAATGGCGAGCCATTGAGAGGTTCAGCCCTATTGTGCAAGGACTTCGAGACCGCTCGGTTCAGTTACAAGTGAGTGCTAACTACACTTGCAGTCATGACACCTTATTTCCCCCAGATTTTACAAAAAAAATATGAACAGAATGGCTGGAAATGTGAGAATGCCTGCGTATCAAAGCCATCTTGAAACCTTCAATTTATTGTATTGAATTGTATTTCAGATAATGGGCTATGGATTGCTATTTTTGTGGTATTCAACAATGGCAAACTACACAGACAAGCATACAGGAATTGAACAGAAAACCACGATTTGAATGTGTCTTTTGTGTTTAAGTTTGATATTTCATTAAAAAGGAAATCATCACTGATGTTTCGTATAATCTTTTCAGAAACAATTTCGACAAAAACTTTGGACTTCACTTTGTTTTGAACTCAGTTTGAGTAATGTCCGGGTTGATTTTACTACACAACTGAACAGAGTATACCCTAAATAGCAAAGGCATTGTGTTGTTATCGAGCAAATATAACATGACACATCTATTTCTTTCAGCTACGTGATTAGCAGTAATATAGAAATATCAGTACTTTCAAGGGAAACATAATTATGCATATATTAAAAAAAAGCCACTATCCTATCAGCTACACATGGACTGTCAGTACCAGATGCTTCAATTAAGCACAGACATCTACTTTAATGATCACTTAGAGCACAGACAGGACAGAAAGTGAAAGTCTGCCACCTAATTCATCTGCACTGTTTCTGTTGACATCAGCCTGATATGTGCAGACAGCTGGGAGAGACTGAATGAAGTAGAATTCCCACACTGTGCACTCGCATTCAGCTTCATATCTCAAAGCCAGAAATACAAGCTCATCACCAGGCACACAAAGAGCTCAGATCAGTCTCCAGTTTTCTTTTAGTCAATTCATCTTGTAGATATGATCTCCAGATTGTCTAAGATATCCAGAAATGCCTAACCATTCCCAAAAAACCTGCAGTGGGTCTAGAAATACAGCAGGTATTCATGCCACAGTTTGTGAGATGGCTGTACCTCTGGGTTTTATTTCTTATTCTTGCTCTCTTGATCACTAATGTGGCCAGTTTCCATACAGTTCAACTCAGTTTGAAATCAAGTCGTGTACAAATCTAAATTACAGTATGAAACCACAACATACACCAATTCACCAAAAATGAACACACATAGGTTACAAAATGGTGCAAACGTGACTTATTTGAAAATACAGGTAATGACCATGACCACTGTGAGTGTGGTAGTTACTCACTTCCATTATTTAATGTTGTGTGTAAAAACCTTTACCTGGCAGTACATCAGACCAGACAACACGGCAAGTAGTATGTGCACAAATACTTTGAATTTTACATTCAATCTTAAACTAAGTAGCAAAAAAATAAATAAATACAAACCCCCCCCCCCCCCCAAATGAACAAAAATGCACTTATCTCTGGTGCTGTGTGGATGCAGTGTTCAACCATCCACTAAGCATCAAACTGGAGCCACGACTCTATTTTGTGATAGGTATTTTGTCTGATAAATTCATTCAGGAAGCAGGAAGCAAGAGTGCATCAAAGACATATTAGTAGTAACTAAAAAAAGTTCTGGTTGTCGTCACGTGAACTTAATGCTCTGCCAGTTGGTGTGGCATTTAGACCAGAGTGGAAAAGGTCGATGTGAATGTGGATCAAGCTCAGTACAGTCTGTCATTACTTTCTGGTTTGCAGAAAATGCGCCTCCACACTAACAAGTGTGAAAATGCTCTTGATTCTGGAAAGTGTCTTATTATATTTTTCTTTCATTTGTTAAATCCAATTTTGACAACCCGCAAGGAGCCAAATAATTACAGCACCCTCAAAGGGGTCCTGGATCTCGGATTGGGAACGACTGAGCGATCATAACCAGCATTTTATCACATTCTTCTCAAAACAAACTCAATGTCTCACCAATCTTCATCATCTTAACTTCTATACATTAAAAATTGTTCAGCTGCCCAAACACATTGACTTTTACTGGAGTTAGTGCCTTTCATTAACACGTCATTCCTCTCATCGTTTTATTGATCAGCTCCCTGCTTATATACAGACAATTGCGATGGTGTATATGAGCTTTTCTAAACATGGCCAGCATTGGTTTGCGTCAATAATGTTCTTCATTATTAAAATATGCTGTCTGCGTGTTTAATTGCTAGCTCAGGGATGGACATTGATAATTCTCCACTCCTACACGCACGCATGCACCAACAATCAGACATTTTCACCAGGACAATCATTTGTTTCTGTTGTTGTGCGTCATTGTCATGCAGTGACCATCACTCAACCTAATTAAAAGATGCAATCGTTGCTCCCCTCTTGTAGTATTATTATTATTAGCACTCAGTTTCACATACATTCAATGGACGAAAAACTATATAATCACTTCGAGAAAGTGAGAGCTAAGGAATCAATCATCAATGAGATGGGACGAAATTCTTGCATGGAAAAAATTGCACATAAACAAAACAAAAAAAAAGAGATGACGATTTTGGTGGTTGAATTTCATACTACTGAGTCTCAAAAAGACCAAAGTCATCTGTGGCTGTGCAAATGCGTCTCTTTCTACTTAGCTGAGTTTTATGAATGCTTTAGTATTACTTCCCAGTGTCTAATAGACAACACAAATCCTTTTTAAGCCCATGCATATTTAAAGTGTAAATACCGTTATCCTAAATGTAGCAATTTGTTGCTCCAGGCACTCTATCCTTCTTTACAAAGCCAATGTCTGAGAAGGAAGACTGAATAGTTTAGTCAGGTGGAGATTTAGATAATAGTGTAAAAAGGAATTTGGATGAGCAAAAAGATGTCAGACTTGTTTATCTAATTGATTTTTTTTTCTTTTTTAAAAGGGGGGTGCAAAAAAAGCGGGAGCAATAGCAGATGATGAGATTACATACGTGTACATTATTTAGTTGACAATGTAGATGCACAGTATTCCTATAACAGATCTTAATTGTTTGAGAAAATCATGACCATATGGACTATTTGTTTACATTAGTAAGAGGTATGCTATTTTCTCTTTACTCATTGCAGTAAGGCAATCTCCTAAATAACTGTCGAGGTCTTTGCAGTAATGGTTTCAACTTCCCCGAAACAAATTATGACAATGTGATTTACTGTCGCATCACTTGCCTGTATTTCAATTCTAAAACGAGAAGATTTATCATTTTAAAAAAATCTGAGCGAAAGTGGTAAAAATAGGAATATGCTGGATTTCACAATGACTCTCAAGGCATCTGAATATTTAGCCCATGCCTTCTTTTCACACATGAATGGAGTGCTCCTCTGATCAATAATTGATTTTTCTGTTTGTGTTTGCCCAGCTAGTCGAAGAGTCACAGGGTCCAGCAGTCCCTGTGTAGTAAACCAAACTCAGGCGGGAGTGAAAACAGCTTCCAAATGCGCCAGTTTGCCCTCAAATTGACTGTTAGTTAGTTTTGTGTGTATGGGTCTGCAGTTGTTGCATTAATATTAAAATGCCCCCCCCCCCCCCCCCCCCCCCCCAGCTGGTGACTGGAGAAAATAGACATGCATTAGTTATGGTCCTCTGCTTCCAAGGGACATAACTCATTTGGAATGCATGCCAGCATGCGTTTCATCAACTTCTGGGAAGAAGTCAGTCATCTTCTTCTTTGGTTCTCTTGCTCCCTCTTGTCTCCGACTTTATTCTCTGTTCTTCTCATGTCGCAGGTGGCATGCATGCAGCTCATCAACGCACTGGTTACATCTCCTGATGAGTTGGACTTCAGGCTTCACATTAGAAATGAATTTATGCGCTGCGGCCTGAAAGAGATACTGCCGGTAAGCAAAACACAACCACAGACACACACACACACACACACACACACACACACACACACACACACACACACACACACACACACACACACACACACACGTTCACAAATTCACAATATAAACTCACACTCGCGTTGTAAATATTTTAATGACTTGTCCACTCCAGTGAAATATTTTCGATTTGCTCCAGCAAATAATTTATGAAACAAAGTGGAGTTTGTACGCCCTCTGTCTGTGTGGCAGCCAGAAACTAATAAAGTTTCCAGTGTCTGGGCTAATAATCTTCCTACTAGCTTTAATAGATCTGCCTAACATGTTTATGTGTTGTAAACAATGTTGCTTTTACTGCCAAGATAATGAATAAGTAAAAGTGCAAGTTGATGCTGACACCTGTAAACAACGATGAGTAATCTTGGTTTCGAGCCTTTTGTTTATATGTGCAGTTAACTTGATATTACTTATTTAACTTTACTTAAGCTATCTGTTATATTGTGTATGGAGCTGTCAAAGAATTTCTCATATCGTTAAGGTTCTCAAGCCCCTCATCGTAATTCATGTTGCTTTGTTTTGGCTCTCAATGCATCTATTCAGCCTGCAGTTCTATGTCTCTTCCTTGATTCGCCTGTAGAACCTGATGGCTGTCAGAAACGAGGCCCTCGACATCCAGCTCAAGGTGTTCGAGGAGCACAAAGAAGAAGATATGATGGAGTTCTCTCATAGGTTGGAAGACATCAAGTGTGAGCTGGAATATCCTTTTCACTTTTGCCAAGTTATATGCAAGTCAGGTCTGATTCAGTGTACGTTTTTCTTGTATTGGAGTTTGACATTGTTTGGAAATGTTGAGCGCGTGAATTCAAGGTCAACTGTTGTTGACGAGATGCTCTGCAATGGGAAATTTAAAGAAAATCCTAAATGGTTCTTTCATGTACATTTTTTTTCTCCTTTTCTGTGGGGGGGGGGGGGAGCATGTTTCTTTTAATGGATCCCTCCTTGACTTCCTGCACCGATGCGGGGGATGTGTTCCGTATTGTGCAGAGCACAGTGAAGGACAGCAGCGCCGAGCCCTATTTCCTCTCTATATTGCAGCACCTCATGCTGATACGCAATGACTACCTGATCAGGTAAGGTCAACACGTGCACACGGAGCATTGGTAATTGAGGCCGTAATGAAGCAAGCTGCACTTGTAATGATCAGTTTGCTATTTAATTAGATTTTTAATTTTCCATTTTTTTTTTAAATTTACTTCCAACATGTGCAGTTAATGTTTGTGTGTGTGTATATGATTTGAACCTTCTATATTGACATAATACGATTTTAGTTAATAATTGATTAGCACCTTAACACTTTGGTTTAGTTGGGAGTTTTACTGTATATTTCTGTTACTTACAGTTTGTGTGAGAAATAATCACGAACAGTAAGTAAGTACAAAGGTGCAAAGGTTGGCCACCTGTGAGCGCTGGTGGGGTGCTCATGTTCCGCTGGGGTGTAACTTCTTCTGCCTTAAACCCTCTCAACGACACCGGCTAACAAAGAGAATGCGTTCTCTTTCATCTCACAGCTATCTCCAGCAACTATAGCTCCAGAGCATTTCTCATCAGCTATTAATGGTACTTTTCAAAGGCTTATTTTATGTTGGTTCTCTCACAGCTGGCTCTGACTTAAACCATAGTTTGATCAAAAGATGGAGCTTTTATCTGAAGAATACCAAATGCATCACCTGCAGTTTTCTCTCCCACCCAAAAAAACACCTGTCAGACACTCTCCTCGAACTGGGTCTGATTAATTTTCTGTATTAGAAATGCTTATGCGTCGAGTACTAAATGCCTCCACTATTAGTATTATTAAACCCGCCATCATTTTTACCATCAACTTGGGAAACACTAGTGATGCTATAAGATTATTCATTGGACACACACATTGTATGTTGCAATCGTCTGTGTTCACTTCGGTATTATTTTTTCTCTCTTTTATTTTAATGTTTTGACAGCAAAACCTGATAAGCCACAGTTTGCTTTGTCACGAGGATAGTTTTTTTAACAATGCCATCTATTGCTGAAATTATTAATCTGATGATCATCTATTTATTATAAATAAATTATTGAATGATACTTTTTTTCTTGAAATAAATAAAGTAAAATAAAAATAATTCATAGTGAACCTAATTTCGCCGAGGTAATGGCCAAACAGTTTGACTGACATTATGTCTGGAGCCTTTTTTTTTTTAAATGTCATAACTTCAATGTGAGTTCAGTTTTCACAAATTCAAAGAAATTGAAGTGAATAGGCAGTAGAATGCTTTTGCACTTGTCGGGTTTAAGAGGATAACGTCAAAACAGGGATAGGCAAACTGTGGCTTTTGGCCATCCCCATTGTTTCCGGAAACTGTTGATTAACAAAGTGATTTTAATGACATTTTAACCTTGTTTCAGTTACAAAATAAGTTTCATGTTTCTGACATAGCTTTACTGTAAGAAATGGTCACTCACAGATGTGGGCCGGTACTTTACATATACTATATTGTTGAGTAAAAGGTCAAATCAGTTGATGTCAAAGGAACCATGACACCTGGAGGACAAGTAGAGCAGTGTGTTGCCTTCCTGTTGAGGACAGGACCTCACCCCAAAGGAACACCAGCTGATTGAGAGCACCTGCCTGCAGTCTCTTAGCAGGGTCACTCTGTTCTCCATTGTGGCTTCAGACAGCAGAGGAGAGACTACTGTTCAGCTTGGGTCAAACCATGAATGAGCTACTGGTATGGAGGAACCGGAAATATATTGATAAGAAATGTTTGTCTTGTTGCTCGAAGCAGAAAATGTATAGTTTGGCTTCTTGGATGAGTAAAATAGACAGCAGGCCTATTAATTTTGAGCAGCAGTGAAGCAGCCTGCTTGGTTTCATTTGCCACTTTGTTGTTACATGTTTCAATGTAAACGATAACTGAGAAATAATATTTGATGATTGATAAATTAGAGGTACATGGTGATGAAATATTTTAAAGGATAAAACATTTGAGACGTGTTGTTTGTTTACAAGTAATGGTTGTACATTTCTGTTTTTGTTTGAAGGTTTTCAACCTAATTTCTACTCCAATAATAAAATAAAATTGAGAGGAGGAAAAAAGTTGTCCCGTTGAATACTTTATGGTTGGCCAGGCATATTTTCACATTTGGGCAGAAGCTGAGCAAAGTGAACCACGGGATAACTTGCCACATATTGATTGGGATATTTTAAAATATCTGTCAAAGCATGCATTTTTCATCGTTTTTCCATCACTTATGTATAAGGAGTATTCATGGATGACTTATGAGTGACGTTTGTACTTGCTGGCAATTCGATCAGCTATTTATGTTGGGAGACGGTCACTGTTTTTTCTTTGAGAATTGGCAGCCATTCAGATGAGCAACTTCACTCATTATCCAAAGTGACCTATTTGTCCTCCTGTTTTGCACCGTGCAGTCTGCCAAAAGCATCCGTTTTTATTTTCAACATCCACACACTGCAAGTAATCCCCTCTTTTCCCTGGCCTGCTGTCTTTGCAAGCTGGATGTACTTCCACTGCACCACCTTGCATCTGTTTCTCGCTAATGCTTGAAGTCCACACGGGAAGCTAAATGTCTGTGCATATTGACACTTGGTTTTTGTCTTAACACATACATAGCAGAAGTCGTGTTTTGTGTGGATGTTGATTGACGTGCAAGCCTAAAGTTGCAAAGTTAGAGGAAGGGAGAAAATCTGTTTGAGCGAACCAAACTTTTCTTTTGCTTTTTTAAATGTATATTTTTTAAATATATTTAAATTTAATATATTTATTAAAAAATATCAATGCTGGATTAATGAGCACAGCTGTGCCGTGGGATCTGCCATAATAAATAATGAGGGATGTTGTTTTTAATATATTTTTCTTCATCACATTTACTGTATTTGACGTGATTTGTACAGCATCTCAAGACATTTGAAATGCCTTTGCCTGTGTGGCTAAAGCTTCTATAAAGACATGGATTAATGTTGAATAAACTTTACATATACAGTACATTTTATCTGTTGGGCAGTCTCGATGACATATACAAGTTCAGTCACACCACCGACCTTAATATTAGATGATCCTCTCGAAGAGCTGAACCACAGCAGCCCTCTCACTGACTCAGTGATTGCTGTAGTCGATTTGTATAGTCAATGGGAAAAAAATATACACTGCTCAAAAAAAATAAAGGGTACACTAAAATAACTGCTGGCAAGCACATGGAGGGCTGTGCGGCCCCCCCCCCCAGAGAAATGCCACCCGACATCATTACTGACCCACTGCCAAACCGGTCATGCTGGAGGATGTTGCAGGCAGCAGAACGTTCATCGCGGTGTCTCCAGACTCTGTCACGTCTGTCACATGTGTTCAGTGTGAACCTGCTTGCATCTATGAAGAGCACCAGTGGCAAATTTGCCAATCTTGGTGTTCTCTGGCAAATGCCAAACGTCCTGCACGGTGTTGGGCTGTAAGCACAACCCCCACCTGTGGACGTCAGGCCCTCGTACCCCCCCTCATGGAGTCTGTTTCTGACTGTTTGAGCAGACACATGCACATTTGTGGCCTGCTAGAGGTCATTTTGCAGTGCTCTGGCAGTGCTCCTCCTTGCACAAAGGTGGCGGTAGCGGTCCTGCTGCTGGGTTGTTGCCCTCCTGCGGCCTCCTCCACATCTCCTGATGTGTACTGGCCTGTCTCCTGGTAGCGCCTCCATGCTCTGGACACCACACTGACAGACACAGCAAACCTTCTTGCCACGGCTCGCATTGATGTGCCATCCTGGACGAGCTGCACTACCTGAGCCTCTTGTGTGGGTTGTAGACTCCGTCTCATGGTACCACGAGAGTGAAAGCACCTCCAGCATTCAAAAGTGACCAAAACATCAGCCAGAAAGCATAGGAACTGAGAAGTGGTCTGTGGTCACCACATGCAGAACCACTCCTTTATTGGGGGTGTCTTGCTAATTGCCTATACTGTCCACCTATTGTCTATACCATTTGCACAACAGCATGTGAAACTGATTGTCAATCAGTGTGCCTTCCTAAGTGGACAGTTTGATTATATAAGTGTTCCCTATATTTTTTTGAGCAGTGTAGTATGTAATATATAGTGCAAAAATAATGTTAACGTGAAGGATTTGTGAGTTTTAAGGCAGTGTTTTTCAATATACATGCAACATTTCTGCTCAGATTTTGCTGGACACAACAAGCATAACGTAAGATTACACTGGGATTACGAGTAGAAATCGTAGCTAATCTGCAACTTTTATTTTTCCACATTTCTTTGTCCCCAATTGGTTGTAAATTGCAGCAACCCAGTGAGAGGCATTCAAAATCTGATGATTGCAGAGTCGTTTATCACTTCACATGTGGCATCATATCTAAAATGTCTTTCTTTGATTGCGCTGCACTTCTTGCAGCTGATTGTTGTAATGATCTGTTGTTGGCAGAGTCTTTGAATTCTTGATCTCAAAGATATTTAGCCTCTTTTTCTTTCTTGGTTGCGAAAGTCGAGGAATAACAAAAGGAGCATGATAAGATTGACTGATAATGCCCCCCCCCCCCTTTTTTTTTTTTTCTTCATTGTGACTATTGCCAATTCTATCAGCCCATCTTTTAAATCACAGTCACAATATCAGATCAAGTCTCTGCATCATTTCAGGGAGAGGTGGGAACCGGTTTCCCAGATTAATCACTGTTTGTACATATCAGAGTATTCGTTAATGATTTGGTCTAGAAGGGATTAGGACTCTCAGTGGCATTGTTGTGAGATAATGAGCAGATCAAACAGACGCTTTCTCTTTAACTTGCAATAGCACTGTGGCTCCCAGCCTTGCGTGTCAGCCATTGTTGCACTCTAATATTTCCTTTTGCTTATTGAGGCTTGCCCTCGGTTATTTTGAGATTACTGCATTCAAAGGAGCAATGTGAAACAATTTAACTGCGGTTACTTAACAGCTGCTAATTGGTTGGTGTCTATTCCCCGCTCTTCAGTATCATCAAAACGGTGCTTATATTAAGGTGTAAGTGGTGTTAAATGGCTGTTTTTAGATTTAGCAGTTCTTTGGAAACTGAAGAGCCTTAACGTGTGTAACATTAATATGATTCTAATTTTGTAAATGGTACTGTCTTAAGTTAACAGTCAACACAGTTCAGACCATGTCACATTTGAGATTGAATCTGTACCCTTGCATGCACCTTATAGGACAAGAAGATCAAACTTGCAAAAAAAAAAAAATGTTGAAACTAAATAAAGAACAATTTAAATATTGTAAATCATTGATTTTAAATAATTTGTTAAATAAAGTGTCGTATTGTTAAGAGTGCTCTCATTTCCCCCGATAATATCTTAATGAAATGTGCATAGTTTGCTCTTTCCTTGTAAGTAAATTGTACCATAACAGGGTGAAGCAAATCTCGTTTGTGTTTACCAAGTGTTGAAGCACTGCTTATAGGATGAGCTGGCGCCAACATATTGTCTCATGTCTCTCTTTACTTGTCTCCTGACTCTTATACACCACTCATTTTGACCCACAGGCCTCAGTACTTTAAGATCATCGAGGAGTGTGTTGCACAAGTTGTGCTTCACCGCAGTGGCACTGACCCAGACTTCAGTTACCGCAAGCGCCTCGACATTGACTTCAGCCACCTCTTGGGTAAGGGTCACCCTTTTCCATATGTTATTTACACTGTCGGCTGTCATTAAAGTGACTCCCTTTGTTTTTGTAGAAATATGTGTGGAAAAAGCTCGAACAGATGAATATGAACAAAGGGCTTCAGAGCTGGCACAGAAGGTAAGTATTTACCCAAGTTAAAAAAAAGAAAAAAAGAAAAAGAAAATCCAAGATCTTCATTGTGTTTATCCACTATACCATCGGGACAAAACAGAACCGTAGCTTGCTGGCCTTTATACAATTGTTTTTGGATAAAGTAGCATTTTTTTTAATAAAATATGAGCATCGTGAAATAAACAGTCCACAGATAATTCCTTGGGGTTATGTTAAAATAACAGAAGATCATAAACATGACAAACATTCTGTAAATTTATAGAAAATAACCTGAAAAACTACCTTCTTACCGTCGGCATTACATAAGGTGACATTTCCTTTGGAATAACAATCAGACTGACCTTAAAATATTTAGGTCCCTTAATACAATCAAGCAAGCAGAACACGGTGAGAATGCAAGGTAACCTATATTTTTTCATGTCCTTAATTTTTCTGCGTGTTGAGCAGAAGCTATTCCTCACGCTTTGCCGTTTGCACGTGACATTTTCATTGCAATAAAATGCTCAGAAGTCTCTTTTATTTTGAGGTTCTGTATTTAACAACATGTTTAAATGTTGTTTTTTTTCTCTGATGAGAAATTAGTAACCTGCTGCAAGTCACTTGCATTGTGACAGAAACGTCATTTGATATCAAGCATGCCCATGTTTTCTTTTCTGTCTTTAACTAAAGTCTGTGTCGCAGCAGAGTTTATAGCCGCATAGCTTGCAAATGAAAAACACAAATTGCTGTTGGTAAGACAATTTATTGATAGACAAGGACATTTTATTAAAATGATTAATAGACATAATTAACAATAAGTTGAACTGCTGTAGATTCTGCTAGGAACTCTGGATCCATTGACTAGTGAAAGGTTTTATTAACTGTCGGGGACCAAACAGTTATGACTGTTTTATGAGTGACACGTCCGCGTATTACGTCATTTTCGCAACGACGCCCCCTTATGCTGCCCCTCTCAAGCAGGAAATCTCAGCTTTGTGCGCCTCCAACTTTTTCAAATGAGATGTGCGGGGGAAAATTGAGTTGAAAAGGGAGAAGGACTGAAGATTTGGTTTAGAAGACACTAGAAAAAATAGGCAAGTAGAAAGCCACCCACAGGGACACTGAAAACACAATATTTGATTCATAGGCACTGATGACTTGGACTTGAATAGAAAGAAAATGTGTTGTATCAAAAACCGTGTATGCAACTCATTTAGTATAGTGGTGGGATTGTCGGCAGACACTCCGAGAGGCCTGGGTTTGATTCCTGTGTGAGGCGAAAGTATTGATTCAAATATGTTTTTTTTTAATTGATTGTTTATTTTATTTAATTTTTTAAATTTTGATGGGCTATCCCCCAATTGATGCCTGACCTTTTCAGTGGGTGCTCCAGCTCCCGAGCACCCATAGGATCACTGCCTATAAATTTAAATATTTACCAACTGCTTTATGAGGCTGTTCAGCCAGATGCATTGTCTGACGATGTCTTAATTTATAAATCGAACACGGTTACGACTGTGGTCGTGAAATGTTTGTTTGGTGAGCGAACGTGACTGGCATCACCTTCACAACATCACAGTAACGTATTGGTGTTTTCTGTTTTTAAGTTTGATGAGGAGTTCCTGAGCAGACAAGAGGCACAAGCTCAACTGGTGAAATGCGATGAAACGATAGCAGAACTCCAAGCAGAGCTCCAGGCCTTCAGGTCCCAGGTATGTTTCAGCTGTCAATGTCAAGTTTTGTATGTTTTAAAGACATGATGGATAAAGCGAAGCACTTGGTTTGATTACTCAACAACCGTTTGAATCTAGTAAAAAAAAAAACAACAAAAAAAAAACAGCGGTTTAACACATTGTGAGATGTTCTTGTTATTTGGGGCTGCTGGACGGGGATGGAACTGGCTGTTTTATGCACTGGAGCCTGCAGTTTGGTTTGACATGGAGGCTGCTCTGTTGGCTAGCTGACACTAAGTCTAATGAGAACACTGACCGGTCCTCCATGTTGGCCATTTCTAATTCTCAGATCTCTATCCCATAAGAGGAAATTGTTCTAAAAGCAATTTATTCTGACAACCCCTTCAGCCTCACTACTGGGGCTTTCTTCAATCCCCCACCTCCAACACATCAGGGAGTTGCTCGCACACCCTGGCACTTGCAAGATAACTACACACTCAGACGGGGGGAAGTGAACTTCCTTTTTATTTTCCTGATAATTTTTCAATTTGAGTGAGCAAACACAGAATGCATACTCAAATAGTACCTTGGTTGAAATCGCAGTAGTGCATTTAACCAGTGCGCGCACGCACACACGTACTCACTCTTTGTCTCTCTGTCCATTCAGCCCTGTGTCAGTCTCGCTCTCATGAGCATGCTTGCACACGCACTTCTTAATTCAGCCAAGGCCTTGTTCCCTGTAGATGCGGTGGCACCGTTGGGCCAAGGGCTGACCTTTAGTGTGCGTCTTTAATCTAAAACTGCTGCATGGATCAATAAGTCATTTACGCTGTATGATACAATTTACAAAGCTTGTAGGTCCAGTTGTGTTTTTTTTGTTTGTATTTTTTTTGCTTGGGAAGAAAACAAACAAATCATTGTTCTTAGATTCTGAACAGAATCATGACAGTCTGTAAGCTTTTGCCCTTTTCTGAATGAATGAAAAAACGTGTCTTTGTTGTACTTAGTAAAGTGATGTTGTGTGTGCTACACACTTGGTGTGGGGGCTACTGAAAGGAGAAAGTCATATTGACTGGAGTCGAGCATGTGCAGTCTATTTATGAAACAAACAAGAATGTTTAAATTACACGAGGAACATTTTAAAAGATTAATCTCATAAGAGCTATTTGTTCATATAAATGACAAGTGAAGTTGACAATTTGACTGCTAAAGCCCATGTATATATTAAGAAAGATGGTTCCCACAAGTTGAGGACGATTTAAGACGTCTTTAAGAAGTGTTTAACGTGATCAAAACTATTGTATTTGCTGCAATATAAATAAAGTTGAATTGAATTGAAAGGAATTCAATTTGGTTTGTAGTAGTTGCAGATGTTGAAAATGAAGTTAGGTGCATGGATCAACAGATATTCTATTGATCTAGCTTCCTCTTTAAATATGTGACATTGGAGGTGAGCTTAGTTTGTACATTTGTTTTTATTGTCTTTGTGTTCAGTTTGGAGCCGTTTCTGGTTGTGTGACTGCCAACCAGGCTGGACCGGCATTATCTTGCTCCACGATGCCTTCGGGACCTTCGCGCCCTGGTCCAGGACCCGGAATGCCGGCTCCTCCTCCACCTCCCCCTCCTCCTCCTCCTCCACCACCACCCTTACCTGGCTGCCCTGCTGCACCTCCTCCACCTGGGCTGCCTCCTCCATTCGGTGCTCCCCCTCCGCCCCCTCCTGGGTTTTTCGGTGGTCTTGGTTCCCCCACCCCGCACACACTGCCTTATGGCCTCCGGCCGAAGAAGGAGTTCAAGCCTGAAACCTCCATTAAGCGCCTCAACTGGTCCAAGGTAGGACACAGTTTTGTAACATGAGGGTGAAATAATGACAAGTATGTGATTTGTCATGTGAAATAATTTTAAGAAGTTATTTAAGTGTTGTTTAAGTGTTGTAGATTTCTGCTCAGTGTCATATTAAGTACCGTCAACTAACATATTGTAGATGCTTTTGAGTTCCGCTGAAACTTTGCAACGGAAAACTCTATATTTAGGCCGGAGGTTTCTGACGTTTCTCTCCTTTCTAATTTCTTCCTGATGTTCATTAGCAACACCTGCACAGTACAGCTGTTTCTCTGAGAATTAAACAACAACTTTCTACTTTTGTGCCAAGACAGTAATAATTGAAAATAACAGATGATGGTATGCTAACGGAAGAGCAGCAACTGCAGATGTTTTTCTCTGCAGAGCCATATACCTTCACACCACAAGTGGTGTTAGTTTGTGGTTCGATTAATAATTAAATTTCAGGTTTTCATCAGTGCAGGTGTTCGACAAACTAAACCAGATGCTTGAAATTTCAAGTGAACTCTTTAGTAGGACAGGAGGACGACAGACAGCTGCAGGAGACCCCCCACATATGCTTATGTTTGGGACAAAGCTGTTGAGAAAGTTCTTGTGCAATAAGATCTCAAACTTCAAACAGTTGTCCACAAAAGCAGAAATCATGGCGAGATACTCTTTTCCTTTGTCAGTTTCCAAGTTACAACTGTAGATTTTTTTCTCCAGCAAGATTTATATTCACGAATGTTAAGGAAATGATGCACCCATACCCGTGTTCAGTATCTGGTTTGATAAAGCGAGTGCTTTTTTTTTTCTTTTCAACAACGCAAACGAAATTCTGTGAAGTGCAAAGTGAGTCCTAATTTTGAGTAATAAGAGTTAATTTAGTTTTTCAATGATGAGTGTCATTCAATTCATAAACAAGTTTTAATTGGAATGAAAAGTTTTAAAGTAATTTGGAAAAACTATCGTTGCAATACTAAATACTTATATGTAATATGGATGTGGGTCGTGAAGGTGTCTTGATTTATCCACTCTACAATTGCGAGGCCTCTTATCACATGAAATGCTAAATGACTGCCTCAATGCAGCACAGCTGGCAGACGTTCAGCCTGTTTGCTCAGCTGAGAGGTTACCAAGTCTAAGGTTGCTTTTTGCTTTTTACTAAGGTTGCTTTGATAGCAGCCTTTTGCATGTCTGCTGTTGGTTTGGCATCGTTCTGGTTCTTCTGTAGAATACCTACATTTGATAAGCGTTAACTACACGCACTTTATTTTCAGAAATATTGGACAGTAACTATTTGTATCTTGCATGATATTCGGATTTCTGAGGTGTGTGTGTGTGTGTGTGTGTGTGTGTGTGTGTGTGTGTGTGTGTGTGTGTGTGTGTGTGTGTGTGTGTGTGTGTGTGTGTGTGTGTGTGTGTGTGTGTGTGTGTGTGTGTGTGTGTGTGTGTGTGTGTGTGTGTGTGTGTGTGTGTGTGTGTGTGTGTGTGTGTGTTAAAGGTCCCATATCATAAAGTTTTTCAACAATTTCACGCAGTTTTGTGGGTATATTCATATTTGTTGTTGTATAAATGGGGCCTTAGTTATAAGATAAAGCAGATCAGCCAGAGTGTGGTCCGACTAAAAATCTCAATAGATGTGAATATAAATGAACCCATTATCTATGTTTTCTGTTTGATTAAATTTGACTTCATTTTCCAAGCTTTTTTTGTGTGTGTGCCTGGTTACAATACTGCGTTTTTAAAAGTGTCACATGTGCTCTTCATTATTAACGGCTCACAAAAGGTTTATGATTTTAACAGTGGGACCCTTTGATTATGTGTTTTCAGATTCGTCCCCAGGAAATGTCAGAGGGCTGTTTCTGGGTGCTGGTTGATGAGGACCAGTACGCAAAGCCAGATTTGCTCAACAGAGTTGCTCTAACATTTGGATCACAAAAAACAGGTCAGACATTATTAATAATAATAATAATAATAACATGTTGTCTGTTCATATAATGGTCATCTGTTGCCTGTGTGTTTTGACATGCCTTTACCTCTTTCGAGTTTCAACACTCGGTCAATGCACTGATACTTTGATACTTTGAGATTTTCCTCAGCTCTGCTCATAACTGAGCCATTTTGGTCACAAAGGCAGCGTTGCTCAGCTCTGCCAAGACAATAAAACCACTGTCTAAATTCTTCTGGCACCGTCAAAAGCCAGCACATATTCTCTTAATTTATACAGATTTATAGAATTGATGAACACATTTATTTAAATTAGGCCAATTTAAATAAGACTAGGCTATGTGTATGTGTCATGTCTTTCTAGCCTTAAATGGTTTTAGTACAATCTGTCATCAGCTGTATTGGACTTGTGGTGGACTGGTAATTCTCCTTGATAAAACACCTTACCGTTGCATGCTCGTACATTAGTATGGCTGGTAAGATCCAGGATATGCATGTACAAGGTTGTTGGAGTGATTAAAGCTTGAGCAGTAGGCAGCAAGAGATGTTATCACTTTTGTCATCCCCTGTGTGCGGTCTATTAGTCCCTTCGCTGATGATTTATTCACATGTCTCGTGTTTTCTTTCTTGTCTTGTCACTACCTCAGCTAGCTCATGCCAAATTGAATTATTCATTCAGGTGTTATCTACCTGTCACAACTCTATGCTAACTCCTCTCAAGGCACCCCGGACCTCCACATACACCAGTGCACCTTGGTTGCCCATTGTCAGGGTGTTGAATAATGGAGGCAGATCTAAATGGCAAACGGGGGGGGACTGACAGCCAATCAGGTGTTCTCTAGGGAGGTTAGAGGAAGGATGCCCACTTCGCTCACAATGACCCAGAGCCTGCATACATTTCCACATCGAATTATATTTTACAGCGATCATGAAACACTTTCCCGTTCAAATGGTTGGGCCCACAAACACTGCTGCCCTGCAGTGAACTGGCTGCTTGGTTTGTTCCTGCTCATGGGTAATTAATTTTAGATTCACTGACAATGGGATGAAACGTTTGACTACAATCAAACCTTTCGCATGATTTGCATCCGATCCTTCAGCTGCCTTGTCTCCCTTGTCCTCCGGTCTCAGTGGATGTTGTTGGAGCAGCACGACTGGCAGGTTGTGCGGTTGGACCCAGATGCTGCTGGGGCTGTGTCGGAGTGTCGGAGAGTTAACTCCAGTGCATACGTGGAAGTGGACTTGTCTTCTTATTACAAGAGCCTTGTAGCATCATGTTTCATCTCACTTAAGAGCAGCAGCATCTGGATCAGCATTAAACATTAAACAGGACACACTGTGAAACAGTATTCACTCAGTTTTTTCTCATTAAATATTCATTTATATCTCTTGAAACTTCCTTATTCTTTCGTGATGTTTGCACCGCCTGCTGTAGTTTTTTTTTTTTTTTTTTAGAATTCTTATTCTTGCTACAAGAGCACATATTGCTGAGTTTAGATGTGTGCTGTGAACGGTTCGCTGTATCTTTGCTAACTTTTGGAACTATCTTGAAAAATACACGACTAGAGCGAGGACAAGATTGAGAGTAATGCATAATGAACGGGAGAAATTGTGCTTGATTATGTCTGTTGATTTATTGTTCGTAAGATCTCATTCAATTGGGTTTTAACTAGGGATGCGCCATTTAATATTTAAAGCAAATATTTCTATTTACTATTTACTATTTGTTATTATCGATATAATTCATCTACGCTGCTGATACAGTACTTAACAATGGCATTAAATCACCATTACCAAAATAAGAAAACTCATGCAACTTGCATGTAAACCACAATTATTTTTGGGAGACATTTCTAATGACAGAACGGTAAACTCTTTCTTTAATATTCTTAGTGTTTTGACATTAACTTACGACATGAAATGTTCTGTAATTATTGACAATTTCTGGTTTCAGGAAGAATGGAAGTGCATTTTACAGAACATAAAATAGTCTTCATTTCTAAATGAGTAAACCTGAATAAGTGATTCAAGGATTCTTGTATTAACTTGATGAAAGCAGTTTTGCAAACAACTTGCGGTTATACGATGCTTAAAGCTATAAATGTGAACTCAAAACAAAGCTCAGACAACTTTTCTGAGCTCGAATCAATAAGTCATGTTGACGATTTGCAAGCAAACAAAAGTGCAGAATTCCTTTAAAGTCTTACAAATCCATAATGAGGGGCAGATTTTTTCCGTACTAAAATACGCATCTCTGCCTTTTCACAATCGATACCAGGGAGTCGAACATATTTTAGTTCCCAATTTCCCATATTGAGTAAGCTGGACAGGTAAAATAGTGCAATGATACCTTTAAATTGGAACTTTTATACTTTTTGGTGTGGTCGAGAGAATACGTGATGAAAATGTCTATTTTCATTGCATTCACTGCATCCAGACTATTTTTCAGTCTCTAAAACTTAAAAAAAAAAAAAAAAAAAAAAAATCGCCACACAGAAGCAAGACAACTAAAAAAGAACTCCGATCACCTGTGTTTCATGACAAGGTTTCATGCCATTGTGGTGGCGACATCATCATGCGTTCCTAGTGGGAATCCAACACAACCCACGTTTTCTGCATTCACAACAATGCATCCATACAGATTGTGATTTTTTTTTTTTTCATGATTTGTCAGGCCGTACAAATCCTGCCTCATTGAGATGGTCTTCCTAAATCTCTCAGATTTTAATAACTCATTGCAAGATCAGTTCCCTTTATTAAATCCGCAAAAATAACCCTATAATAACTGGGCCTGGAAAGGGTAGCACAGATCAATTTTAAATTGCTTTTCACTTTTATAAGGAACAATCACATAAAAAAAAAAAAAAAAAAAAAAAAAAAAGATGGTGCTACTAAACATGTCGTTCTAAGTTGGTCTTTATCCGAAGTTGTTTCCTACTGCCACAAACCTTTAGGGAAAAAAAGGAGCCATTGTGAAACTTTGAGCTTTGACAAGTTCTCTATGAAAGCGATTAACATTATTCATCTGAAGCTCATTACTTTGAACAAGAACAGGCTTTTAAAAGTCACACTGGACATCTGCCTGGTTTTTATGATAAATATGACAATTTGAGCTGCCTCACATTTGTTTGAAACAATATAATTTAAGAACTGCCTGGGCCTGGCCCTGTAGTTGAGTGTTGTGCATGGTCATTCATGCCAACAGCAGCCCAATTAGTGTAGAGGTGAATGTCACTTGTGCTGAAGGTCTGTTGCCGCCACTCGCTGTGTGCATCTGCCTCGTTTTTGTCACTAACCATACTGGTAATTTCATGAAGCCCTGATTAAAACAGGATGTCATTTCAAGCATATGCTTTCTGAGTCCAAATAAAATAGGGTGGAATCGGGGTTCACTTCAGTATAATTTTTTTTTTTTTAAACATCTCATTCAGGTGTCAGTTTTATTTTTCAAATCCATTATTTGATCCAATATATTCCTCATTATTTTGCACAGAGATGGTCAACAATACGATTCAAAAGGAAAATAAATAATATCATTTGTCATCTCCTGGTTGTCTAAATGGTGACTTTAACTAATCATTGTTGACTTGTGAGTATTTAATCTGAGCATATGCATTTTCCTATCTCAGTCCCTTACTCATAAGAATTTCTTAGAATTATAGTTTATATTAAGTGATCTTTATTAGACTGAGACGCCACATTTAAACTCAAACCGACTTCCTAAACCAGATCCCTCGTGGAGCTTCTTTTAAGTGTTTCTTGAATTGAAAGCAAAGACGGGAAGCCAGCTCCAACCCTGCTGTTCTTTCTACTTTGTCTTCTCCGCTGTCTGCTCTCTTACAACACAGCTGCTGTTCAGCAGGAGTCGGTGCACACAAGTGGACAGCTTGCCTTGTGTAAGATGAAAAAGCCATAGACTAGTGTCTGAAAAGTTGATGGGAAGTTTTATTATTTTGTGAAAGCAGCAGAGACAAAGCAAGAGAAATAAGAGGAGCTGTGTTCGGTGGATGGAATGTCACCCAACCCATTACTTTTCCCCATTGTAACCTTTTGAGATGAGCCATTTCAGGCAAATTGGAAGGAACTGTTTGAAACATTATTTTTCTCTCAAGACTTACTCAGAAATTTCAGATTCCTGAGGATAAAAGTGAGTCTCTCCACAAGCCATCAACACACTACTTTCGCTCGTTGAAGAGTGGCACACTGACTGCTCAGACAGCCTTTTAAAGCCCTTTCTCAAGGCAACAGATGCTGACATTAAAATGTCTCGCATTCAAGGCTTCATGTGGCTGGCGTCTCCATAAAATCTATCTTCTGTGTTTTACCATTACATTTTTTGGTCTTGTCATTAAATAACTATCTCAGCATAAGGCCACATGCGCACATAGACGTGTCTCACTTATTTTGACTTCTTGTCGAACATCACATTTTTTCCCCCAAGGTTCCTTTTCTGTTATATCAGCAAAGGCTTGGTCAGCTTCCACCATTACAACTCCAAGCACGCACTGCTATTTCTTTCTACTGGCTTCCTGAGATTCTTATCGTTTTCCCATATTGTAGAGCGGAAAGGTTATATTAGTTTATTTCCCAAAGATTAAATCTTACTTCTGTGGGCCCAGTTTCCCATAAACATGGATAATGGGAGTTGTAAAGTCTTACATAAACAGCTGTTTCATGTCACACTTTTCTGTTAAATATTAAAATTTTTTGCTTTGGCGCAAAGCTATAATGACAACAACCACTCAGCCAAGACATGAGTATTAAAAAGCATGTGACAGTTTGTCACATATTCTTTTTGGAAATAATCTGGTCTACTTTTACTTCTACATGTTCAACGTAAGAGAGAAAACAGTGGGCATGATTCATAAGTGATATTCAAATTCCATTCTCATAGTTTTAAGTACAAAAATGTTGGCACATAGTCATAAAGTCTGTCTTGCAGAGCTTCAAGAAATGAATGGAGGGACACTTTAATTTAGCATGTGGTGTTTTAGTTTGCAAAATTTCACAGGATGAGCCAAATATTGCTCTTTGTCGGTCAGTTCCCGGATTCACTCGCAGCAAATATACATGTCACTTGCCGTTACTTATAGGCATCCCTGTTAGAAATATGCTCTATTTGTTGCATTAGTCTTTCTAATTTGCTCTTATCTTTTCATGAAAATAAAGCTCATCCATCTTGAGAATGATACTACACGGGAATTACTAAATATACTGACGCGCTACTTGTAGAAGTTTGCATGAAGGGATTTATGAACAGCTTGTAAAAAGAGCACAAGAGCACTCAAAAAAAAAGTCTGCTTTCCAAAAAAAAGTTTCTTCCTCAATGTTACGCCATCTGTTATCATTGTGAAAACACTGGAAAAGTGATGCCCAGTACTCTAAAGTTGTTTATTAAAGTTTATATAGCCCTGAGCAAACGGCATACATGTTGATTTTTGGAATGAGAAGTAGTAAATGCTCCCCCTGCAGCCGACACATTTCCAATCGTAAAGCATGGGGGTGGAGACATTCTGCTCTGGGGCGACGTGTCAGCTGGTTGCGCAAGAAAAAAAAAAATCATGGACAGGGGGAAGAATGGATTCTACTAATTATCAGCAAAATGTGAATGCAGATGTCATGCCGCCAAACAAACAAAAAAAAAAAAATGTAGCTGCCTTCTACAGTAGGACAAGGATTTAAAATGTACTAGTAATACCTTGGAGACTTGCGTCTCCAAAAGCTCCCATGCCTCCCAAAATCAGAAAAAAATCTCTTTGGGATGTTAAGCATTTTGTTTGCAAGTTTGTTTTAAAAATATCTCAAAATTACAGGTTGGAGGTCATTAGAATTCAAGTAAAGATGGACTTCTAAAGGCTCATTAAATAAGTAATAACTGCTGAAGGATCAGTCTTTAGGAGGCATAGACTAATTATTAGCACCACCAGCTATCAGGTCAATTATTTATCAGTTAATATCATTATTGGAATCTGTTTAGTTTTCTGTTCAGTTCTAATTTCCAATTCAACTAAAAATTTGGGTTTTTTGCTTCAGGACGACTCAACCACAGTATCTCTGGTTTAGTCCGACATTAAAAGTAAATGATGGATGAGCGGTGCATGATTTTTTTTTGGGCAAGACACGTAAGAAATGTACACAGAGTTGTGGATCACTATCAAGTTTATTTTAACAAAGATGATGCACATGTTTTTCAAGTTTTTATTGATTTCATAAGAGTGTGTGCTGCTGCATTTCGGACGTGAGGCGAGATTGAGTTTTTTTGGCTAAGCTCTAAACAGAAATGATCTGTACCTGCTCCATGCAGGTGTAAGATAACATACTGACGTAATTTCCGGACTATAAGCGGCTATTTTTTTTCCACACGCTTTGAACGCCGTTGCTTGTTCAATGACGTGGCTAATTTATGGATTTGTACCGGCGAACGGGCTTCATGTTGCCAGATTCTACTTTCGCATTTAGATGCATGCCGTTTTGAGCGTCTCTGCTTTTCTCAAATTTGCCCTAAAAGTGATATTTCTGCTCTTCGGGACCTTGTATTGTGTTGCTTTCCGTGGCAGGGAACTCCAGCAGCTGACAGCCGCGAGTGATGCGTTCAGGTGCATCACGTTAAGCCGCTCTGCTGGCTGAGAAATCTTCCTCCTCAGAATCACAATTGGCAAATAACCGATAAAATACTTTTATCAACATGGATAAAATGCTTGGTGATTGGGTATTTCTCTCTCTGTCTTCGCAGCAGGTGGACAATGCACACACACACATGCACACGCACACGCACACGCACACGCACACGCGCAGTCCCCGTAGTCCCTCAGTGAAATTCCTGCCCTGTTGCAATGTGGACACCTGCGGCTTATAGTCAAGCGCAGCCTTTACATGTATTTTTTTTTATTTTTTTTAATTTTTTTATTTTGCTGATGTGGCTTCTATTCGGGTGCACTCAATAGTCCGGAAAATCTGATACTCAAAAAGCACACTTTGAAGAATACTGTCAAAGCCTCTATGCAGTAACTCTGAGGATAATGTGTGATTGCATATTTGCATAATTCTCATCCAAATTCTTATAAAAGAATAAGCATGTTATGGATCTCGGTCTCAATTTCAGTGGTTAATTGTGTTGAAGACATGCACACCGTCAGTTGGATTTAGTATTAGAGGCCGGGTCTGCTGTTGGTATCAAACAAATGTAAATAATGTCATACAAGTTCTCGAAAACATTTCTATTGGATCTAAACCAAGTTGGTGTCCTCTGATACTGAATGCATTGTCTGATAATTTTGCAAATATTTGCAAATTTGGCATATTTTTGTAATAAACATTTTTATGAGCAATTGATCCATTAACCCTTGTTCATTTAATTGAGCGTTTAACATATTTTTCAGTACCTGATATTATTAAATATAGGTTGCTGTTACTTGTTTTCACCGTGATCCACCAGCGAGTTGCAAAAGATATGCATATGGTTGTCCAACGGAAATTGGTGTGACTTGATAGAATGTCTGTGCAAAGGCTGACTTTTTATTTTTATTTTACATTTCTCCTTCCTCTTTTCAGGTAGAGTGTAGTGCATGAGTATGATCCATTAGCTTATCGCTGTTTTCATAGAGGGCTTTTGCAAGGATACAAAACTGTAGACCTATAAAATAACACAAGCCCACCCCAACAAAAACCTTGACATTTCAAGAAAGTACCTTTAAAGTGTGCAGGTCTCCTGAGTCTGAACTCCTACATTTGTAGTTTGTTACAGTCAGAATTCTGTTTAAATCTCATCCAAAGATTTACTAGGTTTCAATGGGAAAGTAACTGTGTAGTAAAGAGCTTTTTCCCCCCTCATTCTTCACAAAAACTGAGATCAGATAGAATTATAATAGCAAAGTTTTGACCATGTAACCTGTCGTCATGTAGTGAACTGTCATTGCTGACTGTCAATATACTCTTTGACTACTTTTTCCAAAGATTTTTTCAAATATTTCATTATCATTCAAGTTATGAAACTCCTCATTTCTATCTTTGGCATTATGGTGTTTTTCCTGTCTGTTTATCTTGATCACTTTAACCTTCTCACCTTTATAATTGCAAATTATCTTTTGTGAATTTATCCTTTTGTTTCGACATCAGTTCTGTCAGATTGCAGATATGACATTTTAGGACACGTCAACATTGCAAATTGATTAGTCAGAAATGCAACAGAAGGAATGTGTCTCTTTAACAATCTAAAATCGCACTACTCTTAAACTAAACACAAAATATAAAGGAGAGACGTGGAGTGGTGGGATGAACAGGAGAGCTATCATGCTCATGGAAAATTTGCTAAAACTTCTCTGGCAGTACCAAACAGAAATGTGCCATGACTTCATCACCAAGCTGGTTCGCGCTGGTGTTGGTAACGCACGTATCGGCACCCGAACATGTGGAAGGATGTTTTATTCAACGACGAATCCCGAATTCTGGCTCCTGCACGCTGATCGTTGGGTCAAAGTGTGGCGAAGATGCGCACCACAGCTTGCTGATTGCTGCACTGGAAGAGTAATATCTTTTGATCAAGGTCTTGTGAGGGTGTGGGGAACCGTCTCTCTTGATGGATAAATGAGGCTTGTTATCATTGTAAGCGATCTCAGAGCAGAGAGGTATTGAGATGAAATGCAGCGACCAGTGACAATCTAATACTTCAATAGTTTGGGACCAAATTGTGCTCCAAGATGACAATACTCGCTCGAACGGAGCGGGTTTTTATCAGCCTGCTGTTTAAGAATAGGTGGTCACATCCCGCAGTGGTGGGAGCATGCTGGTGACTACCAGGGGGTGGAGGTACCAGACTGTTGTAGCTGTGGGTGGTTATTTCAAACACTACCGTGGCCGTCAATTTTCATGAGCTCATTCCCCAAATTCTTCTTTGCTGCTCATCCCACAAATGCCGGTTCCTTTTAATGTCGCACAGGCTTTAAAACAAAGATGTAATCTACTTCCCAGAAATTCCCTTACGTTTGTGAATGGATTCATATTCAAACTGTGTAAGTCTTTAAAACGTGAACCATTCACAGTTTGAGGTTGTGTGAAAAGCAAAAACCTTATTTTCATGGTTTCTTCTTTAGTGTGTGAAGGTGAGAAGTGAAAACACTGTAATCACACGTGTTTCTGCACGTTTTTTTTATGCCATATTGATATGCCGTGTCCAAATGAAAGGGATGGCTGCGTTTTACACAAGTCATTTGCATAGCTTTCAGGTTAACTACCAAAAGTGCAGTGTGGATTTATATGTCAGGTTTCCTCTCATTGCGATTAATATTCACAGATTATGTATTAAGCATAGTTAATGATGCTATAGTGTCTGTCTCTGAACCCACAGCTTTAATCTGCTCCCTTGACATCTAAGTGGTGTAATTGCTGCCTTTGTGGTTAGTTTCTCATTTGTTGAGTGCGCGAGCCATGGGGGAGCGGGCCGGCGGGCGGGCGGGTGGGCGGGGCAGGCAGACTTTCTCAGGGCTTCATCGAGAAACTTCAATCGAGAGAACTGAAAATGGCATAAGCTGTGCAGCGATTGTCATTCATAGAAACAAATTGACTGCTGACCCGTGTTGTGATAAACGGCAACGTGATGATAAAAATGGCGTTTTCTCTGCAATCAGTCAACCTTTGTGATTGCACGCAGAGCCGCGGTGCACACTTTGTTTTATGGGAGTGTTTTTTTTTTTTTGTGTGTGACTGAAACATGGACAGAAGATTAAATACTTTGTCGAAACTATTTGCATACTTTTCAAGGGATGAAGGATTTTATTTGTTTAAAGTCTCAAGTTCATAAACACAACACGGCACATACCAGCTTTTCACATTCGTTCACTCTTGTGAATGTTGGTGAAACGCAGTCGTGATGAACTGTCGCGGAGAATATTTGCATGTTAATGGTTGTAATGGTAGCAAACAGCCACTAATATTATGTTTCTTTTAAAATAGGAAAACAAGACTCTGACCTATAATATCGGACATTATGAAGTTATAAGCGGCTGCCATCGGTGACTCGTAGCACTAATTTATACGAAGTCTGCAAGACTCCGTCATTACGAGATATGCTTCTGTATCTTTTGACAAGTGTAATGTTATAAATATTTTCCAAATGGTCCGCATTCATAGCAGTGTGCTTTCAGTTATTGCTTTACAAGGTCTATATACTCATAGCATCAGTTCTTCTGCTTCTGCATCGTTTTATTTTTCAGCTAACAATACAATGTCTATTACAATGCTTACTTCAAACATATCTAACCAGCTTTTTTGTTTGCTCATTCTCTTATGATCTCCTCTTGCTTCCTCTTTGTCCCTTTCTTTCAAATTCTGCTTGGCTGCACACTTTGCTTGCTCCGGATCAGAAACAAAAGGTTGGTCTTTTCTTTTTTCTTATTTATTGTTTTATGAGTTGTAACTGAATGACTGTACTTGTCTAAAGCTTACTGTTCACAAACTTCATCCAGGGGTGATCCCAGTCACATTCTCTGAAATTCCTTCCTGCAAATGAAACAGGCATGACTACCTCCCTATTCAACTGCTGAGGACCCATAACCCCCTTTGGTATTTGCACTCAAGTGATTTTGTTAAGTACGTTTGACCCCCATGATATTTTCATTCAGTGTGTCTTCTTTTTATTTAAACCCGTTTGACTTTCAACACTTTACGGTTTTCAGTTTTCTCACTAAACCGCGCAAACACACACAGATATGATAAAAGGAGCTTGGAAATCAACCAGGATTTAGAGTTGGAGATTTATTTTAGCATTCAAGAGGGTTGTCATTGCCCAACACTTAATATCAAGTATATAATTTGACCTTTGATGCAAAGCTTCTGGTATATCACAGTCTGTAACTGTAATGAATTGATACATTCTCTTAACATTTTGAGTTCCCACTGTATTAATTGACATATTTAGTAGTGTCACTTCTGAACATTCATGGCTTTATCTTGATCGAATGTAGATCTATCATTGCACTCAGTGGAACATGTAACAGCAAACCTTTTCTGAAGATGTATTTGATGTCTGACACCATGAGCAGAGGTTCTCCTAAAATTCATTTTGTTTTTAGTTCATACAGTTGAGAAGGAAAAATATCTTTCAAAAGTATGTATCCATCTTGCGTTTCCTTATTTTTTCCAAATGCAACCTCTTTTATTGACAGATGCAAAAAAAAAAAAAAACACTGCAGGATTCTCTCAAATATATAGACAATTAGTGCCACAATTTGAATAGAATTTAATTGAAGAATAGTTGACTTTATTTCAAAGATTGGCATGACAAAAAAACAAATGTTTGAAAATAAATAGAATAAGTACACACTACCCCCCTTCACTTTTTTCTATGAAACCTACATTTGTGGATTCTTGTATAAACACATTTTACACAAAGCAATTTTCCTCTTTCACAACCCAAAATGTATTTGTATATCAAATACTCAAGTTAGTCATAATACGATCATTCACCCACTAATACTAAATGTAATTTTTATTTCCAGTACTTGGACAAATGAAAGTAGTAGTGGTAAAATATTATCGCTTTGTGCTGTAAATCATTTTGCTTATGGATGATCCCGAAGACAAGTTTGTCATGAACATTTACCACAAATGAAAGGCTTTCCATTATAATGGAATGCTAGTTGTCTTTCCCCCCCCCCTCTCCTTTCTACGTAGCAATTGCATGTTACCTTTGATTTTATAATTGAATTTCCACTTTAATGTCTTTAATGATCTTGTCGGTCAATTCAAAAGTATTCAGATTTTCATTCATTAAAAAAAGGCCAACTTCATCTGTGACAAAACTGTTCCGTGTGTTCTAGAAGTAGTCTCTTTGGCTTTCATTTATCTTTGTTGAACTTTGAACCATATAGGGTAACTGGTTTGCATTTTGGGTTGCATGATCCTGTAATGTAAAAGTAATAGGCAGCCACCAGTTAGTTATAGTTAATGTATTGCATAAAAGAATGAAGCACAGTGTGTACGCATACAAAGAGCTTTTCAGTCTTGTGTCCTGCACTGCAGCAGCTGGTTGTAGCTTTGTAGAGCAGGTTGTCTTTGAGTTCAAATGTTGGCAGTGTGATTCCGTATCTGTCATATAGTGCACATAGGAGGATTCCCTGTGCAAAACTGAAAGCTAGTTTCCCCTGGTTGCTGCTACGCCAGTGTGTGAACGTGCATTGAGACTGCTAAAGCAGGATGAGTGAAATACATATGCATTATGAAATTGAACGTTTGTTGTATCCTTCCCCCCCTCTTTTTAGTCAATTTGTAATCACTTGCATAATGGATAAGACACACCAGTCTAAAACGGGCACTCCCTCCCTTAAACCAGTCGTCTCCCGAGTGCAAGAGAAAGAAGTAAAAGAGAGAAACAAACAAGCAAATGTACTGAGTGTCTGACCAGAGAAAATGCTGACAGCTCTCAGAAGTTTCAGCAATTCCTGTGATTTCACAAATAGCCTCTGGAGAAGCGATTTGAGGCCATCAGTGTCAATAGATAGAGATAAAACATGTATGGCGGGGCTTTCCTGTGGGTGTTGGTGAGAAGAAAGGGTGAAAATCAGAGAATATTTCAGAGACACTGGCAGGTGGGAATGGGGGGATAGCAGAAAAGACATGTCCCTTTTTTGACTATACCACTTGAGCCTTGTCTGTTTTTATTGTAATTTTTCTCAAGCTCTGCCACCAGTGAAGTTACCAACCACGTGTATACTGCTGTTCTTCTTCAGCCTTTCTTGTTTATAGTTTATTTTCAGTCCAATAAGGAAATAATATTGCAGATGTCTGACAAATGGACTGTGGGTGAATAATCGGTCTGCGTAATTTACACAAGATGCAGTAATGTAATTCCTTTCTATTTGTTCTGTGATTTGTCTTGGTCAATAGGCTTGTCCAGTATGTAGTCTACTTGATCTCCTTTATGTCATCATTTTAAAATCTGCTTTTGAAGCGTTTGATGTATGAATTTAATGATTTTACCTACGTATAATGTAAATAACTTCCTTTACATGTAGAGATGATTGCACATTCCACTTTAGATACTAACATATGTACATATTTTGTCACATCCGCACTCATGGCTTTAGTAGAGATATCCTAATTGACATGTGAAACACACCAGCCTTTTTCACTCGTCTGTTTATCAAGTGAGGCCATAACAAGCGATTTTTTTTTTCTTTTCTTTTTTCGATTGTGCTCAGAAAATGAGCAACAACACGAAGAGTGTTGCCCTTTCCCGGGACTTATTTTTTTTCAGTTAATAAATAACATCCAATTAGATGAAATCCTCATAGATCACAAAGTCAGTTTGCCATTTCTACCCAGTATATATGTATGTGCTATAATCTACCTCCAAAGCTGCATCGTGGTGAGATCAGAGACAAAAGATAATGAAATATAAAGGCTGTCCTCTAATTTGCGTTCTCAAAGCTAAGGAAAAAACCCAACCTTTTTGTACCTTGTTTATAGTTTGTCTTTTGAGGGGGGAGTCGCCAAATCTCCCTGAAGTCTAAATGCTCAACGTCATTAACCAACTCTTACCAATGTTTGAAAACGTGAAGATGAAGGTGATGTTTGGAAGAGGACATTTTCACAGAAACAAGTGAAAACTCCTGAACCCTTGATATGATAACTCTATTCATGGAATTTTTGCTCCAAAGAGAAAGACACTGTTACACATGTATTTTATGGAAATACTATTATTAATAATATGTGAAGAGAATAACGAAACCTTTCTTCATAGAGTAACTCACTGAGCATGCGTCACAAGATGACATGCATCATTAATGTATGACCATTTAGTTATTAGTCAGACTCATCGATAGTGTTTCTAAAAACAGAAAAATGTCACTTATATAAGCTCTCTGCTGTGGCTGTGTGCTCCCTGGATGAAAACCTGCTGCGGTCTTACATACAAGCAATCATGACGTGCAGCGTTCACATGGTGGATGGCACAGAAGCTATGCGAAGTGGCTCATCTATAGTTCTCTTTCAATAAATAGACCGGGTGTTAAATAAATCCAAGTAGTGTTTATGTGGCGACCTTATATTAGGTTGATCCATGCAAACAATGTAATCCCAAATTTGCCTTAAGCTGAGGACTAATCAGTGTTGATATGCCTCTCATTTCCCCAGTGGGTGTTTTGTTACACTGTACAGATTATTAATTGAATAAAGTTATGTTTATTAATACCTTTTGATTTAATTTAATGATTGTGTTTAATCAGCACTAGAAGTTTCAGACAGCAATGATTAAAGCTTTCAGAAGTACAGCGTGTAGCTTGGTGTAGTATATATATATTGGCAAAAAAAGCTTCATAAACGCCAAAAGTTTCATGATAGATTTGTCTGAAGTGACACCAAGAGCATTTAACACTTTGACATGATGCTTCACATGTGTCCCCTTTATGTTACTTGCCATGGTATTAAGGCTGTGTTCTCTGCGGATGTCAGGCTCTCCAGATCAATGGAGCCTGTTAAAGAGAAAGTTGAGGAAAGACAAGCTCTTTTCCCCACTGCTGCTGTGCTGTAAGAGATAATTAGACAGCCCATTTCCATATGAATATAATGGCCTGGAACGGCAGCGTGTTTATGTGGGTTGTGTCAGTCCACACAAGAATATTTGGGGTAGCACTTGATTGAAATGGTGGGTGTGTGGGTGGGAGGGGTTAAGCTGCTACGGGTGGTTTCGGAGAGCACGACGTCAAAAGGAAGGCTCCCATATGGAGGTAAAGACCACGGTCAGAGCTGATGGCTGGTCGGGACTTGTCAAATTGGCTGATGCGACACATTAAACAGTCATGATCGTTCAAATCCATGCCTCTACTCTGTCAGTCTTCTGTAGAACACCACTCAGACTACGTCTAAATTGGAGCCACTTAACATATCCACATAGTGATGGTTAATAGGTCTCTTGAATGCAAGGTGGGTGGATTTCTTGGAACAGGAATAGCTTTCGTGGTCTGCTGTGCAGAGACATTGATAGGCTTTTGAATTACAATGAGACTAAAGGAGCAGAGGAGGTTGGTGGAGACCATCGGAGGAATTATGAAGTGATCAAGGACATGAGAAGGTGGGGATGAGAGGACAAAAGAAAAACCCTAAGTACAGGAGAAAGAATTGAGAGGGGGGGGGGGGGGGAATGAAAAGTAAACGATTTAAAAAGTTTTTCATATTCATAGGACCTACAATGTTCTGAACTTATTCTTGCTTCAGTTGTGTCGCACATGATAATTAAGTTCACTCATTGCCATCTTCATCACAGTCACAGCTGAGGAAAAATACAACATTACCTTCAGAGGTGCGCGGAGTCCAGTCGTGTCTTATGATGGAAGGATATGGAATTAGCCGACTTCAAACGCTTTAAATATAGTTTGTTTTGAGCCACTCAGAGTATCTGAAGATAGCAGCAGGATGTCCATCTCATGCTGCCTTGCAGTTAGTATTGCTCTCCACTGCTTGATATCTGTTCTCATCAAATGGACTTTTCTCTGCTGTGTGCCTTCGACTTGCTTATTCTCCTCTCCTCTCCTTTTCTCCCACTCTCTGTATGCCTTTGCTTTGACATTTTCAAGAAGACCATTAGTTCTATAATGACTTTTTGTGTGGCAGCAGAAAATTTGTGCCATTATGAGATCTCATCAAACACATAATCATTAATGGTTCCTTTCATTGTTGTTGAAAGGGGGGGTATCTCATCACATTGTGCACACAGTGGAATGATGGCCTTTTTTAATTCTAAAAAGGCAATTTTGACATATATTTTCACAAGCCCTTATAATTTAAACATATTCGGGTCCAAAATGTGTTCCAGTAACATTAGTTCCTGTGTGCAGCACTTATGCTGGATTGACACCAATTGCCTGAGACAGTGACGAAGTCCTGAGGAGCTTGAAAATGTCACGAGACTTCCACAAACGCACACATATGCAGACTCATTGTCCTCACGAGCTCACCTTCCATTTTCCTTTTTTGTGTTTAACTTCTATTTTTTTCAACTTTCCCACTCCATTGTTTTTTTTTCTTTTGTTTTTTTTCTCTCTCCGTATCTGCATTAGCTTCTCAAGCATCAGTTCTTCAATTTTCTCCCAATTTGTGTTTTTATGTTCTCATATCGCCAAAGTAATGGGCACGCTCGTTAAAAACATATTTGCTTTCCCGACTTCATTTTTTTTTTTTCCCCTGCAATTTTTCATCCGCACATGTAGGTTTATGTATGAATGGTGGTGGGGGTTCGGGGGGGGGGGGGGGGGGGGGGGGGGGCAGACATGTTTGCAACAGCAGAGGGAAAACTACAAACGACTTCAGAGGTGAGTGATTTAGGCTGTCATCAATCCATTGAATGACTTGGGAAATGTTAGGGTGGGCTTAACAACTGCTCAGATTAGATTGGTGCTGTCACAGTGAAATGAAATGGAGATAATAATGCTTCATACCTGATATGAAGGAATCAACAGAAAAAAAAATGTGTTTTACACACACACACACACACACACACACACACACACACACACACACACACACACACACACACACACACACACACACACACACACACACACACACACACACACACACACACACACACACACACACACACACACACACACACACACACACACACACACACACACACAGGCAGATGCGGGTTGTCGGTAGGTCTTCGAGAGGCCTTTAGAGGGCACTACTCCACAGAGAATGGAGCTATAGGTTCGATCCCCAAAGGCCAACACGCTGATTAGCAGAAGCGTCTAATCAATTAGGGACTTTTTTTTTTTAATGTATTATCAGTCACTTGAGTCCAGATATGCTACTTTATTTTTAAATGTCTATCCTTATGTGTTCTCTGTGCAATTTGCGTGCTTTGTGGGGAGAAATGGCCTCGGCCATTGTCGACCCTGACACTTGTGCAGGAACACTTTTAGTGATCTTGGTGTTGAAGGGGAAAAAAAAAAAGTGGAGAAGCAAGAAAAAGCCTAATGAAGTCTGTTAATTTGCTGCTATCAGAATGAAAGTCTCAGACTAATTATGGCCTTGGGTCATCTAGTCTGGATCACAGAGAGAGGTGGCCGTGCATGGTTCACTTTGATTAGCTCACTCACAACACGGCTCCTCACTTCATTACTCTGATCTCTCTCTGCCCCACACTCGGTGGTACTCACACATCCACGTGCGCGCACACTGGTACCTTTTAACAGGGGGAAAAAGGACAGTCCATGTGCAAACACACCAGTCGAGCTGTCGTGCACGTGCGTGTGCGTGTGCGTGTGTGTGCGCGCGCTGGTGAGGCAGAGACCGAAAGGTGAAAGCAGGTTTGCATGGCGCAAGTTACCTTTTTTCATGTCTCTTGTGCTTTGTCAGTCTGACTGAAGTTCAGGACTTAGCTGGATCCAAACTATACAGTGATTCAACCAGTCAAACTGTGCAGCTGGTTTGACTGTTCCTCTCCCCTCTGTTGACTGCGGAGTTGACAGACGTGTCGGAATTGTGGATTTGTTCACTTGCTACAGACAGCCCCCCTCCTGCGCATCAGATGTCTCACGCTGGATTTCGCTCCAGGCAACAGTGTGTATTATATATGGGTGTGTAGTGTTTGCCTATTCCATGGCGAGGCCCCCGTGAATTATCGTGCCGCTGACACTCCTTGATTGTAGTGATTTAAAAGTTACCTGCATGGCTGCTTTGATTGGCTATTGGAAACAGCACAGTAATTGAATTAGCCTGTGGAGATTGTGGCCCTCCCAACTTTCTCTTCGCCGTGTGCTTGTTTACCTTGTGGAGTAGATGATGGTGTCACTGTATCTTGCTCTAAATAATTAAGTCTCATCAAGAGCAGAGACAAGTAGCGGAGGAAGTAAGACACATTAGTTGTAAATTGAGTAAAAGTATTGCACACGTATGTCTCCGGTTCATTTTTCTGTTTACTTCTTTCTAGTATAACATTTTGAACGTTTTTCTTTTTCTTCTTCTTTTTTATGTGGGCAAAGTAGTAAACCAGAAAAGGTTTTCTCTGATGGGGAGTCCATCTTGATAAGATAAAGTGGCAATGGGAGTGGAGTGCGCTTTGGAGGAGAAAGGTATTTTTGTGTTGGTGTGGAAGGGGTGGGAGGGGATTTGAGGTGTTACTTGCTCTTCTCTTAGTCCTGCCTGTCATATCCGGCATCAGTCATGCTCTTTCACAGTAGTTTTAGTTCATCCACCAGTCGTTTTAGTGCTTTGACGGCACAATTCACTGATTCGGCCTTGTGGGAAGTGCTAGTGTTTGGGATCTCTGCGTGTGCGCCCGCTGTTGCACACTGTGATATTTTTGTCAAGTGCCTTTGAACTGTGGCAGATATCGGATCAAAATACAGTCTTTAAAATTATTTTGAATGACAAGAGTAGATAACCATATTGTAAAATCCAAGCTTCTATCCCCATCTGGCCCTGCAACTTAATATTAATATGCTCATCCTCTGAATATAAGACCACTTTCTTCTTCTTGGGTTACCAGTGGGGTTTTCACTCAAATAAGCGTACGTTTTGCTGTCATGGAAGTACAGCATCACTAAAGTGTTACACGAGAAGTAAAGAAAACAATCCAGAGATTGTCCTTTATCGTTGATCTGCTTATCTTTCCTACTACTTTGTCCACAGTCCCCACATCAAGTTGACATTTATCACCAACCTCCATGAAAAAAGCTTTAGCTTCGTTAGGGGGTTGATTCTTTGCTCTCATGTGTGCTGTTGTAGAGCAGAGCGGACCTTTCAACTCGCACCATTTTCCTACTGTCAGCGTCTATCTGTAACGCGCTCCTCTCTCCTGTTGTGTGATTCAGTCCTGCGTTCCCCTTTTTCGCGTTTTCTGATCTTAACCGTGGTTTTTAGTCGGTGGCTCATTTCTTAACTTCCATCTTTTTATGTCACGCTCGGATTTCTTTCTCTCCCAGTACCATCTGTAAACAGTTTTTATCCCAGCAGTGCGTCGTCTTTTCACACAAATGAATGTTGGAAACTATGCCATTAGATCCTTGAATATCGGCTTCAGTTGGACTGTACCTGAACTGCATCCACTTTTTTTTCCCCTTCCCTTTTGACCCTTTTCCAACCTGCTTTTTCTTAGATTTGTGATGTGATACGGAGTCCCCTACTGCGCTGCTCCAGCAAGTGCACCTTTATCTTTCCACTTCCTAGACGATGGCGCAATCTGATAACGACCACTGTCGCCACCCCCCTCTGATTGATTAACCACTGACCTCCGACCCTTAGCGGGAAATTTTAATTGGCTGATGCATAATGAGCTGCCTTCCCTGAAGAAGAGATGCTTTTGACCACAGAGGATGAGGGGGCGATGTTGGAACAGGGCAATCTAATTAGCTGATTCAACTGATAACACAACTTAGCTGGGGGAGGGTATATGTTAGTGTCTGTATGTGTAATGTGATTTCTATCTGACTACTATCTCTTATACTGGAGTGATGGACTTAGTCCTCGCAGGCCTGTGCCGGAATGATTCATGAATTCGGGACTCAGCCAAGTATGCTCATATCCATGCTGAAACATGATGGATACTGTACTACTTTATTTATTTACATTTGCTATTTTGTGCATGAGCTTGTATTTTAGGGAGTGTCAGTGTGTGCTGTAATAAAGGAGATTCTGAAGAGCTATAGGTTATGATGGGTAGATCAATACAACATCTTAATGCAGTAAGCTGGAGGCTTTTTCAGCCTACCTTCTTATATTGCATGTAAATACCCAACAGCATCACATTTAAGCTTATGTTCCCTGAAGTGTAAATACCCTACTTCTTCACATGCCTTTATTATTATTTTTTTGCAAAGTCATTTCTGCACACAATCTTTATTCTTTAGGATTATCTTCACCGGAATGTGTTGCATCATACTGTGTTGAATGTATTTACACAAACAGCTGGATTTAGAATACTTTCGATGGCTCTTGGGGATAATACTCATTTATAGCACTTTATGCTTATTTATATCAATATGTTTTCTCTGCCCTTATTTGAATAGTGTTTCTTTATCATTCACATGTTTCAAGCAATTAAGTTTAAAAATGGATCTTTAACCTTGCAGTGCTAAAATCATGTACAGCATAATATCTGTAAGATGGTCAAAATGAATGTTTCTTTCATCACTACATATGATCAAATCGAATATTGATGTATTTGTCGAGTGTCATCCATGGACAAATCTACAGAAACTTTAAACGTGAAACAAAGAAAACATCAATGACAAATGCAAAACAATCGGCCACTTATCATTGTGACAATTACTTTCACGGCTCCATTTTACAAATGTCACAGCGTATCGCCCAGCACAATGCAATTCAGACAAGCGTTGTTGTCAATTTCTTTCTTTTTTTTTTTTTTTTTGTCCAGCACCCACGTTGTTTAATTAGCAGAAGTGGGTCTAGTACTTACACCCATGGAGATGTAGATAGTAAAAGTAGGTGTTGTCAAGTGCATTGTTGTATTGAGGCCATGGAAAACTATTGTGTGGTTTGACAAATAGAACCTATTTGAATCTAAAAAATAAAATAAAAATGGCAGAAAAATAAGTCACTGACTTAACACAATGATGCATGCAATGTGATGTACATTGCTTTATTAAAATGTACTTTATTTTATGGTATTCATTGAACATAGTTGTGAATAATAACAGACTGTGCTTTAAACGTGCATATCGGAGGACTTGCTATTACGATGGCAGTAAATGTCTCTTGCACATGTCACTGGTTTGGATTGTGCTCTCAACAATATAGATTAATTAAAACCTTTAGCCTTTAAAATGTATTTCTTCTTAAAGCAGAATTTGAATATATAGATTGCCTTTTTTTCTGGATAGATCACAAGTCTATCACAGGGAAAACGCAGACAGATGGAGAACCACATCCACTCACATCCAGTGTGTATCTCTGGATCATATCAGGGGAATATAGTAGCCAGAAACCCTCCCCCCCCCCCCCCATCACATAAAAAAAAAAAAAAAAAAAGCATCCACTTGAAGTATAGATATACTGTACAATGTCAGCTCAGAGAAGCCAGTGGCATCCTCACTATGGGGCATGGTTGCTAACCTTTAATGTAACTGTTGTACCCCAGAATGATGGTGGATTGTCTGGTCAGGTTTTATACTGTGCCAGTTTTTTTCTATAACATGTTGTCTCTATGTGCTTCACCCCATTGTGGACAGGGTGCAGTACTACGAAAAAGCATTTTGATCTTTGTATTCTCTCTCCTCTCTTGCCAATGTCCTCCACATGTGTCCTTTACATTTTTGCCTCCCTCACTTGTTGAAAGACTGTGAGGAGAGTGTACCAACAGAGGAGCCACGTAAGTTCACGGATAGCTGTGTGCGTGCACGTGTTAGTGTATTTCAGTGTGGTGGGCTGTGCTGTAGGTGTGCTTGTTTTGTGAACATGCTACCTATCTTTTCATGCGGGGAGCTCCCAGCATACCTCTTCACTTTTTAATTAGATACAGCATCCCTGAAAGAAGACTAAGCCCATGTGGAACAGCAGAATACCTTTCGTGTGGATTAACCCCTGTGCTCTCTCCTCTCCTCTCCTCTCCTCTCCTCTCCTCTCCTCTCCTCTCCTCTCCTCTCCTCTCCTCTCCTCTCCTCTCCTCTCCTCTCCCCACATACACAATAATTACAGCGCCAGACAATTACCCAGCTTACTCCTGGGATGCACATTTTGTTCTCTTAATCTGGTGTCTTAAATAATTAAAACCAACCATGAAACTCATCTTTGTGAGCATGGCTCAAAAGGGCACGTGTATCTGCGCGCGTGTTATGTATTTCCATTGGTTTATTCTTTTGATGTTTTAATCCAGAGCTCTCGGTGCCTCTGCCGTCTACCAATAGCTCTATCAAAATCCCACCCACCTGACTCTGTTACCCAAATCAGATTTACCATCACCTGTAACCTAATTACTAAATGTGCAACTTTGTGTTCATGGTGGAGTCATGGCTCTCCAATGATTTTACTCAGTGCTGTGATCACAGAGCTTCCCATTAATCTTTTTTCCAATGGTTTTCCAATAGCATGGCCTCCCATCATTGTCTCATTGTTCACTTGGGAAATATATGTAAATACACACACAGACTACAAACCAAAGGGAAAACTGAAATATTTGGGAGTCTTTTCAAACTGCTAATATATGTATAACCTGTGTCGCGCCTCAGTTTAATACATGGATGCAACGCAGCCGGACAATCTCAACATCTCCGAGCACTTTTCACACTTTGCTTTCTTACTCTGTCACCTGGAGACCGATCTAAATCTCATAATCTGACTGAATTCGTGTGCAACGTTCAAATGTCAGCAGGGACTTGCTGACACGTGCATTTGTGCGATGTTTATGCGATGACAATAATTGAGGATTTCTGTCTTCATCAGCCAAAAAAGAAGAGGAGGATCTGGAGGATAAGAAAATCATAAAGAAGAAAATTAAGGCTCTCAAGGTGCTCGATCCCAAGATTGCACAGAATCTGTGTAAGTATTTGTTCATTTTCAGCACATGCCCTGACCATGAACTCTATATTCATGTCGGTGTTACTCAAGTGTAATGAGCATATGTTTCCTGATATCTTCATGTTTGCTATTTATTCACTGTCGGCAGCCTTTTTACCATAGTAGACCGTATTGGCGTCACTGTGGCTTCTTTCAGTGGCAATTAAAGCAAGACAGCATTTGGCCATTCCTACCTATGACTCCTGTCTTCACACTGAGTTAATTAATAATGTTAAGGATCCGTTAAGGAAAGAGAGAAACGGAAGGAGAACGCTGATCCGTCCGTCTCCTTTTCACTCCCACTTGCATTCATGCATGCATGCTTGGTCTTTAAATGGCCATTTTAAAAGCACCCAGCATTAATGAGGATCCAGCTGATCTCTTAAGCACTCTCAGATCTTAGCACCTCATTGGCTCATATCAAGGGAAGCTGTGACCTTTGTTTCATGTATTAAAAGGAAATGAGACTAATCAGCCCTGTAACAGCGATAAATCATGCAGCACAACTCCTAGCCCAGGGAAAGGTAAAAGGAGAGTGGGCGGTTTATATGTTCTGCCATAGGAGGTAAAGAGTCTAAAAGCTTTGATTGAAGTTAAGAGCGAGTATCCAGAGTTCTGTTGCCTGATTGATGCCATCACTGCGACAGTGCAAATTTATTCCACCTAATGAGTTTTAATGTACTTAAGTGTTCTCATTTGCCAATGAAGGAGCTTTATATCACATTTCAAATGCGTTTTCACTCGAGAAAATGTGCTTGCTGCTAGTCAGTCATACCTTTACTGTTGGTGTCTTAAAATAATTGAACACCTGACTTACCAACAACTCATTTTGTAGTTTCTCTCTTAATTTGAAGTAGTGAACATTATATTTCCTTTCATGTTTCGATGTTGTGTTTTAATTTGGATCCTGTAGATTTGATGTCCTTTAATGACTTTACATTTGAAGCTCTCAAATACGGAGCATGCATTCGTATCACCCCAATTTTTTTAGCTTTACATATTCCCAATAATCGTTCAAGTTCTGCAACATCGAATCCTGAGCCCAGTCACATATCTTTTAACTGACTTTTTTTTTTGTGTGTGTGGTTCCACTGACTACACTAATGACTTATCTTGACAAGGCATTTGCCATTTTGTCCCTAGCTGTATCACTTGCATGAGGATTTCATGGTTGCTTAGCCACTATGATTTTTCAAATTCGCTTCCCCTCACCCTCCCAAAAAAATAAATAAAAAAACTGTTTCATGTCTGACTTTTGCACAGACGCATCTTTGATAATATATCTCCTCAGTTCTTACTTCATGGCCTCTGAGTGTTCTTGAAGCTGTTTGCTTTTGTTTGACATCATTCTTCATCTAATCTTTTGTTTCTTTTCCGTGTCCTTTCACTTTTATGACCAATTGCCTGAAACCATGACAATAATGGCCAGTAATGAATCATACCTATATTTACAACAGCATCTGATGTGTCCTTTCTTTGCGTTGATATAGCCATCTTTCTGGGTTCCTTTCGGATGCCATATCAGGAAATTCGACGCATGATAGTGGAGGTGGATGAGGACCAACTGACTGAATCCATGATCCAGGTAGATCTCGCTTTACTTGATTTCATAAACATGCTAAGTACAAACTCTACTTGTCACCAGGCCTACTTAACATGGAAAGAGTATTGGTAACTAGTGCTGACTGCTTTGTGCAACTTTACACCTTGAGGCTGGAAGTGTATTTTTATTGCTGCCGTTCTCCTACTCAGTTGGTCCGGTTCATGGCCCAACTCTTGTCTATTGTCTTGATTAGTCGTCTGCTTTAAGACGGCACGTTAGCCTGAGGCTGAAGCATCGGGCATCTGTAAAGCCTTCAGTACAGAAGGTGTCGAAGTAGTTGGTGAGCAGAAGAATTCTGTCAATAAATAAATAGCAGCATGGTGATGTACAGCTGTTTGATTTTTTTCATGATTTTTCTATTGTGCTGTGGCTGCTTGAAAGTATATTTTCCATCTTGTATGTATTTATTTTTTGCATACCGGTCCATCCTTTAATTCCGTTCATTCCTTGGAGTATTGTAATGGACGAGCCTGAGTCCCTTTTGGCTTGTGAGCTGCCATCGCTTCTGTTGTTTGTGAATTTAGCTGGTGGATGGACACGTGTGTAGTGTCTTGCATGATGGATTCATTACTGATAACTTCACTATAATAGTCTGTGTACAACTATTTAAATGCTGAAATTGTCAGAAGATATTGCACTAACCGTTGATGACTATTACGTTTTTTTTATTTATTTAATTTGTTTAAATGAAAACCAACATAAGCCATAAACCTACATTTTGAAATATTTTAATAGTCAATGGAAAAAAATAAATCATAAATCAAACATATGTCCTTGTAGTACTTTAGTGATCACTATAACACTAATGTTCAAATAAAATAAATGTATCTGTCTTGAGGGATTTGCTATTGTATTTGTTGAGAGACCATTCATATTGGATCACAATGGGATGTATAAGTCTTCAATAGCTTTACAGTCATTTATTTTGTAATATAACAAGATTTGTGTTATCCTACCACACAAAAATCCTCTTTATGCTTGTAACCATGAGACTACAACTTTACACTGCTTTATAAACTAAAGCAAACACTATAGAGTAGAATTCTAGAGAGAGAATCGTCAACAAGAATGTCACATATCACCAAGTGTAAATGATATGAAATGTCTTTGTTACCATGTCTAGTATACGGTCTCCCTCTCCTGTCTTATTTTTTATTTTTTTTCCTACTAGAACCTTGTAAAGCATCTCCCCGAGCAGGAGCAACTGAATGCACTGGCAAAGTACAAAAATGAGTACTCCAGTTTATCGGAGCCAGAGCAGTTTGGGGTTGTGGTGAGTACACATTATCACAAACGGCTGCACAACGCTCAGCTTTCCACCACCAGGCTGCTGTTCTCAGAATACACGTTTGCACATTTTGCACATCATATCACAAAAACCCAAAAAATTCGAAATGATGTTAAATTCCGGACAATGTAATCGTTCTCTTTTTGACCAAAATTATAAACCCTGAAAGAAACACAAATGTTCATATGTTGATTTATAAAAGTGTTTGTTATTGTAATTTAAAGTGATCTTATATTTATTTGAAATCCATCCCGGCCTTTTTTTCTTCTCGAGAAGACAAGCACATATTACACACATTGAGCACTCTCATGTGATTACCATAATCCTCAGCTCTTTATAATTCAGTCTTTTTAAGCCGTAAGACGAAAGACGGGACACCTGTGGACTGCTGAGCTAATTTATGCACTTTAAAGAGCAGCACTGCTGCCTAATTGTGTCTGCTTCAATTTCTTACTTGACTTTTTAAGGGGGGTGGCGGAGTTGCACAGAATTATGCATGAGGGGTGCAGCAGTTTTGTTTTTATGTATTCAGAGTTTCTGCTGAGCAGCTATGTTACTGACAATATACAATAATCTTCTTTGGCCCGGTGTTTTGTATTTACTCATGAAGACATCTGAAAATGAACCGACTAAGTAGTTGATGGAGGGGGTAAAAAAAAAAAATAGAGCGTGTTCAGCTGTTGTATATCGTTCATCAGGGAGACATAGAGCAAAGAACAGCCTGCTTATATAATATTGTTTCACTGCTGTGCGTGCGTGGGCCCAAGGAGGCCTGTGTGCTTTCACCTACCAGAAAAGCTTGGGTTCAAAGGGAATTTTTAATTTACCATTGTGCAAACACATGCAATTTATCCTTTCTATTTTCAATCCACAACATTCTCACAGTTTACTTCATCTGCACCTCATGTGATTGCAGTGTGCAAAAGTCATGCCTGTTCTAGAAAATGGATGCGAATGCATTGTAAGAATCTTTACTGTGCCTCGGATTAAATACCCTTGTGATTATTATTTGTTTCTCCTGCAGCGAAATGAAATACTATGTGGGAATATGTCAAAAGGAATTCAGAGTTCTTCATCCTCTATATTAAGTTGCATTGATTGTAATTTCTAAATATTCTAATGTTATTACTTCCAAAAATAACCTAATATATTCATGCTGCACAGTCACAGCTGCTGTACCTCAGTGGGAGTGGATATTTTTATTTTTTATTTTTTTTTTGGGGGGGGGGGGGGATTTGTGAAATCTTACGACTGATTACCAGTGTGTGCATCCTGCTGGTTCAAATATACTTACAGTCCTTAGCTGTGGAGCATCTTTGAGTTGAAGCTTTTCAGCTTGGATTCTAATTGTTGTTGACACTCCATGGACACATTTATTACCAGCTGTCAAAATATTTACTCATAATAGTTTGTTTTTACACCAGACGATGGCTTTTAAAACTTTGAAATCCAGTATTGATTCTCGGACCTTTTTGAAAACATGAGGGGAACCTACAATATATCAACAGAACTTGTCCGCTCTCAACCCGTGGGGCAGCTGCAGCTCAGTGGGTAGAGTGGATAGTCTTTATAACTCAAGGTTGGTGGTACGATTCCCACATCTCATCTTGTCCATATGTCGGAAGTGTCCTCAGGCAAGACACTGAACACCAAATTGCTCCCACTTGAAGTCGAGCACCTCGCATGGCAGCTGTCTCCTTTGGTGTGTGTCAGAAACAAGTAAAGTGTGCGGAGACTGCTCAAGCTGTAAAATAAGTTATCTAAGTAAAGTCAATTTACCCCAGTTCACCTTTTCAAATTATGACTTGGCAAAACACACATTTCCCTTAACTTCCTTTCCTGCCCGAACTCATCCCTCATGTGGTCAGTACAGTCTATTCTACAGTTTCATAAATTTGCTTTTATTCTTCTTTGTCCCATTATCTTCTATGTATTTGATCCCATAAATTATCACATTCACGGATTTCACAAGTACATTGTGCTCTTCACTGTTTAATTTTGCCATGTAATTCTCCTGTTCTTTTCTCTCTTGCTTTCTGCAACACACACACACACACACACACACACGTGCACATGCACACGCACACACACGCACACATGCAAACACGTATTCTGAAATAGTCATTTGATAATATTACAGTAGCTATAATTAAACCCTTGATGGAAGACATCAAACCGCACAGCCAGCTGTTGTGTGAAAGACTATTGGAACCTGCCCTCCCCCTCCACCCCACACACATACACAATCACTGTTGTTAGCCAGGTCCTGGGCCCATTGCAATATTTTCCAATTTTCTCTAATTGTGTGAGAGTGGTAATCCAAGGCAGCCTATTGTATATTCCACCCCCTCTGCTGCCTGCCCTATATGGACACTAACTCCGCAATTAACTTTACCAGACCTGGGCCCCAAATCGAATCACTGCCAGCATCCATTATCACTGCCTAGCAACACTTTCCAACATGCTGGTTGCATAAATATATTTTAAATTAGTTTGTTTGCATTTGACAGTGTGGCAGAAGTGCGACACTAGTTATTTCAAGTGTCAACTCTCTCTGCTGACCGAGTGTTCTTCCTTTGACATGATTTCCTTCGATTTCCTCCACAGCTACTTTTGTCTCTTTTCAATAATTACTATTTTCCTATTCTTCAAGTCTATACCAACGTGTTTCCTGTCTCACACAGATGAGCAGTGTGAAGCGTCTGCGTCCTCGCCTCAGCCACATCCTCTTCCGGCTGCAGTTTGATGAGCAGGTAAACAACCTGCGTCCAGACATCCTGGCTGTAAACGCCGCGTGCGATGAGGTCAGGAAGAGCCGCGCCTTTGGCCGCTTGCTGGAGCTCGTGCTGCTGCTGGGGAATTACATGAATGCTGGCTCTCGAAACGCCCAATCATATGGCTTCGACCTCAGTTCCCTTTGCAAGGTAAGCGCTGAGTGACCGCACTGACTGTTCACATCAAGTGTGTATATTCATTTATCTCTCCTGTGCCAATGGTTCAACATGAGTAATGACGGTTCAATAAAGCTCATGAGATGAAGTTCTCCAATAGATTTTACACAGCTTTGTCTGCTGCCACAACGAACACCACTCAGCCATATCATTAAAACCACCTGGCCTGTATTGTGTAGGTTCCCCTTTTTCTACAGCACCTACTCTTCAAACAATGAACCTCACTACGCTTCTGAAGATATGTGTGTAAGTGGGAAGGTAGGGCTTTTATGGGACCACCTGGTTTTGTGAGCCTGAGCTGCCCATTTTTGATAGACTGACCAGAAACACTGCACAAGAGCTGCATTTTTTCGTACACTTTTTTTTCTTCTGTTTCTGAGACATCAACTTTGCAGTCAAGCCTCTCTTATTGATGCACTTTGGTGGCTGATCTGTGTCAAAAAGAGAAGTCTTGGTTCCCAAAACGCCTATTGTCACAACTTGCTCATGTCAAATGTTACCCTGTGTGTCAGTGATGAACAGTACGGCCCAAAAACAATGCTGCTGTATTTGGTGACATTTCTCTGTGAGGACCTTTTTCATCACAATATCACTAAATAATAATAAGCGGGATAATTTTTTTTATTTGTCATTCTGGGGGTTTAATATAATGGACAAATGGAATGTTCATAGTCCAGTAAGAAAATGGTAAAAGGTTCAATAATATCAATTGCCAAAGGTAAGTTACAGAATATTTCTTCTCCCGACTGGAGCTCATCATACAGTTCCGCTTTTGATTTACCCGTTTGTCTTGTTTTAATATTTAATCCTCAATCTTGAGCTGATATGACTCCGGGCGTGTCGTGGGGACATGAATTGTACTTCCTAAAATAAAGATTAAAAAACGATGGCAATAACGACTGCAAATGGCAGATTCACACAGACATGAGGGCATCTGTGTGTACTCAACATTGCACTTTGCTGAACTCAAATATTTTCTTGTCACATAGTGTTGTATACAATCTCCAGTGTGGTCAGCTTTTTTATCACTTATCTCCTTCATTGGTTTTGCACTGTTGCTCTTGTGCTCCTGCTATGCCTCCCCCTCCAATTGTGCATCATCCTCCCTGCAATCCAAAGTGTTTGGAACATCTAACGCCATCCAACACCAGTTTGTCCCATTTCTAAAATCCTGGTAATATTTTGCAGAAGTTGACATGACACCGGCAGCTAAAATATTAGACAGCCCCCTTTTTCTTTAGCTGTTGACAGTCAAACCAATATGGTGCACTGATAGCAGCTTAATACTGTATGATTTAGGCCATCTTGGTTCAATGCTGGGCAATAGTGGTGGTATATTTGGTCATGGTCATGTACATCGTAAGAGTCAATACCACCAGAGAAAGACCATGTGCAGTCAAACTCGCCATCATACCCAAGTTCATGAAATCTGTCTCACAGTGTAGCAGATAATAAACTTAAGACTGCTGAAATCAGCCAGGGACCTGCTGCTCTTCGAAGCTGTGCTTTTGCTAAATTACTGGGCATGAGAACAAAGACATTAGATGGAGTCTGTTTGCGTCCAAGTTTTGTTTCATTCTGTGAAAACACAATAGAGGATTATCTTGGTTCATCAGCAATACCCAGTGATGTCACTTTTCAGGCATGCTAATGTTACTTTCAGCTGTTACCTGTGTAACAAGTATGACATAATTTCCACAACTTGAATATTTCCTTCATTGTAGCTTATTTAAAACTATGTCAACAGTTGTATTTATATGGTTTTGCGCAATGATGCATGTACTTTGCTGTGTATAGTGCTTTCAGCATTATTGCTCTCTGATACCGATGTACGTACCTGCATATTTTTTGTTTTTTTGTTGCCTCAGCCAAGTTTTGTTGCTAGACTAATTCAAAGTGACTGCTGCAGTGACGCATCTTCTTTTACATTTTTCATTTAATTGAACACTCTCAGCCCTGCAAGACCAGGCTTTTCTTTCTCAGCTCACTTTGATCAAAGCATCCAAACCTTGGGAGTACGTTACGCTTATTCTCCTGCTCAGAATAGATAAGTGAGGCTTTGACCACTATCCTTTGTGAAAGTTCACCCACCCTACAGGACTCCCTGCTCTTCAAGGGCACAGACAGATAACCATGCCCGGAGACTTTAGATGACATGAAGACGGAGCACTACGTTTCCCCGTGTGATAGTGATGGCAAAAACCGAGTGTAATTGTGAAACGAGGATACTCCTCAGTTGGTTACATTACAGCTGTTGGCAAACACTGCAGTTTCCACAGTAACAGCCACTGCAGCCATTTGTCAATGTCACCTCTTTGCCCCGTTAGACTTGGATGCTTATGGGCCTATAAACTGTGTGTGTGTGTGTGTGTGTGTGTGTGTGTGTGTGTGTGTGTGTGTGTGTGTGTGTGTGTGTGTGTGTGTGTGTGTGTGTGTGTGTGTGTGTGTGTGTGTGTGTGTGTGTGTGTGTGTGTGTGTGTGTGTGTGTGTGTGTGTGTGTGTGTGTGTGTGTGTGTGTGTGGAGAGAGAAACATGCATTGAGACATAAATGATGGATTTGATGTATCAGCCCTAAAATAACATGATCAATTAACAGTCCATTAAAGCACTGTTTCCCCCCCCCCCCTTTCTCACGAGCATAGCTGACAATGCTACCGTTCCGATGTGTCTTTGTCTTTGTGCCAGTTCTCATAAGCTGTCTGACAAAGGTTCGAGTCAATGTCACAGGCAGGATGTATGTTCAGAGGAAGACATCACCTTACTGTCTGCCCACAAGTTTGACAACTTAATTCCATGGCACACTCCACGGCACAGGAAAATTGCGCCTGGCCCAACTGGAAAAGGAAAATGTTTACATTGTCAGCTCTGATTACCATCCATCTAAATTCAGAGAGGGGCCTTTTGTGAGTGAGCACTTGAAGTCTTCGAAGAAATGGGAAAACAGATATGAAAAGAGAGATGAGAATGTTTGATTAGGAGAGATAATACAAACATGATTAAACCCAGCGGGTCTGAGCACACTGCTGTCTACCAATAGATCACCTAGAGAGATACACAGCAACAGACTCCGCAGGAGGGGTGCTTGGCGGGGATACTGAGAGACATCTTGGAATTAGACTGTAAAAGAGAAATGATGGAAATTTATCAGAGAAATGGTCACATTGTTATATGCGAGTGAGCAAGAGGCAGCGAGTGGAGGAGGTCAGCGCATTATGATCCACCACGAGAGTATGCGACGTGAAATCGTCTGTAGCATTGTCAACACTGTCACCCAAACGGCCTCGGTGACTGCAGTGCGAGAGTAAGTGGTTGGTGGTGGTCGAAGGGGCCGATGTGGCAGCCTCGCATCTATCAGTCTACCCCAGGGCAGTTGTGGCTACATATGTAGTTTACCACCATCAAGTATGGAGTGAATGAATAATGCAATGTAAAGCACCTTTGAGTGTCCAGAAAAGCGCTATATAAAACCTATGCATTATTCTTACTATTAATACAGTAGTTCCATGAATCACAATGGTACTCGTTTATACAACATCTCGTACATGTAAGTTGTCGAGAAAAATCTGATGTCAGCAAAAGGGCCAAAAAAGTAATTTTCGCTTTGTCTATTGCAGCATTCGTATCTGCTATGAATCAATACCTCTCAGCTCTTCTCTAAGAGAAGCAAAATGAAAACTAAATTTATACATATGTTTGGCTTCATGGTGGCATCCCTCTAACTGTTTGACAGTAATTTAATATTGTACCATTCCAGTGTCCATCTGTGTCAGAGGTCTTCATAGATGGAGACACAACTTCAATGCATCCAATAATCTTGCATAACTCCGCAATGTCTGTGCTCTGTCACCGGCAGAGGACACAGTCACAATTAAGCAGTGAGCACATAAACATTCATTAGCTGATATTGCACCGCTAACATAGGCTGGCAGGTAAGATGACAGATTTGCTTCTGAGCCGCAGCACATTAAATGGCGTGTAAACACACCTGCAAGTTCCTGTTAGGTTCAATTAAATGGGTGGTTTGGCTCTTATTCTTCACAGCGAAATCATGAAATCTATTCTTGACCTGTGGGATTTCGTTGTTTCCCTCTGGCATTGTGTGTGTGTGTGGGGGGGGGGTTCTGTTATTTCATCCGACAATTCTTGGGGCGTCCTCACTGACTTGGATGGTATAGGTCAGAGAACGGTTCGATCCGCTTCTCATATTAATGCGTCCAAATCCCTTTTTATGCTTCATGTTTGTTATGGGAGTGTGCAACTTTGTTCTTCCCTCGCTGTCTATTTAAATGACAGAGGCTGAATTGGAGGCCAGTGTTGTTTGCCCTCTGTTCTGGTGGCAGAGGGACTGAAGAAAGAGAACATGAAAGGTGAATTTGTGTCTGTAAGAATAGATGAGAACTTGCATACACACATGAGTTACATCGCCTTCCTGTTGCTATTACTGGAAACCGTCGTATTAAATCACACACTGGTCTGCTGTTAATTGTGCGGGTCAGCGTAGGGCTTGTTACAGTGCTGTTGTGGAATCCTTATGTGCCTCAGGTAAGAGACTTCATGCCCAAACTACGAGTTATACGACTATGTAATTGAAATCCCTTTGCAAGAACTGTAATTGACCTATACGTTTTCTATACCTACATCCTCTCTGATAAGTAAGGTAAACAGTCTGAATCTTGGACTGTTGCAGATTCTTTTCAGTGTGTATCCAATGTGATTTTGCTCTCGTCAGTCTCCAGCAGTCATTTGACTTTGTGCGCTGCTCCCATTGGTCATTGAACTATGAATCTGCCCTGAGTAGTCCTGGATCATCGCAAACGGACAGCATCAATACATTTTAGTCTGGGATCACCCTGACATGCTGAAATCTCCAAATGAGGACCAACAATTCCTATTGGCTGACATCATGAACGGAACAGATCAGGACATATTTCTTGTCTGAGACAAAAAAAATAAATCTGTCCCAATCTGCTCTGTTTGCGGCATGCTTTAGGGAGCGATGTAAGTTTTATGGTTATTGGAGCCAACATTGGGCCAATTCCGCAGAACTCGCTGGACAGGGCGTCAGTCCATCGTGGCAAATCAAACAGTTACTGAAATGCATGTGCTCTAATTTACCAGTCAAGTATGTGGATTGTAGGAGGTTGGCCAGACAATGCAAAAAAAGCCACTGTAGGCACAGCAATTGTATAATTCTACACTGCAGACAGCAGTGTCACTGTGCTGACCCAATGATGGACCATACTGATGAATGATTGGATATGAAATAATATACAAGCTCTTTCTGTGCAGGTTATTCTTTGAAGGAAAAAAGCACTGACTTCTAGTCTTTTGAAACCTAGTCTTTTGGCTGCTGACAAAAGACGAGGTTTGGCAGGAGCAAATCAATTGATGGTGGTTGCTTGGCAAAAAAAAAAAAAAAAAAGTAGTTTCCAAGCATCTTATTGTACACACAAACATCAGGTCATTTTTTTTTAACCCATGTAATCAAGATCATTCCATCAGGAAAAGGAGAAGCGGATTTCTGGAGAAGGGCACTCACTAATTAGACATTTAGGATGGCGATTGACCCACACTTAATTTAATTTGATATTCAACAATGTTGCCTCCACCAGCCTTTTAGGATTTGTGGTAGCAACATTTTATCCTGTGCTACCTTTGCACAAGCATTTTCTCCACACTGTTCATGCTATTTTGTCAAACTGGGATGTGACCCAAGAGTGGCTAAGTCTAACGGCTCCACACCTGTATTTCTTGTCTTTTTACACCTTTCACTGCACTGCAGAGTGATGTTAATATCAGCTGCAGGTGAAATCAGCAGCTCTCGGCATGGAATTAACATTGCAATCCAAGTCAGAGAACTTGCATCAGGATATCTGACAACTTGCGTCCTGATTATTTCAAACATTGGTGTACCGAGTTTATGAGCACATACAAGCAGCTCAATGCTCTATTTAGTGTGAGTTGGTAGTATAAATGTTATAGGTAGGCAAAAACTATTTGTACAATGTAAATAAAACATACAGGTTTTGATGTATAGACAAAACATCATACATTGAAATGATCATAAAATACCATTTAATCTAAAACAATTGGTTCATTAATAACTTGGAGAAATCAACACGCCCTAAAAACATGGCAAAAGGGACAGCAGAATCCTTGTAAACTAAAAGCTATGATTGAAAAAAGTCAGTGTAAAACTTGTGAAAGGCCAATAGCATGTCTATATATAAGTGCGTTTTGGACAGTTGCTCAGAAATGAATACTTATATGAAAATATGAGTTGATAATGACAAACATTTCAGGCAAGAGTTTCTCAATTTAAAATCTCTGTTGTGTAAGTAAATCATGAGTCAGTGAATTATTTTGTTGTTGGAATTGATCTTGTTGGTACTGTGCTTGAAAAGACCATTAACGGCAAAGTGGCCTATTATGGAATTTTCGGGATTATAAAGCAGATCTATCACAAAATGCATCATGGGGGGGCGTATTTTTCAATTACCTATGTGTAACTGTACTGTTGGTACACCTCAGCCAGCAGTTCGCTGTTTATAAACCCATCTGCGAGTTTGTTTCTCTGGCTCTTAGTTTATGCTTTTAGTATATGATTAGCCTTTTCATTTAGTTTTTTCATCTCATCTGTCCATCACAAGTTTCTGAGTGATTGAGAACTCTGGTTGCTCGGAGAGTGTTATGTTACCTGTTGTCTTCAAGTAAATTGACATAATTGCCTTAATAATGATTTATTAGTTGTCTTCATGTGTAACCTTATTGGTTTGTTTGTGTTTTGTTCCAGCTAAAGGACACAAAATCTGTAGACCAGAAGACAACATTACTTCACTTCCTTGCACAAGTGTGTGAAGAAGAATTTCCAGACGCGATCAAGTTTGTTGATGAGCTGGAGCACGTGGATCGAGCCAGCAGAGGTAACGTGTATTATTTGACTCATTAGTTCAAATCTCACTAATGCACTCAGGGTGTGTTCACGTTCCACTGTTTGATCCGGACTGCAGTTCGCTTAACGGAGTGGTCCCCAAATTGGTGGGGAGAAAAGCATAATAGACAGGTTTTTTGACTGGGCTCTCACATAAACGCAAAGCGGAAGATGAAGCATTTCCTAAAAACCAAAAGATGAAAAACATAATCCTGTTACACTGAACAAATGAACACTTAAGGTGATTGAAATTACACTGACTGCAAAGAATACTGTTCCACGGTAAAATGGTTACACATAAAATTGTTGTACTGTTACACTGGTTAATAACGGTTCTTTATGTTACCGCAGCCAATTTATGGCAGTTTATATTTTAGAATTGTTCATACGGTTGATGTGTGAAATGCACTGTAATGGAGTTTGAAAAACAAAATGTGTTTTCCAGGCGGTTTGATCCGGACTCAAAAGTGAATGTGAACACCACCCAGACCAAATGAATGTGTGAACTGAGTCTCAGACTAGCTGAATGTGAAAAGCTGATTTGTGTTGCCAAAAACTTTGTGAAAGTTTGTGAAAAATACTTGATCTTAACCTAAAGCAAAACAAAACTCTTTGCTGTTTTCCTCTGCGCTGACAGTTGATAATAATTCGAATTGTTTCCTGGAGCTACTTGATACTCTTTAACTGCCCACCTCCCACTTTTTTTTTGACTCCACATCCCAGTGAGATTATTGCTGTTATTTTGGTCTCCTGCTGGTGTTGACTTGAATTCTTCAGCTCTCCCAATGCACACAGTTTCATCCACGCACTATTGAATCAACAACCCCGATGATGTTTAGCAGCAGGGTTTTGTCAACTGGTCTTAACTACAGAATTACTAATCAAATAAAGCTGTTTCTTTTCAAACGACAGAACACAGAAAACAACAAACCCTGTGACTTTGTTTCTTTCCTCTGTGCATCTGTGTAAAAAACCGTGTGAAACAGCTTTGAATTATATGACAAAGCCTTTTATGTTATCCACTGTTCAACGTGTTGTTTCAGCAGCCGAGGACATTATTAAATCTGAAAACTGAATAATAATTTGGAAATGTAGAAAGAAGGCTCCAGTCTCGTATTCAGTGGTGGCCATTAAGCTTCATCACCTGACACAAACAATAGCTCACCATGGGCAACAGCAGTCTGAAACGGGGTTAAAGCAGAGTCTAATGAAAAGATAATTTGATACGTGGGTTGTCCTACCACATAAAGTCGTGGTATTGCAAAACCTTATCACATTTTAACATTATCTAATTTAAAATCTGTTATATTTAACCACTGAGATCTAACAGCATCCAGACAAAAACCAATACTTTTATCTCAGCTCCTCTAAAGTAATTGAACCAGTAATAGGAAAGAGAGAAAGTTGTAATATTGAACACAGCGGTGACACAGTGCTCAGGTCCAGCATGAAAAGAAGATTCATTCACCACTGAGTAAATATGCTATATTTATTTGAAACTGAATAGATGTTTGATTTAGTGTTTCATATTTGCTTGTTTTTAGTGTATTTGAGCAATACGAAGAGCACCATGCATAAGCAGCATCTTATCTTGACAACATATGTACCTTGACAAAGAATCAAGTGTTCTTTTTACTGGATTTCTTTGTTTTAGCTTGGGCTTTATTCCTTTTTGTTTCTATAACTCCATGGGGATTATTCAGGGCTTGGATGCTTGTTGATTCCGTTCCACCGATTGTGTTTTATCCTTTTAGCGTTTGATCTATGTTGTGCTCAGTTCATCTGCTCGGGTGTTTGATTCCAACATTAATCTTATGCTGGAACATATTTACAAGTTATACATTTACTTTTCAAGGAAACTCTTTGGGTCATGACTGGAATGGAGATGAAGGGCAACACTGTGTTTGAATGCATTTCAAGCGAGGCGCTGGTTCAAGACAAACTCTAGGCAGGGGGTATTACGGATATGAACACGAGAAAGGCCACACAGGAAAAGGTCCTACAGCGCGAGAAGTTTGTCCAGTGCATCTGGAGTATGGTAAAGGTCAGAGGCAGACTGGGTGGTGAGAGAACTCGGTCTTTGTCCATGTTTGCTGGTTGTGTTTTGTGTGCGTGTCAGGTTTCCTCCTGCTCGGAAGATGATTTTACCCACTGTGCCATTCTCAACAGGGGGGGGATAAAAGAAAGTGTGAGGAGGAGAAAACGTGGGAAGATGAAATATGTGACTTTATTGTTTGGGCTCTTGTTGCTGTGACGACTCCTGACACTTTTTCTTTTTTTTTTTAAATGGTGCTTTCATAATCTCTAGAACGATGCTCCTGTTGAGTGTTTCATTTTGTCCAACTGTACTGCGTGTCCACAAACCCTTAGACAAAACACAGTACAAGGGTTGGATCAATTGAATGCACAATCCTTGGATCTTTCTTAAAGCTTTGGCCACCTGCTTACTTCAAGGACCTCAAGCTGAGTATATTTGCAACTATAGTGTGTAATAATGAACCAACTCTCTATTTTGGTCAAATATTATGTTCAAGAACTCAAAACCAAAACAACTTAAGTATTCAGTTGGTGCAATCACCTTCAGGTGATCTAATTACGTGACGGGGGAAAAAAGAGTGTGGCTTAAAATGAGTAATAACTTGCAGTCGGGTGTGCATATTTATAAGGCAGGCTTTTTGTGGCGGTTGTGTATGAGAGAGGAAAAAAGGAAGTTCCAACTGGGCGAAAGGACAAAAAAAGTGTCAAAGGATGGAGGATGATTAAAGCAGGGGACATGTAAAGGTATGACAAACATGCAATCAAACATCATCAAAAGCACATTGTGTCCTTCAGGGGAATTGGTGAGTGGATAAATACTGATAGACAAATCTGTCAAAAGTTTTGTGGATGGTTAAGTATTGATGGGCCAAATGTTAAGGTCTATGTTACGATCCTTCATTTACATACATCAGCTTTTTTTTTTTTTTTACTCGGGCATCCAAAAGTTTAAATAAAAGTTTGTGTGACTAATCAATGCTCCACAGATTGGATCTGTCGGAGTTGGCTCAAGTTTTCATCTCAAATTTAGTTCCAGCGATGGTCGAAGACATTGTCTGCCTTTTTTCGCGTAATCAAGATATTAATGTGAGACAAAGCTCTTCGCTATGTGTCCAAATACTGCACTGTTTCCTACGCAAGCAATATTGAAGCAAGATTGAATTAATTATATTACCTCCTTGTTCTCCAGACTGGCATTCCACTGATATTTCTCTGTCATTGTTGATAGGAGTCTTTGATTGCTGTTTGAGGCAGAATTCGTGGTGAATAATATCGAAGATTGAAATTTTAGGTCATGCAGTGCTCGTTAAAAGTAGTTGAAACCTCAACTAAAAGGTTTGGACGCCTTTATAAACCAAGAAAAACTGAAGTATTCCTGAGAAGGCATTAGTCCAATATAACTCAGAATACATGGCTTGTTACCTTTTCAGTCATCCTGTTTTTCTATCACTTCAACACCTCTACATTTACTGTGCTGTATACGTATTCGGCATCCAGCCACACAAGTCGTATTTTCTTTGTAAACCAAGTAAGTAGCTTGTTCATTAAGGGTGACCGCCATTCAAAAAGCCCGTAGACACACTTGAAGACTGCATGACATTGAGAAGTACAAACCAAAGGGTTCAATGAGCAAAACAAGACAGGATAAAGGCAGCGGTAATGATTTGCACTGCTGCTGTAATAGCTGCCATCTTTAGACTGTGTAACACAGTGCACTTTCCCCCACTGTTTCTCAAAGAAACCCTATTGCAGTTTCAAATTCATGCATCCTATTTTGGACTTTTTCTGTGCTGCCTCTCCACCATTCATCTTGTATCTCCTCACCTAGCTATCATTATCTTGCTGTTTTGACTTTCTTGTCTGACTTTCAGTGTGATCTTTTGCTTTCCGCCACTTTACATTTCTACATCAATTTAGTTTCTATCTTCCTGTAATCACACATATGTGTTGATAGACAACACTAGGTTCAGGCAGTCCGGCCGGCTTGGCGAGTGGTACTTGTTGTCAAGCAGTTATGGGGACAGATTATTGTTGTCAGTCTGGCCAGTTCATTTTGTAACTTCAAATAGTAAAGGCAGTAACATACAAATGTAATTTTTCCAAAAATGGAAGATATGATCAGTGTCCTTTCAAGGTGGTGCGGCCCCGATGAGTTAATGACTACTCAACTGAGGTTATTCTATGTGGTTCAGTTATGTTTTGTAGTTTTCTCGTGCTCCAAGTGATGAACCTCAGGTTGAAAGTACAGAGAATGAACACTACAGCCTGCGATTCACCGGCTGTCGTGCTCTTATTGAATCTCCTGCTGTAGGTGCTCAGCATGTTGAGTATGTAGAGCAGGATTTCATCAAGGTCTCCCCATCCCCCGTCTCTCACACCATCAGTCTAGTCACACTTGTCTGTCACGCTTTTGACCTCAGAAGGAAGAGCTGAATTCTCTTTCAGTCTCTTAATTTCCATACATCAAAGGATGATCTATTGTGGAGCTGTGTGTTTGCAGGGCTGCTTGTGAGTTCCCATGGCTGTGTGTTCCATTCAAACTCATTTATAGCACAGCGGGTTAGCAGTGCAATAAAACATGTGTCAATGGGGGATTTGACCTCTACAAATATTCCAATTATTCTTCTTCTAAAACATCCTATATCTGTCTGCAACCCCTCTGGACCACAGAGGCGTTCAGGCCCCACTGCTCATAAAAATCACTCGTGCTTTAACACACAAACAGTGAGGAAGCAAGAGCAGTGTGGCCACAGAGTACAATGAAAATCTGGAAACACCCCGTCATGTTTATCGCCCACTCTGCTTGCCAGTGTAGCACTTAGCAATTATTCAACTTTTTTTTTAAAGTTTTTGTGTCTATGTTTACGGGGATCGCGAAATGACAATTTTTTTTTTACCGGACACTGCTCCAGTAATCATGCAGTTCTTATTTGACAGAAGTAAAGTTTGATGAAAATATTTTTTTTTTTCATATGAGGCTGTAATAAACCCATCTCCACAGTAAAGTATGAATTGTAGGAATGTATGCATGTATTCTCTCAAAATGCAACTTGAGGTTAGTGTAAGGTCAGAAAAGGAAACCGTACAAACTATTTTAGTGCAATTTGGACAATGTGGGCTTCTGTGCGACATCATCATCTCATAATAAACTTGTTATATCTTTAAAACCTCAGAATCACTTCATTAATTCCTGGGGAAATGATGGAGCAACGCAGCACAAACACCAATTTTTCCAGCACTAACGCAGCACAAATGATTGAGACTATTTTCAGGGTGTTTAGTGTGGAGTAGGATGCAGCTTCACGGAGGTGTGAATCGCCTGCGACAGCGCAGAGGAGCTGCTATTTATTGTTTTGATGTCAGTACCGTTCTCCTCGGTGAGCTGGCCTTTTAAAACGGTGACGTCTGGCGGCAGAGCGCCTCACTGTACAACGGCTTTGCAAACATCCGTATCCTCCTTGCGAGCTGCAAACTGTGGAATGGATTTCCAGACTCATTACTCTGAATTACTTAAAAATTGGGACATAACACTGGTTTTAAGAGGATAGCAACTGGACCAAGGGCATTTTTATCGGTAATGACCGACTGCCCGACGTATTTCGCGATCACTGTGTTTATATGCAGGGGGAGATTACCTTTGCTCATTGAATATTACATCCGCTGTAGTTTTATTCAGTCTCCACAAGAAGGTGCATCTTATCATTTAATACAGAAAGCTTGCAGATTGGCTCGTGAAACTCAGACACGAGGAGGTCTCTTTCTCTTTTGATTTTGTCTTACACTCCTTTGCTCTTTTCTCAGTCAGTGCATCATTACTTGGCTTTAATCGTTTCTGTTAACAGACTGCTAGTCTGGCCTCCATCCTCGTCTCAATGCTGCCCACACCTTATTCAGATGATTTCAGTTGCTTGGTAATTCACCAAGGGAATTTTAAAGAAATAGAAGCTGATTAAATCCAATAGATGCAGAATTTAGTGATTTATCTAAGTGTTGGTGCATATTTGTACTGATTTTTAGTGAGGGAATAAATTACTCTCTTTGGTCAACATACATTTTTTGTTTTTTTTTTCTTTCCCAGAATTATCTTTTGAAGTTCCACAGGTGAACTGGTAGTTTTACAGAAATCATTTGTATTAAATGGTCTGATTGTTTTTTTAAGCTGAAAAAACAAGACAATTTTCTGCAATATCTTATCACTTTAAATTTTTATAACGATTTAATGAGCATTGACCAAAAAAAAGTCCAAAGCTCAACCATGTAGAGTCAATGTACTTAATACATTTTCAATTGTCTCATACTCGCACAACTATTTTAGCTAAAGACTAGTCTCTGTGACAATATGTATTTTTTACATTACACTTACATGTTTCGCTCCACAGTTTTTTTTAGTTTCCTTAGTTGGGCTTTTTACATGGGAAAGGGCAATCGTCTGATACAAACCTGTTGTGATGCCTCACAAAGTCAAGCCAGACGATGCAAATTTACTCTTTCAATCACAAAATCAACATCAGATCCAAATCAACCCAGCGAGACCTCAGTTTTAAACACAGCAGCCAAATGCTTTCGATGTTTTTCTTACCAATTTCTTTCATTGGAAAAAAAAAAATCTAAAACTTCTGAGAAACTACTTTTTCTACATCTCGCATCCTTTTTTTTTTTTTTTCTCCAAAAACTCTTCACACGAGTAAAATTATTTTTAGTTAAAAGAAAAATCTATCTTATTCCCAGTCGGTGCAAAGCGATCACCTTTTGAAAACTGTTCTGATTGAAGCGTCGTTGGTCACAACATAATCTGTAATGGGGTTTTTTAAGGGACTGGCATGCATTGACATTGTTAGTGCCCCAGACTGGCCGTTAGCATCAGGAGGAGAGTCAGAGGAGGAGAACAGCAACAAGAAAATTGAGAAATATGAAATATACAAATCGCCTACGAAGGTAGGAATAGTACATCCAGAATGAAATGATCCAGACTTTAAAGAAAGAGCTGATCATATGATAATTACTTGACGTGTTTTGTAGTATCCTGAGTGGGTTTTTTTTTTTTGTCAAGTCTTGGTGTTGCAGAAGCATATCGAACCTTCTTTCTGAATGATGACTGACAACAGAATTAAAAGAACCACTTGCCTTTTCCTCTCAGCCAGCTCATTGCAAGCGGATGAATTTTGTGTGTGCATTCAACTCCTTGACTTCAATGAGCAAATGCCTCTAAACTTCTCAAATTAAGGAGAATTGATCAACTTCTTAACATATCTTTAAAATGCCTGCATGAATGTCGGTGTGTTAAAGATGAGACGCACAAAACAGTATGTTGCCATCAGGAAGTGAAGTTTAGAATAGGAATTCAGTGAGGAGCTTAAGTGCATTGAAGTTCTTTCCCCCCCCTTTATTTTTTTTTCTTTTCTTAAAGCGTGTATTAGGATCAAGGGAAATTTGAAACTACTTAAAATTAAGCAGCTTATGCCTTTTTGTCAAGCAGGGTCTAATCGGGGTAATTTAAGCCATCTGCTGTATTCAGAGACTAGCTTAAAGTGTCAGCCATGACCAACTTAACAGAAAGTTAGGCTCCGCGTTCCCCTGCTCTCTCACCTGCATGACCCGTACACCTGTTGACAAGACCAAAGTCAATGGATGAGAGGCGTATTAAGACTTGTTTTTTTTTTTACTTCAGCAGCCATCTTCATACCTCCAGGCTGCATTTACTGTTTGTCTCTGATGCTCTGTCTGTACCACCGAGAAGCCATGTACGCCATGTGAGCAAACGGCAATCATTTGCTTTCACCACAATGTATGTGACGGCAAGGGTGTTTCGTTTTTATATGAATCTAATAGTTTGCAGCACACATGGACACGGGGTAAACAGAATAATAAAAAGCCCATCTATTGAACATGCTCTTCAGTCGCTGTTTGTATTTTTTTTCAGTCATTGTTTATTCCTATGGTGTTTCTGGCACAGTGTGAACTCATAATAAGCCTGCTTTTCAATTGAACTGCTTTTCTTCCATTTCCCCCCGTTATTTATTTATTTATTTATTTGCATGCTGTCTTTTTTTTTTTGAGCTCCTTACAGAACCTCAAAATAATAATGCATTTGATTGGCCCTGTACTCAAGTTGTCCTGTCTCTCGTGCTTTCTTCGCATTTCCTTGCCACATGGAAGTGTTTCTGTGTACTTTTATGAACGTGTGCCTGTCTGAATATATGCGTGTGTGTTTGTCAGTATCTGCAGAGAATCTGGAAAAGAGCCTCGGGCAGATGGAGAGGCAGCTGCTGCAGCTGGAGAGAGACCTGGAGACTTTCTCTTCCCCCGATGACCCCAACGACATGTTCCTCCAAAAAATGGCAATATCCTTTTCATATATATGCTTCTGCTCACTGACGCAGTTCATTTTACTGTGGGTTTACTGTAATGAGTCAAACAGAAAACTGTTTACATAAAGAAGTTAAATGTTTACTTTCATAACTGTGGCGCTCCCGACACAGACTAAATATCCATCGCTGAACAAGACTAATCCTTTCATTTTAATTTGGTCAAATAAACCCAAACATCTTTCATCATTAAATCAAACGTGCTATAACCTGAGAGGTTCTTTAGCTTTTATTATTTCAACTCTGCACAGCAGAGATTATCGTTCAAGCTGATCAACATCCGAGAGCAGCAAGTGTTCTACGTCTTGCTTGAATACAAAATCTCTTGCTGACAATAGAGTTGAAGCACACCGTTTTCTCGTTTCAATTCTAAAGCTCTGATCATTGGATCAGCTCCTCCGTTTTACTTATTACTATGTGTGACAAAATTATTGACATTCAAAAAGTAAATGCCACTTTGCTATTCATTCCAGTTTTGCCTCCCTTGGCTGAGCTAACCCTTTACACACGTATAAAGAAACTAAATGCACCAAAAAAAGCAAAACATCAAGGATATGCGGAGCTCCTGTTTGTCACCTCGGAGCTTCTTTCTATTGTTTCTATTGTTCATAAATGATGAGTGGAGCCCAATGCTGATTTTTGGAGCGGAATAATTATTTTTAAGTGTACTTAAAACTGAACAAGTTTTCCAAATCGGCGAGAATAAAGACACCTCTGGCATCATGTCACTATCTTATAATGTCAGTGTATCAGTCATTGTTGTGTATCCCTGAAGACAAAAAACAAGTTATTTGTTATGTTTAATTAGACTGTCATTTTATATTACCTAAACCTCGAAGGTGCAGCTAAACAAACCCAATTTCTTGATGTTGTCTGATCGCCGGTTTGCGACGTCTCCCTTTGTTGCCGACAGCTGTCTATATTTGTTTGACAGCCGTGTAAATTATTTAATGTCTTGTGAGGTTGTTCCACAGGATCAGGTTGACAGGCATGTCTCAGGCCAGGTGTGTGTGTAAGTGTGTGTTCAATAATACACCCTGCACCTTGCCTCCTTCATGTAGTTTTGATCAATAGCCCAGGGGCTGGGGCACTGATGGCTTGTGCAGGAGTAGTTAGCAGAGAACTTGAGTGCAACATAGAGGTTCACCGAGAATGGATTTGACAGCTCTGTCTTTTGTTGTTCAGCTTTTTTTTTTTTTTTTCCCCAATTCCTTGTAGTCACAGCATGTCTAAGCGCTGATTAAAAACATGAGGTTTAAAGCTCTTTGTAAGTAAAAATGATAAAAGAGGTGAAGTACTACGTCCATGGGTGACTACACAAAGGTTCTGGTTGTCGGAGTGGAGTACCAGAGAAAGCTAAATATCAGGCAGATATACACGCACTCACTGGTTTCAACTCTGCAATAACAAATGTTTCACTCAGCTTTTGTGCTCCGTTGCAGCCACCCCAAAGCAATCCATATGTGAAGTACACACTCCATACTGCGTTTATGGTTTTGGTACTTTCATTCATCCCACAGTTTAAGGTCCTCCAGCTCTGTGAGATACTTTTGCTGAAATGGCAGATAGAAGTTTTTATTTGGAATCCTATTGATGGACACAGCTTGGATATGAGTTCTGGGCATTTTAAGATGTGGTGTTAAGTAAACATTCATGCGGCTCATTTTAATGTAGTACTTACCTCCTGTCTACTGTCAAATTGTTTTCTCACATGCATTTAATATCTTTTTTGTTAAAACAGCAAGAATATATATATATATATATATATATATATATATATATATATATATATATATTACCCTCCACTTCCATATTCATTCTTTAGCTTAATTCCACTTTGAATATATCCATACATGTTTTCTTGTCAGTATTAGTCAGCTGTGTTTGCATAATTTTATTATTTAGCTTGAACTCAAGTACATGAATTATCCTGCATGATGAATATGCTCCCAGTCATCTACGGCAGAACACATGGAACAGTCCTCTGAGACAAATACACAATATGCACTTTTCTATTGTTTTGTAAAATTGCCCCATAGCAGTTCAGTTTGTGCCCAATTACAATCATGAGTTGATTCAAAATATAGACAAACTCCCAAGTGAATGATGGTCATATTTCTTTTTAAGCACCAGATAAGTTAAGGAAAGAGGGTTTTTACATTGCAGACAGTTTAAATATGTCACCAGTCGTCTTCAGAGTTTTTTCGGTCAAAACCATCTTTCCTTACTCAATTGTCGCTTAAAAAGTGCACGCTCATAAGAAACAATACATGTATTTCTTCCCCCCCAAAAAAAAATTTTGATTTTTAAGTGGTATAACTGCAGTTAACTTTGTTTGCATTTGAAGTAATTATTTAACATATTTGTAGAAGATGTACTTTACACATATTTTTGTATATTTTGCAACATTACTAAAGGGACACCAAACTTAAACCTCAGATACAACAGTGGTGACATTTAAAAATAAAAGAGAGTGAGAGGGAAAAAAAATACTGCTTCCTGCATCACTTAAGTGTGAAACAAGACTGGGACGAGAATGAAGACGGTGAGGATAAAATATAAATATGGAAGGGGGAGATACTTGAGAATGAGCTGCATTGCAACCCTTGCCTTTTCCTGGAAAAGGAAAAGCCAGCAGAGGGGTAACAACATGAGGATGGAAATTTCACACTTCATGATGCTTCTCAACCACAGGTCTCAGCGGTGTCTTTCTTTTCTTTTACTCTTGATTTCCGTCACCTGTTTAGACTTTCTGCATGTATTCCAACACGAGCTTCTGGCTTGGAAAGATACAGTATTACTGACAAATCAATTTGGGGGGGGGGGGGGGGGGGGGGAGTGCCTATTGAACAGCGTTTACCCAGCTGTGAATAGGTAGTCTTCTCCACAGCCAAATTCAACTGAGGCCAAACCTCAAATAGGTCCATCAATTGAGCTCTAATGAAGGGGCATGATGGGAACCAAGAGAGGCTGCCCACACACTTGTGTGGTGCTGCACACATGCAGACACTGTTGCCTCTTATCTGCCACCAGTGTAACAGTCATTAGTGAGACTGATTAGAAGGATGCATCATTTTCTGGGAAATTATGCACTGCTTTTAAAATTATAAAAAAAAAAAAAGAAAAAGAAATTGGTCCCACTGTGCATTGCGAGCTGTAATAGCAAAAAAGTGTGCAACGTTCAGAAGGGGCAGATGGGGTAGACGTGCACTACAAAAACAAAGTTAATTAATATTTACAACTTACAGTATTTTGGTGTGTGGGGGTGGGGGTGGGGGTGGGGGTGTGTGTGAGATGACAGACAGCAGACGTCTTCACAGTACTGTATGCCCTGGTGGTTGGGGTGACGTGTTGTTGTGCTTTCACTTTAACCTTCACTTCATTCTAACACACACCTCTCCAGTACATGTTGACACACCTATTACCCGTTTGTCCCTGTGTCCTCACAGAAGGACTCTCCGCTATACCAGAGTGGTACTTTGCACCAAAACAAACTGTTATGGCAAACTAAAAAACATTACAAGGTTATTCAGATTGAAGCAGACTTTGCAGTATCCTCTAGCTCTTTGTATTGTGAGCTATAAAAGTCTGCAGCAAGTGCCACATCTTGATCATTTTCTTTAGCTTTTTGAGACGCAAAGGAATATTGCCTGGGAATTCTAAATACATGTTTACGGGAGCCCAACATAAGCAGGTTGCTGGATTTCCCGATGAGCACATGTCATTACCTGCGGCATGAGAGGGTTTGTTTTCAGAGCATAACATATTCAATTTGATAATTATTTTATTCATGTTTTCTGTCTTTACTCGGCATGACTGACACATGCACACTTTGCCAGCAATGACAATGTCGCAGCTCATAATGCCACCGACTGACCTCCACCTTCAGGTCCTATCCCATAAGGGTTGAATACGCATCTTCAATGGGAAGTAAGTACTTCCATCAGCATTTCATCAATGCAATTCTTGATTTGTTCACCTTGACCACAACCTCCACAGCTTCAGTAAAGTTTCCCGGGAGCAATGCGGTAAACTGGTCACCATGCACAGCAATATGGAGACGACGTATCAAAACCTGCTGGAGTACTTCGCTGTTGATCCCAAGAAGACCTCAGTGGATGAGCTGTTCACTGACCTCAGCAACTTCCGTTCCATGTTCAGTGTAAGTACAAAATCCTCTATAGTCGCACACAAAAAATTATTAAGTGTTCCTGTAAATGCATATTAGTTTACATATTAGCATTCTTAGTTGTTCTGTTGAATTCATAGGAATTTTAAATCAAAGACAGATTAGATTACAATTACTTGCAGTGTGATGTTGACAAATGCTCATTTATAGTTGTATCTTAAGTAGTCAGTTGTTTCATGAGGCTATAGGAAGTTTATCTCCTAAAAACAACCCGGTTTTGATGTTTTTTTTTTTTTTTTACTGCATCTTTAAGCACAACTGGGATAGCTGAATAGTTATAGCAGATGTGAACTTGATCACTTAGTTCATCCCAGTACTCTCGTTTTGATAAAGTACGGGCGGATGAATGCGTTCAGTTGATCTCTGGTGTATGTTCATCCATCACAAGTTCATACTTCAGTGGAATATTTTGTTCCGTTTGCATATTTTCTAAAACTGACACAAAGTAAGGACATTTTGATCCTTTGCAACAAAGTGTCTTAATTTCCAAATCGGAATTGATTGCAACAGTAAACTACAAATGTCTGTATGCTATACTCAACTGCTCATCCCCCAAATGCATGTTCCTTGCCTGCAAGAAACCATTTAAAATGGAAAGGATCGGGTGTGGCAGGGAAGTGATTAAGCCCCAGGTGTGCTGCCTCACCTCTCTGCCCATAAAGGAGGAGCCACCCTGACACTGGTGTGACAGGCGGAAGAGACATATTCAGGACTGCAGAGTCTGCATGGGAGAGTTTGAGGTTTTTTCTTTTTTTTTAATTTAAATAAAAGAATGATGGTTTTGGGAACTTCTGACTCTGTGGGAGAACCCGGCGATGGTGTGCTCTATCGCCACATCAGGTTTTCCGATTTTCCAGTGGATTAAGATTGATGGCCAATAAGCTTTGTTGCAGCAAAGAATTGATATGCCAAACTGAATTTGTCCAACTAATTTGTACAGTTTATTTGTAGTAAGACTGCATTTAGTCACAAATGTTAGAAAGAAGAAAAAAAATGTAGTGTTTTGTGATGGCTTCGAGAAGAACCACAGTTATTCTCTGGGTGCCCAGTGGCGTAATGCATCGCAGTGCACAGCCAAGTCTGTGTAGTCCAGTCTCACCCAGATATTTATGTCATCGCTGAGCTCCGTGGCCTTATCAGTCTGCTGCTACTGTGAGCTCCGGAGCTGCAGAGACCCACTGTGTTTAATCAGCAGGATTAGTGGCACAGGCCACTGGGCGCAACAGATAATAGTAGCTAATTAGCCTACTAAAGTTCATGCCCTGCCCCCAACTTAACATTTACCGCACACACACAAATGGATTTCATGCCTCTTTGCTTTGTTCCCCCCCTTCATAGTCATTAGTTATGCTTTAGGTCTTCTTTACAGGAAAGCTCTGTCTTTATATTTGTGTGCTTTTTTTTGTGTGAAGAGTAGCCGTCTTATATTTCTCGTGTTTTGAAGTGATGACTTTTTCATGAAACCTTAAAGCCGAAACCTATTTATGATGGCCTTTTTACATATATATTTTTTCCGGTCATGTATATTTTGATAAATAGGTTGTTTTGAACATACTGCCAGACAAATTTCCAAAATTGCATCAATGTCCAATATTTTTTCTAGTGTAGCTAAAGTTTGATCTCCAAGTATATTTTATATTTTTATTCCAGTTTTTTCTTGTAGTAGGCTAACTAATTCTCTGTGATTTCAGGTGAACGAACACCAACAAGCTTTTTTCTCAATGCTGCAAAGTGTTCCTTAGAATGTGACATGGTGACACAATTCAACAATGGAAAAAAAAAAAGGCCGTCCCTAAATGTCAGACTCTTATTAGGATGGGCTTCCCCTCTCATTCTGTCTTGAGATTATAATACTGAGTACTAAAGAGAGATTTTGAAGTGGCTTTTGTGATTTGTTGACGAAAGGAATGTCACCATTTTTTATTTATTTTTTCTGATCTTAATCATGGTCGTGATCTTCCTGCTGACCCTGTAAAACACACGTGTGCGTGCGCGCACGCACGCACGCACGCACGCACGCACGCACGCACGCACGCACGCACGCACGCACGCACGCACGCACGCACGCACGCACACACACACACACACACACACACACACACACACACACACACACACACACACACACACACACACACACACACACACACACAGACTTATAAGTGATTGCAAAAGGAGGATCCTTCTGGAAGCCATATTTGAAAAATATCAATTGCATGCATAGATTTATTTAGAAAACAAACAAAAAGAGGACTGGATTTCAAGACATAAAAAAAACATTGTTTGCAATTAGTAGGTGCGTCTTGTTGACTCCTGGTTGTGAGAATGCAGGTTGTGACCTTTACAATTGTTGAAGTTCTAAAGCATAAAAACACATGAGAGATTCAATGGCTAAAAAAGCCCACATAATTATACCTTGCTCTAAGCCGGGTGAAACAGTTGAATGGATTACCAGTTCATTATTTATTGAGTGTTTTTCTCCTTTCTATTTAGTACAATTTTGATCTGAAAACTGAGCTGCCACACACCTTGATTTGCTGCCCACTGTATGTGGCATCTGACACTGAAGCTACACTTGCAGTGTTTACTGGTTCAAAGACAGAGCCGAGAGAAAGAAGAAAAAAAATTCCCAGGTGTATTGTTTTTAGTCTGGGTGTTTTTGTGTTATTGATCCCAAACATTCTCTGTACTGTGATCTAGCCACAACCCGACTCACACTGGTATGTTTGGACATGATGCAGAGCTCGATTGCACCTTGCAAAACTCGAGTATATACATTAATGTATCCCATACAATGCAAAGAAAGAAACATGCTATGGGTATAAAAAAATTAAAAAAAAGACACCTTACATAACATGAACTGTTGCTTTTATAGAAACTTCATGGCTGAGGTTTGAAGTTTTGTAATACCTCCTATGTTGTAACCAAACATAACAGTTAATGCTTGTGCCACTGAAAGGTGAACAAGCCAAGTGTTATAAAGACTTGCATTATATGGTCCCAATTCCCAAGGTCCCCATTTATTCCCCTGTGATAGGTCAAGGCGTAAGCAGCTTACACTCTCAGCAATTCGTTCAAATGGTCACATCACGCAGACATATCTTGGGAAAAGCCAAGGGTAGGTCAATGAACGCAGGCATACAGTAAATCTCAGCATCGTAACCTCTCGGTCAAATCTGTGTCAGCATTTACCCTGCTGTGCCAAGGCCCATGCTAATAGGTGTGTACTGTCTCTAGACCACTGCCCAAGGCGAGCTGAGCCTTGAACTGTGTGTAGCTCACTCGCATAATATGTGTGCGTGTGCAGGTTTGTTTGTGTGTGCATGGCATCTGGTCTCAGCGATTTTATGTTATCGGAAAAGCTCCTATTTTTTTTTTTTTTTTTCCCCCCACACATCCAGACGTACACACAGACAAACATACACACTTGTGCACACACATACAGCATGTTCAGTCACCCGTAGGAAGGAGACCCAGGGCGAGGCCGCGCATCTGACAGGAATCCAATTGAGCGTGTCTAATGGCGGACATCCAGGAGAGGCGGAGGGCGAAGCAGACCTGCAGTGATGAAGGAGAGTGGAGGGCAATTTCCTCAGAGAGCGCTCTCTCTCTCTCTCTCTCTCTCTCTCTCTCTCTCTCTGTCTCTGTCTCTGTCTCTGTCTCTGTCTCTGTCTCTGTCTCTCTCTGTCTCTGTCTCTGTCTCTGTCTCTGTCTCTGTCTCTCTTTCTCTGTAAAATTGAATGTTTTGCTGTCAAATGACTAAGTAATCACACAGGTGTCATCTTTCAAGATTTTCTCACTATTTCTGAGTCTGTGGTCATAGCCCCCCTGTTTTAATTTTTTGTTTCACACCTGCCATCATTGTTGGCAATAAAAATCCCCTGCATGTTCCTAAAAATGATTGACTGTACTGCTACTGGTTTTTATACTCTGTTTTTTGTGCTGCTCATCAACTGAAACATTAATTCAATTGAAATCTTCTTGATCCCATCCTTTCCCATATTTGCGAGGTTTAAGGGTAATTTCCTTTCATACATGCATCCAAAGTTATATTTCATTAAAGAAATGTCAGTTTGACTTAGGGTTTATTAAAAGTGGTCTGGGTTTAGGGTGGAAAGAACACCATTTGATCGCTGTGATCGCAGGTTGTCCTTTTTACTTTGATTAAATTTGACTTTTTAATGGGAAAGCTGCTCGATCGTAAAAAAAGGAAAGAGTACCAGTTTAAGGAGTCCATATTCAACGTCAATCATGGTGCAACCTGAAATCATTTAATTGTTCCTTTCAGAAAATGTATTTTGTGTGGGAAGTCTTGTTCTGCTCTTCCTCCTCGTTTGTTCCCCTAATTTACTCGATTGGATGCCATTCAGAACGTAGCCGTTTGTGAATCATTGGTTGCCATGAGCAACCGACAGTCATTCCATCAAATTAAAGTTAATTTTGTGAAGTAGTTGGTTTCATTTAAAAATAGTTTTTAAAAGAACTCTCTGAATAGCTTCAGTCTCAGTCGTTTGGCATTCATCTTCACCCTCTCGCTTTCTTCAATGCTCTTTTCTTCTCTGGTATTCCCATAAGCCCACTGAGCCACACTCATCAGCAATGTTAGATGCTATTGTCCTCAAACTCATTCACTTTTGCAGTCCACTATCATTTAAATGCACTTAATGATCAATGATCAAAATACAATCATTAAAACATTTAGTCTGTTAAATGTAAATACTTATAGTTATCATTTACAAATAATCCAGCTCGTGACAAACCAGTATGGTAAATCATACTTCTGATCACTTATAACACGAAGGAAACCAATCAATTGTTCACTCATAACTGTGAACAAAAAAATAGTGATTCTGCCATTTCTTTTATTTTTTTATTTATTGATTTTTTCATTTCCTTCATGTTTGTGTGGTTAAACTAATTTGATTTAGCAGCCCCACAATACATGCTTACAAAGTAGCCGAGAGTGTGGCAGTTCCAAATAGGATATTGGCTGATTAAATCCTTGGCTTTCACTCACACTTTGTTTTGTTAAACCTTTCACGTGTTTCCCTTCTCTAGGGATCTTCACAAACACATTTTGCCAATAGCAAATGTGTTGTCTTCCTTCTAACTCCTAAAAATTTCCACAGTGTTGTGACATATGTGGCCAAGCACAACACTTGGAAGGATCGTCGCTCTGTGAGAAAACAATTCTACTGTATTGCACAGGAAAGACATCCTGCTGCCACATAGTATTTGGAACATCACTGGTTTGCTTGCAATCACAGGCCTATAGTGCGTAATGGTGGCCAACCTACCTGCTGTACTTAAATAGGATAAGAGTACCAAAGGTGGATGGAAAGCATTATTTATTTTGATGTATACAATTCCTCGTTCTCTCAGTCCTGATCAATCATCCTTTCTACTGGAAAGTGATACTCTGACATGAGGCTGCCACTACTATACTTCTTGAAATGCAGTTGAGTTGACAGTGTTGACTTGTTAATGGATCTGGAACTCCCATGGATCTGCTCATCAGCTTATGGCTTTGCCCAATTTTGGGATGCAAAGTGCTGGAGCCAATAATGGCTGACTATGTGTAAAGGCAGTGTACATCCAGGACAGACCGCCAGTAAACCTGTGTAAATACTGTCCATTTAGAATAACCAATTAAGTTGATTATTTTTTAATTCATTCTAAAAAGAGAAACACATGGGCCTAAACTTTTCTAAATCTGATTTATGAATTACCAAATGGAAATAATGTGTTGAACATATATTAATAGCCCAGGAAAAAAAGGCCAAGGGGATTGCATAGTTATATTTAAGAGCTCATGTTCACAGCTAGCTTTAAGAAACATAGGACTTGAGCACAAAGAGCAATCAACCCTTGTCACGATGTGAGTCCGGTATATTGTTAGACCTCTGTTTGTCAATTTTCTAGTCTTTATTCAAGTTGCCATTGCTCTGTGTTTTAAGTGCCTGCCGGTTTTGAATGGACCTCACTGAACTGTTTAGACTTGTAGTAGACGATATCATTTTCAAGAAAGGTCACTTGTACACTGGAATAATAAGAGGCTGCCACTAGACCTCAGTAAGTGACCGCCCCTCTTTAGTGTGCCACTGTAGTACGTCATACCCGACAGTTCTTGCGCCGTGTGTTTCTGTCCACATTGTGTCATGTTGGTTTGGCCTTTCCATTCTTCTACTGACCTGCCATTCAAGCTGGGCTGTGTGAATAAAGAAAGAGGAGAGGAGTTGATGGGGAGGAGATGGGTGTTTGATGAAAGCCCAGACACGCTGACTTTAAGTGACTGGCTATTGATCAGGATGACAATCATGCTTGCACTCTATTAAATCATACGCAGCCTGTCCCTTGGCTGCAGCTATTGACATCATCATAGGAGTTCCACAAAAGGAATTGTAGTGCCTGTATCCATTACAGGCTGATGTTCAATAGATACTACACCTAAAGACTGATCTATCAGCGAGAGACCGAAAATAAATGATTGCCATGACAACTTTTAAAGTTCAATACATTAGATTCTTCACACATAGACATGCCAAAGACCTAAGAACCAGTACTGATGTTGATAAATACCCACTACTTTTGCATCCTTGTTTGTTAGGTTTTTTTTATCACACCCATAGTGATTGTTTGAAAATACAGATCAACATTAACGTTGCATCTGTTGGACTACATCTCAATATCCAAAATGGCCATATTTTTCATCCATCTTATTTCCCACTTGGTCCACATTAGATTGGGGTTGACAATATGGAGAGGGAAAAGGCCCAGACATCCTTGTACCCTGCAACTTCCTCCACCTCTTCTGGAGTAACCCCAAGCTGGTCCCTGACAAAAGTAGAGTTGTATAGTCTCTTTGGCAGTTCCTGGGCTGACTTTGGTAGGTAGAACCAAGAGATAGTTCAGGGCCGGCGCCAGGGCCAATTCTTAAATGAGTACCGCCAAAGAATCGGTTCTTTTTCCACAGTTAACCGAGCCAAGTGAGAGCCACGTCATTGCGTCACTCCAAAACGTGATACGTCACTGATTTCACAAATTTGGTGCTGGCAGAGCTCATACAAGAACAAGAAGACGGACTGTATTTATCTATTTGGTCCAGGTTGCTCCATCTAGTCCAGCCTGAACCTCGCATGCAGACCAAAGAGACAGAAAACATTGCGTCTCCTCGTATCTCCATTGTTGTTTTTTCAAGTCTGTCTTGTTTTAGTCTGGGATCACGGAGTGGAAAGGGAGGAAAAAAAACAAAACGTGTGAATGAGCTTAGAGATTATTTTCCAACATTTGGGCATTACATAGTGAATTTTTGCTCCTTTCACTTTATTTCTGAATGTTTCTGAATCAAATGCTTTAACATCAGGAGGAATGGAGGTGTAGAATGATAGAATGCAGCTCTAAAGCAGTTTATAGACGTCAGGTTGCCGCGTCGTATCACTGGCTGGTGCGCCATCGTGTCCCCACACACTAGCCTCTTCTCTCCAGCTCGATAATCTTTGGCTGGCCCCGTCAGGAGCACACCTGACGACTTATCTCTGGAGACTTCTCGACTAAAGTAAAGTATTTTGCCATTTTAGCCGACATTGAAATCAGCAACACTCCTCAAAACATTGAGACAGTTTAATACAAAAGGGTGGAATTATACGTGACGCCAATAAAAAAAAAGCAGCTTGAGTAGCATTTTCCACAGGTAGCCAACATCACTAACATTTATTTTTTAAGCTAAACCTGGAAAAGTAGACCTAAGCTGCATTAGCAGTCCTACATTATTGCAGTGTGGGGCGATCAATTATCAGGCCTCTTAAAATGATGATATTGTCATTATTGATTCGATGGTGTACAATGGCAATCTTTCTCCCATGCCAAATGTTAAACCTCCTGCCTTTAAATGAGCTATTCTGGTAAAATGTCACATTTTCAACATCCTTTACTTTGTCTATTTTATTGTTAATGGAAGTGTATTGTGAAATGGCTTTTATTATTGAGGGTTTTTTTAAATCAATATTTACTGAAGTGATATGCGATTATTATATTATTTTATGTTGTTTGATTCTTGGTTTACAGTTTTTGCTGTCGCTCTTCTTCATATCAACTGTTTAGCAGGTGAAAATAAAAGAATTAGGAGAAGCATGGGGGGGGATTAAAAGATCAACAATAAAAGTAAATGGGGAATGGTTTACTTTTTACAACATAAAAGTGAACATTTATGTTCAAGCCAGTTACTATATGTCCGAATGATATAAAAATAAATATTACATAAGACATCCTTTCTTTCGCACCACAGCTGAGCTTTTCAGAATTTATTGTGTGGATTTAGATTGCCATAAGTTCAAGTCATGGCTGTAAGTATTGTACAGCAATCGTAGTGTTTTTAAACACTTTGTTATATGATTGCGAGTGTAATATATCAATCTAGTTCTATTATCCTCCCAAAAAAATGCCATATTGTTTTTAGCATTTAAATGTATTCATGATTTTTTTTTTTGTACCAGATGTGGCCAGCTTCTTAATAATATTTGGCATTTAATAATTTCAGCTGCCAATCTTTTCACCCACATAGCATTATATGTGAACAGCTCTCACCCTCTACTACACAGACAATTCCATGAAAGGACAAAGTTCACGCATTATCCACCAGGTGATGCTGAAGCTGTCTTCCTGACCTTAACGCACACCTTAGAAACATCTTCTGAGTTTAATGGTGCCTGATAATGATGTCTGTTGGGTTTGACAGCAGCCTTTGATTTTGACAGGCTCCACACTACTATAATTAACCCCACTTAGCAATCCGTCATGTCTTCTCTTTTTCTCTGTCTTTTTGTCACTTTTTTTTTCCCCCTCTCTTTCTTTCTCTCTCCCCCCACAGCAAGCATTGAAGGAGAACTTCAGGCGGCGGGACTTGGAGGAGAAACAGAGGAAGGCACGGGCAGCAAAGGAGAAGGCAGAGCGGGAAAAACAGGAGAGACAGCAGAAAAAAAGAAGGTTGCTGGAAGTCAATGCAGGTAGATTTGCTTTGCTTGCTAACTTGCATGGATAAACTGTTTAAAGAGAGGTGTGCACTAATCAATGTTTGGTCTTACCATATAAGAGATTATTCAAAGACAATGACTCGTTTATCAAAATGTGCAATTCACCGTGTTTTTCAAATAACATAAACCCGCTTTCACTGAAAAGCCTTTTGTGCTTGTTTTAATCGATGGAGTTATGAAAGAAACTATAAAATACACATGTTCATTGCTGGAGCATAATGTAAATCATTATATTTCCCGTGAATATTCACATTCAGGCTAAAGCAATTGGGTCGAAATTACGGTCTTTGCTAGTGTTATTTCTTCTCCATTAACCTGTCAAACGTACCTGACATATGAAAAGATTATGAGTCATGTACCACACTTTAATACAGTATGTATGTAACAGTATTCATTGTTTTCCTTCACTCTATGGACAGTCCACCAAGGTGAGATCATTGATGTGTGGAACTCTGCAGGTTTTATCTTCATATTTCAGTAAATTAATTCACGTGTTCGGTTTAAGACACAAAGTCAGCTTAAGATACTTGACTTTGAATGTGGATCTTCCGGTTGGATGACAGAAGTTGTCTCTTACATTTACACAATGGTGCACAAAGTCTTTCTCCTTTTGTGCCACCGTGATGTGAGAACCTTTCCAGATTCCCATTTTGCTGTTGTATTTGGTCTGGGCATATTATGCAAGTTCTTTTTAAAGTATTTTTTTCAACTGTCACACTTTTCCACACTTCATAAAGTTATTGTTGGCAGCTTCATTGGAAGACCTTGCTCTGTAGTTTTAATCATATTTCCACACACCAAAGGAAGAGGTGTAGTGTTTGTTATTGTTATTTTGTCACATTGCTGTATGGGGATTTTTGTATAGCCCAGACATTCAACTGTTTATCATGTCAACATCTATGTGACTCAGTTTTGAACTTGGCTAGTTTTACAAAGAGATGCTCGACCTGCTGCCACCAGACGTTTGACCGAGGTCTTCATATTAAAGGTCAAACCTTAATCCAAAATGCCACCATGCCATGCAAACACAAACATTTGTAAATATAATGAATTTAAGTCAGTGAATTAAAAAAAAAAAAGAAAAGAAAAATCTCAATACGGCACTTCTTAAAGTTTTAAGTCATTTTTGTTTGGATAACAAAACATAAACATGTTTTAAATGTTTTTTCAGGATAAACTAAATCAATTCAGACCTCTGCTTAACTTTCAGTGTTGATTTGAATTGATTGTTGAAGACAGCAGGATGTTAAGACAGTAAATCATATTGAAAATAAAATGTAAAAAAAATAAAACATGATTCTACCCTCGCCCATAGTTAACTGAAATTTTCTCCAGCACCCTGCGACCCCAAATGGGATTACGCAATATGGAAGATAGATAGATGGATGGATGAACTTAATGGATGGATGCTCAATTTACTAAGTCAGATTCTTTCAAGTAAGTTTTGCCAGGCTTTAAATGATCTCCTTGCAGGAATTGTTTGTCGAACATTTACTGACCCAGCTAATGAAAACAGTAATAAAAAGAGGCTGTCCATTCCTCCTTTCTTTTTAAGTGAGCAAGCGCACTACTGTCATGCATGCGCGCTTATCTGTCTGTGGGCACGATTGTATGGGAAACACCACTTTACAATCTAAAAACGGCACCAAATGCCAACAGCAGCGCCAATCTAATCCAGAGAAAGTAAAAAAAAACAACAAAAACAAGCACTCATCCACCACTTGTAGATTAAATCTCTCCTGCTGTAAAATGCCTCACAAAGCCTTTGTTGGTCTGAGTTAGCTCATCCATTTCTGGTGTCGGTCCTGCTCTACTCACAATTTCCATTTCTTCTTCAAACGGGTGCCTTGAAAAAGCCCCTGAAGCAGGTCTGCTGTCGAATCATCCGATCTTGCTGTTAAATTAGCCGCCATCACTCCATAATAGCAAATAATAACAGTGCGTCATCACGCACCTGCCCATGGGCCAATCAGTCAAGCTCATTTCAATGACACCAAAGCTAGTGCTAGAAGCTTTACTTGCCCTTCGGCATTCTGTCAATAACCCATCAAAATAATTTGATTGGCTGATGATGCCGTCACTCAAATTTTTAACCCAATAGCAGCGTCCCGCTTCGATCAGAGGCTGGCAATGCTTTCCTCTGCTTGCCCCAGCAAAGGAAAGGAGTTGTGATGTTTGTAGAGGACATAGGAGATTTGACCTCCACAAAATATAACCAGTCATCTTCTGGATATAGTTGCGAGAGTCACTAATTAATTCCAGACACAGATTTCAGAATCACTGTTTAATTATTAAATACAAAGAAAACTCATTTTTGACAGGGCTCGCAAGGCACTGCACGCCACTGTTTCTGGACATGGAGTTGAGAAATGAAGAGGTCTCTAAAGATTGGTGTTAATTGTGGAGGAAAAGCACATTGAGTGACTTTCAAAGTCCGGTGGAACGTTCTCGAGTGGCGCTTGCTGACTGTTTAACTCACTGCACACCAATCTAAGTACAGCTCTGTGGAAAAAAGCCAAGGAGGACACCATGACTGAAACCCAGGCACAAAATAAAAGGCAGTAGGTTTTGCAAAAACCTTCATAGATTTCTTCTACGACCATCTTCAATGGACACTTTTTATTGAATCAACTCATTTATTGGAGAAAAAAATATATTTATAGTCTACCCTAGCTACTGTCATATTTAAGGTTAATGTGAATCATTTTAACTCTCCAAGGTATATTGGAGAGAAATGCATTACACGGTGTCAAACAATCTAGTTTGAGGTGAAGATCTTGACCTTATCAGTAGGTCATTGACTCAAACCACTCAACTCAAAGCAAATGGCTTATTTTTTAACCTATTCAACGTGTCATGGCCAAAATTCAATTCAAAACCTTGGGAGAGTTGATGTCTGCATTTGCAGAAAGGGCCCAGCGAACTCATGAACTTGAATGCATGAAAGAAGCTCCTGCACACAGGTCCCAGAATCCTTTCGTTGAATAGGAGGCATGTTTTTAAGCTGCCGTGGCTGCTAAAGATTGTGGAACTAAATATTATTGAGGGGTGGCAAGCGTTGTCATGTTGACGGTCGGTGACAGTCAAAATTCACACGCCTACAGCTGCTTCTGTTCCAGATGCAAGCAAGGTGAGGGAAATGGCTGTTGGTGGCAGTGTTGGTGCTAAAGATGCAGTTTCATGGTTGGAGCATATGTCTCAATAGGTACACAATATATAGCTATTGCTTGAGATTTGATGTAGTTTCAGGGACTATGATGTGGTATTTGAATTCATCAAGAGATGTTTTAGGCCACATTTAGACCCACACTTGTGTCCGTGTCATTTGATTGAGACCAGTCAGTACCATCAGACCATGTACAAGTCAGAGGTTTTTCCATCTTTGTGTTTTCATGTAAACATTTTGCAGAAATGTACGCATCTTAGATCCACCTGACTATATTGATCTATTGCTCAAACTGCAAATACCTGAAACATGACCTTAAGCCCCCACCCCCTTCACCACACTGACATATAATGTGTTGCTTTTTCCAAATATTGCTACATGTTGCCTCCTCCAGGATGGCATAGCTTGGTTAATATCTCTATTTACTGCACAGCTCTAAAGGAGGCACAATCTACCTTATGCCAGGGAATCTGCCTCCAACAGCCAGTTGTTTTTTTTGTTTTTGTTTTTGTTTTATTTTGTTTTTTTCCAACAGTGTTGCCTCCAGCCCCACTTCCAATGCCAAAGCCAAGGTTGGCAGAACAATTAAGCTTGGCAGTCCGTGCATTGCACCAGCATCTATAGCGAACATGACTTTGCCAGCCGCACAGGCACTTCTGTAGATGTTAGAGTGCAAGACCACAACCAGCATGGTCTGTCCAGACCTAAGTACTACTCTGGGGGTGTTATCTAGCCAAACCAAGGCCACTCTTGGCAAAAACACATTATAAACCACTCCCCTTTCATATTTCTCTGATTTGAATAGCTTTCAGTTGTCCCCATTTACCATAAATTGCCTGAAATGTGACAGTTCTGGCTCACCCACTCAAAGGGTTGTCTCCATTTTAAAATTAACAGCAACTTCCATGGGCAGGCTGTGCCCGGTGCGAATTGTTTGTATTGCGTTTACATCAAGGAAACTCAACAACAATAAATTAATTATTTGGCTATGCTTCAGTTGGTAGAGCATATTTCCCCTCAGTTGGAAGATTTAATGTTCGATATGTTCACATGTCAAGGGGTCCTTAATTAAGTAATTACAGCATCTTTATATCCAAATGCTGCTTTTTGGAAAACCTGTGGGGGTATTGGGTTAAATCATTGCAAAAACAATTAATAGAAATACTGAAAATAAATTCAACTTGTAGCAAGAAAGGCTTGATGTCAAGTATCTTATGTGTCTTGGACAGAAGAAATCCAGACTACAATCAAATAAAGAATTAGTTTTTTACTAAATGGGACCAAAAAAAATGTAAAAGAATGATGAAAACCCCCTTCATCCAAAACAATGACGAACTAAAGTAATCACAAAGGTTTAGTATCTGCTGCTGATTATTGCATTGAAGAGGGGCCATAGTTGGTTAACAATTTTATTTGAACCGAATTCACGTCAGTTGTTTCACTTCATTTAGATTACGTTTCTGTTCATTTCTGACAGAGAGAATAATTGCAGCATATCTGACTGGCTTCAGCATTGTAAACTAATAAAACAGACTTCAATATTCTTTACTGGCACAGAACACTTTGTGTCCTTATGTGAATTTGAATAACTTGTTTAATTTGCAAATGATTCAGATTGACAACTTGGGTCCCCCCCCCCCCCCCCCAGTGGTTTGGGTAGTGTTTCTCTGCAAACTTTTCTGAAAAGTAGTTCAAATATAAGAAAATCATGCGAATGAACTTGGGCCAAATTTTTGTCAGAAAGGCTTATACAAATGTGCCTGGAGCTGGAAATGTATTTAGATATGCTCAATTTAAGATAAAGCCAAAGGCAAACTTGGTGACATCTCTAAAAAGTAAGGTTTTTGGCAAAACACACACACACACACACACACACACACACACACACACACACACACACACACACACACACACACACACACACACACACACACACACACACACACACACACACACACACACACACACACACACACACACACACACACACACACACACCCTACATATAGATTGTTCAAATGGAATGAATATGTTAGAGATTTTGTGCGCCCGACTCACGGCAGGATTTACTCGCTCACTCTCACATGCTCTCTCTCCCTCCGTCTGTCTCTCAGCCTATTTATTAACTAAAGAGCTTTCTCTTTGTTTGTCAGGGAGGATTGTCCTCAATGGAGATTTTCTGTGTAATCATCTGATTATCCATCAATTCCCTAAAAAGCCCCAGAGAGACGATTTATCCACATTATGCTGAAGGGCACAGCAATGAGACGGGGAAAGGGGTGGGGTGGTTCTGAAGAGATTGATCAAAATTAATTTGAGCTTTTTACCTGCTGCAGGTATTTGGTTTTTGCTTCAGCCATTTAAAGTGTTCATAAAGCATGAGGTTGCACTATTTTCTCTCTCCCCCACCCCCTCATACGCAGCCCTGATTTGCCATTGGTGGTTTCTGGCAGTTCCAGAGAACAGAAGCATCAGCTTGCATGCATTTGCATAGAACCCTATGGACATTGAAATTCAGATTGAATACGTGTGGGTTTTTTTTTCTTCTTCTCCCCCTACTCCTCGAGCTGTGCCTGGCTTGTGTATGACAAATCTGTTGCATTAACTCCCAGGGTAGGCCGAGAGCAGGAATGTTTGTGAAGCGACAAATTACACATCAGAGTTTTATTTAACATTCCCTACATGGCTACAAGCGATGAACTATTAAGACATCAAATAGAAGAACGGCGAGAGATGCAACCCCGCATGCAAAGATGCAAAATGCATCGGAGGACCATGAAAAAAAGAGTGGTGAAAGAAAATTGGTGGAGAAATAGGCGTTTGTCTGAAAATGTGTACATTTTCATGAGATTTTTTGCACTGATGTCGTAGGTGAAGGTCAAGGTTCTGAACCATGCATTAGTTATACAGTACTCCTCACATGGTTTGCATTTGATTCTACACTGTTTTTATTTATTTCACGGTTTTTGGCGAACTGCCTGCGAGGAACCCAGAGTTCTATGCAGGAAAACGTTGTTCTGTGCGTGAGAGCCACTGATTATCTTAACGTCATCGTCAGTTGAAATTCATGGAGCATGCAGAGATGGACCCCTGCCACTTGTTTATCCAAGGACATTCAGAATGCTTGTTTACCTGACTGCAATTGAAAGATGGCTGCTGACATCAGCATAACATCATACATTGATATGTCAGTTTCGTGTCATTTTTACACGCCACTATGACATGCTGTGGGCCAACGCTGACTGCTTTCCATCCTTCCAAACATTGTTCGATCATAAATTTAAAAAAAACTGCCTTAAGTGATTCAGGCTTAAAGTTTTCTTTCTCAAATGGTCATATTTCCTCTAAATATCGCAAAATGTGTCGCTGGCGGTTGCAGTCTCGTGTGGAGGTCTGCAACCTGCGACTCAGCATGTGGCTCTTTGACGCCTTCTAGTTGCTCCCGGAAGCTTTCACTAAATTATAACTTAATAAACAATTTAGCTTGTTTTTATTTTCTTTACACACCAGAGTCATTCTTAAAATGACTTTATCTGTTGGATTAAAAAAAGGCTTTCACAAAAGGCAAAATATGAAAAAAATGCTAAAATTACGAGAATTAAAAAAAAGAAAAAAACCTGACAAAACTGTCGAAAAAAAGTTACATCTTTAAATTAAATAGCATGTCTGTCCGTCCTGTCGCCATAAGAGTCTATAACTCCTCCCTGTAATTAGTGTTTGCTGTGTTTTAATTATTTTCGCCAATGCTGTGCTTATATTAGTCACCGTTAATTATATTCATCACCCTTTACATATAAATTTTTTAAATAACTTATTTGATTTTGATCCCATCTTATTTGATTTTCAACTTTCTATGTATTTTGTGAGGAGCTGTGCTGAAATAAATTTTGCCTTAGAATTAATAAAGTAATTCTGTTCTATTATAAAATGTCAAAAATGAAGGAAAATAACGATGAACCTTCTAAAATCAGGTACAGAAACAGCTGAAAATGTAATTGAAATTTTTACCATGTTAAATTGTAGTTAAAACATCATAAATGCAGGGTACTGTGTGTTTCAAAACTACTGTATATATGAAACTTTAGAATCTGTGTTTTTTTTTGTTCATTTTAAAGATTCAACATTTTTTGTGGCTCCAGGTAAATTTGATTTGGTGGAAAAAATGGAGCATGTATTCACATTAATTTAGTTTCATTTGTAAATGGTCAGTTGCAAAGAACAAACTTATGAGAAGTGTGAATGATGGTACTAATTTCATTTTGGTAAACTCCCACAGTCGAAGTAAACTCTCCGAAAACACTGCAGTCGTACTGCAATTAACTCAGCTGCTTCTTTCAACTACCTCAAAACACAGGGCACACATGAACATGACCAAAGCAGTGCACTGGTGCCATTTATCTACAATCCCCGAACAGAGCCATCCTTAAAATCCTTAAAATCACCTTCACAGTAGGTTTTGTAAAATTATTTCTGCACTAACCAAAGTTTTGTTTAAGCTTTAAAAAAGAAAAATACACATGTGGAGCTTTTTTGTCTGAATCAAATGAGAGATTTTCAATATTAAAGTCAGGCAAAGCTTGTGCTTTTTCCCTCTTGAATTTAATTTTAACAGCAATTATCAGACATATTTTTTTTTCCCTTGTTTTTACTTTGTAACCTACTTAGATCAAGTCAGAACCCCGAGTGGGAGTCCCGAGCCCCCCCGGTGAGAAACCACCCTAATGAGCTACCATTCTCTTTATGTCTATTTATTGTGTTTTTCTGTCGCCAAGACACCACTGTTAACACATGGAAGCTTTATTTAATCTTACTTTTCCTCATGTAACACCATTAAAAGGATGCTCAGCAGTGAGTTGCGAGAATAATGTATAGCTGGTTATGATATATGGTACACTTTGTACATCCTTAATCACCATTTAGTGAAAGCCTTCAATTCTTCAGCTCAAAGTCTCAGTAAAGCCCAACAGAACCTATTCAAGGGAGAGAAAGTGGGCTGAGCAACTTTATTGCACCATTTGTCTTCTAAGAGTTCATGGGTACACAGTGGTGGGCCTGCATTCATTGTACTCAGGCATGTCATTTAATCTCCTTAGCTTTTCCATCCCAACCCAATTGACCCGGTTCCTTGCCTTGCTCTGGTCCACCTCTGCTACACACTGCCACTACTGGGTCATTGTCCTGATGATAAGTGCCACATCCTGTTGAGTGAAGTGGTGGGAGACATTTAGTCTGGGTCTGAATAGAGGGTGGACATCGCCACACAGACAGGCTGCTTGTCCAGACAATGGGAAATGCCACTGTGAACAGGCCCTGATTAAAGAGATGGTGATTGAAGTTTCACTTCAGACAGGAGGATAACTATAGTGTTTCCCCAGAGGTGGAGGTTCATCGCAGCCTTGATTCTACTCCAAGAGTTTGTTCTTTTGTTTTGTGGTGGAGTAAACACATTTTTTTTTGTCTCCTCGTTAACCTGACCTTTACTCTTGTAGTACATCTACATTTGCACTCCAAACTATACATTTTCATACTTGTTTGGCTTCCCAGCTAAAGTGAGAAGGCTGTTAAATATGGCATCTTATTACAGCTTGTTTGCTTCTACACGCATTCTTTCACTCGGTCAATGTGGGGAAATGGATCTGCATCGCGAAACAAGTTGTGAAGGTCAAGGTAGACCCTCTTCTTTAAATAGACATCAAGTGAAGTCTCGACTGGCTTCCATGAAAGTCCTCATTGCTGAGGTAATGCAAATATCTGCGAGCACATTGCACACCTGTCATAACGGCTCTAAATTCCACATGCAGCACAATCAAAAACGTCACACACATTGTGCACATCAAAGCAGCAATCGGTGGCGCCGTGGTTGGACCTGGATACCACTCTCAGCTGTCCCGTCCTTCTCACCAGTCTTTATACTCTTGCCACATCCTCCTCAACACCAGCTTTCACACGCTGAATGACTGTTTCAAGCCCATTTCACAGCTGCGAGCTTGACTAATATTCTGCTGCCATGTGTTTCTCTGCCATTACTGTCTATGTGACACGTCTGTGATCTCTCTAAGTTTGCGAACATGTGGGTGTGAGTTTATAAATGTGTTATAGTTTTTCAGTGTTGGGAAGCACCTCTTGTCTAAATTCTATAAAGCATTTTTCTGTCTGGGTCTCTCTGAATTGCTTCTGATTGATGTGTAAAATTGGACTGTTTTTGCGCCCATATATTCCTGAGGCGGGAGATCTGACTGGGTTTCGTTTTTTTCCCTCTTCTCCTGAGGCACACAAAACGTTTCATGTTCTTGTGGGTTGGAGTCAAACGGAGTACTACACATGAAGCCACACACTGCAGGTTGCAATAGATTGATCTGCTCCTTTCTGCTTGTTTTTCCGAGCGCTTTTGCTACTCTCCTATGTGTGTTGTGGCGAGTGTGAAGCTTGGCGCCTGTGATGAATTGCCATAGCAGTGAAGACAAATTTGGGTGTCGAGGAGCGTTGGTTTTGCTCCCGAGTTTTTCTGCTGCCTGTCTGCTTCGCGCGATGATGAAGAACCAGGCACGTATCAGGCAGGAGGAGGATTGCAACTGTTGCAAATGAAAAGCAGATGAACGCATGCACACGTTGGAGCAGGCAGACATGAAAGTGAGTCGGCATACCTCCTCTGCGAGTGTGGTATATCTAGGTTTTTAGTGTGAGCGTCACTTTAGCATAACCGGCTACGATGGAGAGTGTGTAACATCAGAAGCATGTAGAGCAGGAATGTAGTCAATGCATGACAGGAGAATCAAATGTTGGTTCGAATGCCCCCGAGTACATCTGATGATTCTGTACAATATTTCTTTTCTCAAAATCTCTGACGTTTGATAAGAGACTTTCTGGCCATCCAGTCCGGCACGTGACATGGGCCAATTGTGTCCGTATTTTTGGGGACAGGTTGAATAGGATCAAAATCCACTGTGCAAGTTTACTTAATAAAATGTAGCCTCATCAATATTTTGTTACCTGTCATAAGAAGCATTCATGTTTTGGGTTTTTTTGTACATTCACACATAATTCATATACTTTGAGATGAAGTATTTGTTCTAAAATAGTCTGCTCAATAAACACCTTTTAAGTCTGTCAGCATAAGATGTCAGAATGAGTCAATATACGAGGCTCAAATGTGACCAAAATAATGTTGTGCGGTCAGTTTTTTTTTTTTAAACACATATTAAGAAAAAAATAATGAACATTTAAATGCATAAATTATATTAATAATATGTAAACATAGTTATTAAAAAAGACTACAGTGTTTTACTAAACATGATTGTCTGCATAACCTATTATGTCCTGCTCTATGAAAATGTAAAATATATAATTAATCTTTCAAAAATGACATAGTATTCAAGTCCCCAAGTCTTAAAGGTAGTTTGTTTTTTTTTTTTAGGTTTTTTCTTTTAATGTTTGATCTGAGATATTAGTGACTGTTGACATCTTCCAAACTGTTATAATGTTTAAACAATAAGGGAAACTTCTTTTTCTCTGCTGCACTTTTCAGAAGATGAATTTGTGCTTAAAAGATATGCCATTAGCTCGGTATTGTCATTTGAATGCCATGCTTTGTCATTGTTTGTAAAGGTTAAAATCCTAGCCTAAAATTTGCACCTGTAAGCACTGGAAAGTCTGATTTTCCTTTCTTTTTCTCTGATATTAGCATTATTATAATTGTTGTTTTCACAAATACTCAATAGCCCCCAACACACACACATAGTGAGAGCTGTGCCAACACCTCTTTATTTGACACTGCAATAAAAAACTGTATGCTCCATTTAGAAATGATTTATAGCACAGTTGTTCTATTAGATTGGATTAGCCAATAAACTTCAAAGTTGGTGCATTTGATTGTAGAAACAATTACATTTGGGATGCTCCTCAGGCTCAGTCTGCCCTCGTCAAGGGCAACCTTCTGGTTCTATACACTGTGCACTGTCCTTTAAAACGGTGCCTCCTCTCAAGCCATTCCCCGACTTTGCTGGACAGCAACCAATAAGTGATGTTTCACAACAAAAAGCTTGTGTGTGTTTTAAGAAGTGAAGACGGTTGGTCAAGCAGAGGTCCTGGGTAGTGTCACACAGGTCAAATGCGAGTAATAGACATTTGTGAATGTTTTTTTTTTTTTGTTTGTTTTTCGGCGTCTTATTGCTCCAGAGGGAATTTTCAGACAAAATAAAGGTGTAAGGTGCACAAAACCTTAATCAGAGCAATGTCCTCTTCACCTTTAGTAAATCAGTGGTGGGAATTAGCCGTAACGCCATGGCTGAGTGTGCATCTTGGCTCATATTTGAAGCCAAACAAGTTTACCAAGATTTTTTTAGGATATTATGCTCAAACATATCAAACTTATACATATTAAAATACACTACACTGTTAAATTGCGTAAGCCTTTTGCCTTCATACCATTTGTTGCATGTACAAGGTAGAGTTTGGATGGAAAGTTTTTTATGCTTCGTGGATAACTTTTGTACTTTATTTTTTTAAGTAGCTTTTCAACATGAGCAATCGCATCACATGTTACTGCCAGTGGAATAAGGCTTCATGTGAATTGCCTTCAGCATTTGCAAAATTGAAATGCTTAAGTCCCAAATGACCCGGGTTAAGTGGCACACAGCTGTTAACGTTTTCAAGGTAGCTGACAAAAACGTAAAAACTGAAGGCAACTCAGAAGCAAGTTGAAAAATGGAACTCCTACGCTCATAGTCACATTTACATGAGGGGTAGAGTATACACTTTTTATTGACGGTATGCGTTGTCCCTGAACATCCCTACGTATTGTATCTGCTGGCTATTTCACGGCTGTTTTCACTGGGTGTCTCTGGTCAAGTCTGTCATTCTGCTTCAGGTGGCACAGCAAGGTTATCCCAGCTAGATCAACACCAAACATTAGCATTACCAACACAGCATTATAGAACACAGCATTATAGAACTAAATAGGACTGCAAACATCAGACTGCACCTTCAGATACTTCTGGGCTTGTGCATGTGCATGACTATATTTTATGGATCCCAGTTTCTTTCTTTTTTTTTTTTTTTTTTTTTTTCTTTTTTTTTTGGATCCCAGTTTCAACATTTCCTCAGGATGTCACGATTGAGAAATGTTGTTTCGCATGTCCTCCGAAATGTTGCAAATTTCCACGGCACACCAGTTTCAAAAGAAAAGGGAATTCATTTGGTTTGGATACTTTACCTTTCCCTTTTTCCTTGTAACATCTACTTTTTTTTTTTCTTCCTTTCCTGTGGTTTTTCAGAGAATGATGAGACGGGTGTGATGGATAGTTTGCTGGAAGCCCTACAGTCAGGAGCTGCTTTCAGAGATCGGAGGAAGAGAGCGCCAAGACCCAGAGGTAAGTCTTCCATTGTGGTTTTATTTTATACACAAAAGGCAGAACATAGTGGTCACATTTTCTGCCCAAACGGGCAGAAATAAGACAAGGGGAAAAAAATATTTAAGAAGGGTGTGAAACAATTTAAGTATTTAGTTTGTTTCTTAAAAGTTCAGTGAATTGGATGCATCACGAAGTGCTTTGGCTCTCTACACTCTTTCTCAGTCACTTGCAAAATACACTGGCTTGTTGTTGTTTATACACTTGCTTGCTAGGAGCACGATGCCAGAGAATCCTCAGCCTGACAACATTACTACAACTGTCTGATGTTTGGATTTGTTGTTTTTTTTTTCCTGGCAGTCTTGAGTCTAAATCCAGAAACTGAAAAATTGAGAAAACAAGCATATGCGGCGACTCTATCATGAGATTTGTACCTAATTTGAAAGGATTGCCTCATTCAATATTAGGGGGAAATTAGCAGCTGATCTTTTAACAAAGTCTTTCTTTGTAATGCTCTTTCTTCCACAGCTGTTCTCCAGTGGTCGATTTCTTATCCTCAGCTTTTTTGATCCTTCTTAAGTACTCAATGTGCCGGCATTATTTGTTCACTGCCCTCCCTACAGATACCCAGCAGCAGAAGATCAGCCCCAGCTCCTTCCGCCAGGTCCTCAGGCCTGTTAATTATGGTAAAACAAAAAATATGAACCATCCCCTACAGCTAAAACCTCAAGCATGCTCAGCTTTGTCTCTCAGCTGCTGTTGGAATTCTTTAAATCTCTTTACATGTTTCGTATTGCAAATTTCCTTGTTTTCCTGCTTTTCTTTTTTTTTTTTTTGACCTTTTCACTTGCCAATTTACCTTTTTGTGACCTTGTATGTGTGGAACTTCTCAAAGTGTGATGGAGCACCAGTGAAACATTTTGAGGCAGTGCTCTTTGTGGACTCTGAGAAAAGCCTGGATGAGGGAAAGTAGTGTGTGGGCTGTTCTGGTTAATCGGTTTGAAAAGACTCCTAAATTGCTCAACAACGGCAGAATTTTGAGCTCAACCCTGTGCGTTTGCATTCAGGAGGGGTCTTTCTCATTGTTTGGATCTTCTAGAGAATTGCCTTTTTTTTTTTCTTGAATTTTTAACAGCTGACCTTTGTATTGAATGTATTTAACAGAGCCGTGACGTATATGCACCAAGATCGTACACATGATACAGAATAGATGCTATGGCTCTAATTGGATACACACCACTTGGAGCACTTCAGATGTTCACTGCTCTTCAGCATTGTGTAGGAACAGTATATGGATATTATAATGTGAATGGGGCCAGCTATGTGACTCTGGGTGTACTGATTACATGAGATCCTAATTATACAAATATACGCAATATCTTTAGTTGTGAACATATATAACACCTTTAGATGTTGCTAAAATAAACAACAGGTTCCCATTGTCACAGGTTTTCTACAGTCATTACGGTAGCACTTAAAAAATTATGCTGTAACCCTATTACCTCTTATTACTTGTAATTGGAGTCCTAGTGGGCTGGGTGCAAGCACACATGAATAAAATTATTCACGCTCAATTCTCCCACATCATTGATGGCAATGATAAAGGGCCTTGCTCTGTTGTTCTGCTGTGGCTTATCTGAAATTAGATTGGAAAGGGACGAGGGGGAGGGTTATATATAGGGTGGGAGGAAAGAGACGGATAGATGTGGCTGTAACATAAGAAATGGAGAGAAATGGTGTGAGGAAGAAAGATAGAGCCAGTTGGTAGGGGTGAAACTAAGGGATAACGTGGGGGAGAAAAAAAAAAATTGGACTCAGATGCTGGTTTGACTGTGTGTGAGAGAGAATGGGCGTGAGACTGAGTCAGTAACTATAAGACAGAACAAGCCAGAGCTGTGTTGTATTAACTGGAGATTAGGGTTGGGGGGGGAAATTACAAACTATAAAGGAGCTGCTGCTCAGTGTCCATGTTGTGAAAACACCCCATGGGGCGTTGTACAGGTAAGGAGATACTGGGAGGTTGCTGACCCAGCTGCCCCCTGCTGGCAGCTTCAGACATGGCGTGTTGACTAATAAAGCTCAAGGCTTTAGCCTGTCACCGCAGGCATCATACTCACTGCCAGCCTCCCAGAGCAAACACAGCTAATTACTTTTCTCTGCCCAGCCCCAGCACCATCTCAGCCCTCTCAGTGCCCATTCATCTTAATTTCCCCCTCTCTGCCATCTGCCTCCTAAATAACACTCCTCCTCATTTCCCTACTATCCCATATCCCTGCTGTCTTCCTCTATACTCTCATGGCCATGCAATGGCCCTCCCATACATAATTGGCTGTTATTGGTATGGAGTCTCTCCATTGCTTTTGCCTCACCCCTTCTTTCCCATTTCACCATCCCTCCTTCACTCCTACAGAGAGCTGGGCCTTAATTGCCCTGGGTTTAGTCACTGGAGTGAGTGAAACCCACAGGATGCTCTCTGTTTAGTTGGGAGGTGATGAGGTTTAGTCGGCAGCAGGGGCACTTAAACAGCTGCTTTCACTTTCACACCATCATACCACCTCTTTCTCCCACCATTTTAAATACCCTTTAATAATTGATCTCAGGGGTGTTGCGCACTCCAGTGGAGCAGTGGAGAGAATTAAACAGTAACATCTGTGCCAGAAGATACTGTAATTATTAGTGAAGGAAAGAGATTTGAATGGTCAATCTGAACATGCATGGTGTCATTTTGTGTTTGTCACAAGGGAGTCTCAAGTGAACCCGTCTGTTGTTTGTGCCAAACAAATCAGCATGCCGACACTGAAGTACTCCCTATCAAGGTTGATAAGGCTGTTGTAGTAGTTTGATGTATTTTGTATACATGATGAAAGTAGTTGCCATGGAATACAACACCAGAGCTGAAGATGCATTGTAAGTAAGTGCCTCCAGTGTTTCTTGCAAATGGAATCATCCAGATTCTTCTCTTCAGTTTTGTTTCTTCCGATTGACTTTGATACTGGGCTGCTTCCTGGCCTGGTAAACCTGCTTTTTTTCCCTCAGGTTTACTTGTCTGTCATCTTTTTTTTTCCCTTGCCCTAAACCCTACCCCTAAATTGGCTCAACACACTTTAACATGAGCCAGCAGCTATGGTGTTTAGCTTGGTCTGCACTCTCCCAGCAACACAGACACACCCACAGACTTTGGGGGATGAAGGTAAGCAGGCTTTGCGATGACTCTGGCTTGGGTTAGGATAAGGCTGTGGGACTCTGGGGCTCCTCAACACTCTAAATTGGATTGGGCTCCACAGAATGATGGATCGATGGTGGTTAGCCACACAGGTGTAAGATACTTATTGAATCTATAAAGCAGCTCCAGCTTTTTAACTGTGTCCTTCTGAAAACATCTCTCCAGGCACCGCCTGGTCATTTCAGACTTTTTTTTTTTTTTTGCAAGCTCTCATCACAACTGTGCAGACTCCCAGGCCAGCATGTGCAGTACATGTTTAGAGGATTTCAAAAAAAAAAAAACACTCTTTTATCATTGTGGCAGAAATGAGAAAGCACCAAGTGCATGCGCATGCAATAGTGCCCTTGTTTGGCACTGATCGACAGTGGAAGGCATAGTGTGGAATGAGATCCATGAAAAAGTAAATGTCTTTGTCTTTAGGAACAATTATTTCAGATGTTTTTAGTGACACGCGACCTAACAATTGCCATGTGTGATATGGCTCTTTACTGGAGCTTGAAATTGATGTAAAGGTACAAAGTCAGTGAACCCCTTTTACCAAATGGAGACAGGAGTTATTTGCATTATTTTTCTTTGAAAGCTGTAATGTCTTTGCCCCTAAATACCTGCCTCTATTTACTGCGGATTGTTTGCACTATGCATTTGTCAAGTAATCATCATGACACTTTTTTGTTTGATGAATGCATATTTCTTTAGACATGTTGAATCTGGAGTTCTATTTGCAGACTTCGTGTGACTTTGGGTATGGGAGCAGATGCTTGTGAAAGATGACTTATTGGCTTAATCTGAAATGCAACCCGAAGTCCTGAAGCATCTGTTAAATCTGTGGAACACACTTTAACAAAATAAAATCATAAAAGTTTTTTTTTTTTTTATTCGACATTGTGATCTGTGTGTCCACTGTTCACATGTGAGACATTTATGAACAACTCGCTGAGAGAGTGAGCCACTGTAGCTTCCTGAGGCTGGGGCACTCCAGTGGAATCTGCTGTTAGATGCTTGCTTTTTGATTGGTCCTCTTATAGACTGTGATATGAGGATTTCACTGCAGGCTAACTGTATGCTGCAGATCGCATGTGTGCTTTTTCATTCCTCTTCCACATTTCTGTCTGCTCATATCAGTGTCAATTATGGGAGAAAGCTTCCCATCACTCAAAAGTTCCTAAGTCTACACTTTACTTTTTGACTTTATTTTGTCTCCACTTTATCTCTTCCATTGCCTGACTGCTTTTCCCCGGCCATGACATAAGCAGAAAAAAAGAGGCTTATTAAATCATTTCAGAAAGCTCGAGAGAAAAACAAGAGCATAGACTTTGTCTTCTTTAGATCTATTGCAATGGATGAAACACGTCATTATTTCAAAAGTGTAACTGTAGAAGTAGCTGATTTATCTGCATTTGGTCACCATACATCATCCACACATCACATACGGCCTGTGCGGTTTTCATTAAAGTGACAGATTATAGCCAGGAAGCTTCTGTTCCTGAACAGACTGTTCCTTGTTCTACTCCCACACATACGGTGCATACTCATGCATACATACATGACATTGTCAGCTTGAAGACTTGTTTTAATGAGACACACAGAAGGTTAAAGACCATTTTGGGGTCAGGGCAGTAGTTGTCTATAGCTTGAACAGGTGTACACCTTTTGGTATCTGTGTCTTCGTTCATCAGGCCAGTTAGAGTCACGGTCTTTCTTATTGCCTCACTTGATTGGTGGTTTAGATGTTTATCAATTCTTGTAGACGAAGGTATATCCAGATCGGAGAATGTACCTTGACCTGCCTTTGTCTGTGTCTGTAGTGCTGCACTTGGTGTGTGTGTGTGTGCATGTTGGAGGCTGAGCACAAATGCATTGAACAGATGGAGCAAGAGGGCACCTTAACAAAATGGTTGGTGTAATTAGGTATGGCCTGTGCAGTGAGACTTGTGGAATAGTAATTGAGGTAAAAGGGAGTTTTTACACCCCTTTTTTTCCAAGTTTCAAAGCATCCTCTCTTTCAAGGAATGCCATGTTGCATGCTCCTGCACACGGAAAGTTCCCATTACAATACAGTCTGATTGGTTGGACACTCTTTTTTTTTTTTTTTTCTTCCAATCTGCTCCTCACGATTCGTTTTGCCATATTTTTTTCAGCTGTCTGGTGATTATACACATAGCTACTTGACACAATCCCTCATCCCTTTTATGACAGGAGTAGCACCTGGGATCTATCTTGGGACATCCCGAATGCCATTTATTTGCGAAGACATAATTTCCTGCATGCATAACACAGACCGTCATTATGTTTTGTTTTCCTCGTGGCCTATCACACTTTGTGTGATCATGTTGCTGTTTTCTTCTTGCGTCGCCTTAAAGGCAAGGCCATCGGTAATGAAAAGGGGCTTTAATAGCTCCCACTTGGGCTTCAGGAAAACGACTGTTGCCTCCTGAATATTAAGGGGTATTTTCTCAACAAAACATGATGAATTGTGATGCACACACAACTTCTGTTGAAAGTAATAAAAGTTGTGTAAGTGTATGTTAATAGAAAAACTTGAAGCACCTCCAGTATACTCACATCTACACATTGAGGCTCTGCAAAGCCTGATCTACTGAGAGGAGAAAAGGATAAAGTGGAATTTTATGCTGTATGTCCTCTTGACTGGCTAGAGAGGTCAATGTAAAGGATGAGAACTGGGTAGACACACATGCATGCACACAAGCTTTGCTGTTCCCACTCTCTCCCATATAGAAAACCGTTGATAAAGAACATCTCTGCACTCTGCTTCATGTCTCTGCTGTACATCCCACATTTTTAGCCAAGTCCTAAGCCGATCAGGCTCCTCAGATATCCACGTTTAGCTGGATTATGAGGAAGCCGGGCTGTAATAAAGGCTGTGAATCGTGAAATAGAAAGTGGTGTTCAGCATGTCGAGCCAAGGACCCTAATCAGTCCATTCACACCAGCTCAGGCCCCAAACAGCAGGTGAAGCTGCTAATGTAGGATTGCTATTCACCCGGCTTTTGAGATCCTCCGTCTTTTCTTTTCACATGCAGGAGCTGTCTTGCCTTCTGACTGTTTCGATATATACCTGACGTACAAGGACAGAGACAGAATATCTCGGCACAGACATTTGAGATATGAGGTATCAGAGATCTATTAGATTTATTTTAAATAAACATTGATTTGAAGGACTGTAGGTTTTTCCTTTTCAAATCTTTTCATCCATTTTGGCCTTTCTTTGTTGTGTTCTCCCTCTGGAAATCAGTTTTCTCTCACTAACCCGTTATTTGGATTGAGACTGGGCTCTTACAGAGTGCTTTAGTTATTAATACAGTTAGAAATTAAGTCATTTTCACCATGGCTTTGTGCTAATTAAATTTTACAGCAGCCTTATCGCTAGAGCCACACACACACACTCTTGGTCCTCCCACATTTACCGATGCCAGCAGCCATATCACGTTTTCTCTCAGAGAGAAAGAGCTTGAAGATGATTGTATGAACTTACGTTGTTTTGGGAGGGAAATTAGTGCTATCTTCACCTCATATCTTTCCTGTAAACAAAGTGGTGTTTGAGCAATGTCTGCAGTGATGTAAAAATAGAGTTTCAAACAGAGGTCAGGATTTTAACTCCATCTTGCCAAACATTTGTGTAGTTCCTTTATTTCTTTTTTTCAGTATGCAACATGTCTAGTTTTGCAATTTGTTTATAATGGGTCACCCTTTGGGCCTGAGAAAATTCAGCCACACGTCTGCGGAAGTGCACTACTAAACTGTCTTAACTCAAAGAGGGAAAGATGGAAAGTTTTGGAAGGAGTGATAAGAAAGGATACATTATACTAAAATTCTTCTCACCTTCCCGCAATAGCCAATGTGTAAACAGTCCCATATCCAGATATCCTCTGGTGTATCATACACAGAAAAAGGAAGAGATACCACGCCTGCTGTTGCAGATGATTCCCAGAACCACTTTAGTCTGTGGTGATAAAATGATCACATTCTTTCAAACGGCCTCATTTCGCCGTTGTTCTGTCTGGCAGTCATTTCTGCTCCCACTCTACCTGCTATGTGTCTCTTCACGGATCCAGAAGCTCAAAGTGCAGTGACAAGAGTTTCCATGCCGACAGAGCGAGAAGGCCAGCCCGCAGGCAGCAAGATCTGTTTGATGCCAAATTCCCCTCAGAGAGTGGGATTTGGGCTTTGCTGATCTACTCTCTTAACCACCCTTTTATGTCCACATACTCACACATTCATACATTTAACTGTACACAGCCACATGCATTCGCGCAAGCACGTTCACACACACTCGCGCACACACACTCCCTGGTAGATGCTCAGCCTTGAGGCACAGGGCCATGTAAGAGTCTCTGGTCTCTGGCCTCTGGGCTAAAGTGCTTCATTAGTCTGGCACCAGCTTTGATTAGCATCCTCAGGGGTCCAAATTAGCAAACAAGCTCAAGTGATCCTGTGAAGAAATGCCCTCTCTGGTACTTTCTACTGATATATGCGTACTCCACAAGCATATGATTTCCCTTATGTTCAGAAGATGACAGTTTTACCTTAAAGTCCCTCCCCTTGGAAAATAGAGAAAAAAAAAAGAAATCCATGCTGGTTCCTCATTCGAATGTTTGAGCATTGCAGAGAGGAGCTCAAAAGTATAAGGCCGCTTTCATAGTCAACTGCTGAGAGGGGTTTAATCCATCGTGGACACTGAGAATGGGATTTTAGAAATGTGCCTGCATTGATCATTTGTGCTCGAAGAAAAGCTCTCCTGATTCAATTTAACTCAAAACAGTACCATAAATGTGTTGCACAACCACTAAAAATTATATTCCAAGAAGAGACATTTTGTGTTTCTTGGTGTTAAGCTTGTCAATAAAACTCCATTTCAATTCTCACTGACTCGTGAAGTACGTTGGTCAGTTATCGCAAGTCGGTGCTATTTTCCAGAGTGATGCTTTATTTATGCATCTTAAAACATTTTAGAATAGTGAATATTCTCAGGGGTCTTTGCTGCTAAATGTTCAAGTGTACTATGAACCAAAACAGAATTTTCTCCACTTGTGCGCATGTATGTGGTAAATATATTACTACTACATAATTTAAAGAATTATGTTTAATACATTTCTCATCTCTTTAAACATTTTTGTTGTTGGGGAATTTGATGTTTCTTGGCGGTGAAAACGAACAATATTCTTGCACAGACATGTTTTGAACCAGATTTGGCCCACGGAGCTTTCAGGTTGACACGTACCATAAAAGCGTGTTGAGATGTGTAACATTATTTTGCCTTTGAGTGGGTTAATTTCGCCACCTCAGCAAAGGCATTAGTGTGTGGAGATGTAACTTGTACACGCATTGTCCAAGACAGTTTTTTTTTTTTTTTTTTTTTTTCATTCAGGTGAAATTCGTCGAGCTGCTGCTTCTTCTATAATAACCATACTTGACATTTCTCTCTCCTCCAGCATGTGGAGACTAGCAGATGCTTTCCATTCCAGTTGAACCCATTAAGGCCTTCTCTTCAGTACTGCATCCGCTGGCCTGTCCTTTGGCAGGGCCCTTCTGAATGTCAAAACTAACTGTTTAGCATCACAATAAAGCAGATATGGGGCAGAGGAGTAAAGGAAAGGAAATGACTGGCTGGCAAAGAGCATGGACAAAAAGATTATTTTAAAAAAGGACATACCACTGCTCTCTTGTTGCTGTATAGCTGTGCTCCCCCCCATCTTCTGCATTTCTCTTTTTGAGATGTCAAGTTACTTCACTGTGAATCTGCCTCAGTGGTCGACGTATGGACTTTTCTTCAGCAGTCAGTCAAACATGTTAGAACCAGTTGTTTCTCTTTGGATTTCCTTTAAACCAATTATAACATATTTTGCAGCAAGAAACTGACTTTTTTTTTTTTTAGATTTGCTGCAGGGTGTTTGACATCACATTTTTGATAGCAGTAAAAGGATTCAATTGTTCGGCAACCCAGAGTGGATTGGCCTTGCATATTTCATTGTTTGAATTGGTTGGTGAATTGATTTTCTTTTTCTGTTGCGCTCAACTTACTGCTTGGCAGGGTCATTGTTTTTAATCTGTTTTTTTTGTTTTTTTGTTCTTGTTTTTTTAAGCATACAACACCTGACTCTTTAGTTCTGTTTGAATGGAATGACTGACTCCAAGCATTACAAAAGCATTTTTTCACACAGTGGTACTAAAATGTTTTAAACAACTAGGCCTTATTAACCACCCTAATCAATCAATGTATGGCCAAGTTGGAATACTGATTCAAATTGTAAAGCTGTACCAACAGAAAATGTTAATGGCACAGTATAAAGAATAATGAATGTATTTATAGAACAATGTACTTAAATATAATAGATTAGACACTTGATTGGTTTGTTGTGAGGCAAGTTTTTGATTGAAAACAAAACCTCAAATTCATGGCGAGTAGACATTAGTTTTCAGGATGAAAACCTGATTATTTTTCTAAACAGAGAAGGAATTAGCCTGGCTTGTTTGAATGGTAATCGCAACGTCAACCAACGAGAATGGGAACGGCCTAAATGTATTTCAGACAGTTCTCTGCTCGTCCACATACCACTACCATACGCTCAAACCCACACATGCATATCTCGTTCAGAATTCTGGAAATTCTGCAGTTTATATTTTTTGTCTTAACATTACAGCAATCTAAAATAAAAACACAAATGCAGTCAGCATGCATGCGTGACTGTATCCTACTTAAATGTTGCATCATATTCTCTGCTCACTTTTTAATGTCAAATTTACTTCCGTGTTTATAATTTATACCCAATATTGAAACATGTGATGCATGATTAATGTATGACACAGCAATACACTTGTAAGCATGTGATATGTGGTTAATAATCTTTTTATTACTAGCAATAGCTCCTGTGGATCCCCTGAACGGGCTCCTCCGGCTAATAATGCGAGAGAGGGCAGTAAACGACAAATATGGTCATGTGCAATTTCAAAACATTCATAATGAATAAACGATATGCAAATATTTTATAAACCCCTCGGTTTACATTTAAGAGGTTTGTCTTAAATGTAAACTAGTGAAGGAAAGCATTCTGTGTAGATTTTGCATGTTGTATCTATGCCTGCATGGGTTTACTTTAGTTCTTAAACATATTTCCACAATCCAAAGACATTTTTCTTTGGCTCAGTTATCTGCTATTTGCCCAGAGTAAGCTGGCACTTATCTAAGATTATTTATAAATTGGTTGTTGAATTGAATCAGAATAATTCAGATTTCTTCTGTGAAGCTCATAGTCAGAGTATGTAAATAATAGGGTTTAGGTGTAAAGTTCTCTTTCCAAAAATCATGATGCTTTATTTTATCTCGACACTTATTGTAGTGCCTCAGTGATTTGTTTATGCTCCCATTTTGATGCAGTCACAGCTCTTCAGCCCATATAAAGCCCTTTTGGATCTTAATCAGATCACAATTAGTGAGATAACACTGGATTTTGCTGTGAGTTATACACACTGTTTGTTCTCCGAGTTGCAATGAATAATTAAGAATATTAAAATATGTTATTAAATGTATTCACCAAAACAATAATTAATTGGTTCCACAATGCCATCTTTTTTGTTTTCACATACCTTTTAAGGGTGTTATTTATATAGCATCTAAGCATCAAATCTTAATGAACACAAAAGGTAAACATTACAAGATGTGTGAAATGAGGTTTTTTATCAAAACATTCAAAGCAACACATATTGAATATGTATAACTATATACCAAAGCTCTAATATAAGATTGTAAACATTGTTATATTGTGAACAAAAAACTAAATGTATTTTAAAATGAAATATTCATTTTCTTAATTATAGACGAATAAAAAATTTTTAATCCGACACTGATCATAAAAATACCAGGAATGCTACATCATTGCAGTTTAATCTTTCTAAAAAATATCACAAATATAACTTGACTTTGATATTTTTTATCTGTTTATTTGTTTGTCTGTGAATGGTGAATAAGACAGCTCAATTCTTGAATTAAGTCTTATGGAGTAAGCTTTTGGTTTTTGGCTTTTTGATATTGACATGAGTACAATGAGAGGCTTTAAGATGGTACTCAAACCCTTATTTGCTTTGCCAGTACTACACATATACAATGAAATACAATTCAAGTGGCTATCGGATAACATCTGCCCTTATTGTCCTTGTATTACTGCACCGACAAAGTGTCGCACTGGGCCGCCTCCGTGAGCCCAGAAATGTGAGAGGGTTAATGAACAAGGCTTATCCACCTTGGAAGGTTATAGAAAGAGAAGACTGACTGCTTGTAAATCATCCATCAGCCTTTGCAGCCAGTTGAGCCTGAGCTCTGACAATGGAAGGAGTTTGGGCTACGGCAGAAGAGGACATGATTTATCAGGGAGGTGAGTGATTATGTGAAGCCTCTGTATGTTGTGAGACAGGCAGGACTAAAAGATGACCCCCACTTGGTTTCATGAAACATGCAAAGGGTAGTCCAGGAGCATTTGTGAAATATAGCTATGTGTTTAAGTGCTTGTAGAAATACTTTGAAGAAATTCAACTTAAAACAGGATTGTTTTCTATTTCATAGATATAAGCCTCTGCAAGAGCTAAAACAGTCCTTGGTGACTTGATGTCATTTTCTAAATTGCTATAATCACTGGCCTTCCAGCTTGTCACTCTGCAGTGGCATATTTAAAAGCATTTCCCTGGGACAGGAATGACAAAATGTAGCACTTTTCTTCTTTTTAATGGATAATTATCTGTCTCAGGTGTTAGAGAGGGGGAAATGATGAGCACCAAAATAGATCAGGGAAAGAGAAAAGTCTCTGATCTTCTCTTGGCAGTGTAGTGGAATCAAAAATGAAAAGCCTGTGGTTTAACGTTAAGTGTTTCAAGTGCAAATTCACCTTCACACATTGACAGTTCACACTGGCACAGTAGATGACTGGTTTAAATCTTAGTTATGTCATCTTTTTTTATCAGATGTAAGTCATTATCTTTTGTTTTGTCCCAGTTCCCAAGACCGTGAAGAATTTGTTCTTTGATGAAAGGGGTAAAGAAGTTGACATCCACTTTAGTCTGCTTAAATTATTTGCTTTGAAGATCCAAATCGAGATAAATAAATATCAACAAACACTGACTACAGACCAACTCACCTCTGCTACAGCTTTCTTCAGCATTTCAGAGGTGGTTGATAGGCGTGTGAGTATGGAGCCGGGGAGTGCGACGGGAGAGGGAATAAAGTCGAGGTGATCTGCCTGCAGACGAATTCCTCTTCTTTTTCCCCTCCAGCCTCAGGCATAGTTTAAAACCTACACTATCCCACTATCTAATCCTTGGAGCATATTGTTCATACCAATATGATAAGCATTGCATACTATAGCACATCTATGGTCCTCAGGGCAGAACTTGATATAGCGGATACACAAAAGCAAAACATGAAGGTTTTGTGTGAGAAACCCACAATATAACATACCATGTGACAGTACCTCATTCTGTCAAACGGATCATGTTCCAGTCCAAGTGTTGGAAGTTCAGTCACCCATCTCATCTTGTCCATATGCTGGAGTGTCCTTGTGCAAGACAATGAACCCCAAAATTGTTCCCAATGGTGTTCAAGCATCTTGCATTGTCGTCATCAAAACGTGTGCGCATGTGTGTTCATTCATGTAAAGCGTGTCCAGACCTCTTAAGCAAAAAAATACCCTCAGTAATCAACGTCCATTCACCATTGTCTTCACGGGATTGAGTGCTGCAATAAGCTTGTACTCACAAATATATAATCAAATTGTTTTGGATGATTGTCTCGGCTCTGGTAAAGACATTTATTCTCCACCTATATATTACATGTTGTCCTATTAGTCACAGGCATTTGAACTTATCAACACTAATCTCATAAATTATCGCTTTTTTTCCCCCTTTTTCTTTATAAAGAATTGCTTCAAGGGCCTAAATCAGACTTCATGTATTTATATTGAAATTGTTACACAATGTACAAAGCAAAAGTTATGTCAACTTATTGTTAAAAATCTGACATCGTTACATATTTTAACTGCAATTCTTCACATGACACTAGTCAATCAGGCAAGGTGTACTGCGTTTGTAATATGTTAATCAAACTCCATATTTTACGTTGCCAATGAAAACATAGCAGTGAACCTCCTCCTCTGGTTGAGTGTAACAATATAGTGCATACAAGTGCATTAGTACAAATCAGTACATTACATGAGTCCTCTACCTTGTTTTATTCAGAAGAAATACACTTTTTTGTAATCTTACATCTCATGTGTCAACATGTCGGTGCTTCCAATTCGAACAATATTCACATTTCATTCATGTTATAAGTCTAGCGGCAGCAACACTAAGAGAGAAACCTCTAAATCCAAGCAGAATCAGATAGAAGTGAAACTGTGCATGGCTCAACGCCACAAGGGAGAAAGGGAAAAAATATGTCTTTTTGTAATTTGTGTGAACTGACCCTTCAAGGTGAGTTACAGCACAATTCCTTTGAGTAAAGCTGTCCTGACCTTGTGGTTCTGTATTCCGTCGCTGATAGGTGTTTTTGGGCAAGAATACAGAGCCAAGATGGAAAGTGAAAAGAAGAATGAACAGGGACCAAGTATGCTGAGCTTAAGGTAGAAACAAATGAAATAAACAATGTTAAGAGACAGGTGTCTATTTTTTGTCACTCTTCCTGCTCTCTCTCACACTTGAATGATGAAATTGCCAATGATTTATAACAAACGTCAGTGGCAGGCACAGCAGACTGCTGTTTTGTCCCTGTCAGAGTCGAGTAGAGCCTCAGGTAGGCAGCTTTGCTTATCAATCAACGCCTTTTCTCCTCTCTTCCGCCACCACTCAGTACAAAGCTCACTGGTTCACCAGCTCTCCAAACCCAAGACCAACATGGTTGTGACGGAGAGAATACCATATAGCTATGGTGGTGGTGGGTGAACCAAGCAGAGTGTAACGGTAATACGTTTGCTTCATATGTACATTTATAGGAGGCAACTCTGTCTTCTTGGCGTCTGTCTGCCTTGCTCTTTTACCAAAGCCAAGCTTCCCTCTTCCAAACACTCCGACCGAGTACTTCTAACTTGCATTTACTGAGAGGGATTTGTGCATGATTAATTATCATAAGTACAACACCATCTGAGTTTGCTTGAGTACCCTTGAGTTTTCAATGTACTTATAAGCAGATTTCACAGGTGACTTAAGCTACACCTCAGACTATTACATAAAGTCAGTCTCGCCCTTCTGCTCTCATGAAGGTGCAGCCTGTGATGCAAAGTAACTTAACAGAGTTCATTGTTTGAGGATTTGGTAGGAAGTCCCAGCCTTAATTATTCATCATTCCCAAACCCCTTGACTTTGCGTTTACACATGATTTACTTCAATGCAATTCACTTTTGTGTATTGCATCAAATATTAGCAAGCATAGGCGATGCCTTATCTGTAAGCATTTTAAAGTAGTCTTAAGCCTAACCTTAAAAGCTGAGACTGTGCTAGGCTCCCTAACTGAAACTTGGAGCTGTTTCCACATGAGAGGAGCCTGATAGCGGAAAGTACTGCCATTCTACCTTTGGTAAATGTATCTTCCAGTAAGCCAGCATCTTGAGAATTAATAGTTCTGCTGGAGTAATATGGCACCAACTGCTCTTTAAGATATGATACAGTCTGGTTAAGTGCTATTTAAGTTTAAAAAAAAAAAAAAAAAAAGTCAACTCATATTCTAGATTTATCAGGAAGCCAATAAAGAGAAGCTAATATTGTGGGGTGATCTGATCTCGCCTGGTAGTCCCTGTTGAACACTGCAGCATTTTGAATCAATTGAAGACTTTTTAAGCATGTATATGGACACCCTGGTAATAGGGATTTACAATAGTCTACTCTGGAAGTAACAAATGCATGGATTAGCTTTTCAGCATTTTAGACATACTACACAGGTGAATAAAGACAGTCCTGCAGACTTTAATTTGGGAATTGAAGGAACAGCTCTGGTCAAGATTAACTCCCTGGTTCCTTTCAGTGGTACTGCAGGTCAAAGTAACACCATCCAGTGATACTAGATGGTATTACATCCAGTGTTTACAATGTATTTTGCTTATATAGTGTTTTTCCCTCCAAACGAGTAGTCCCCAAAGCACTGCTCATCACATTCACTTATTCACATATGGACTCACACACCAATGGAGGCGGCTGTCGTTCGAGGCACTCAATCCATCCGTCCATTGAGAGCAGTTTCGGGTTCACTGTCTTGCATAAAGACACTTCAACATCGATTAAGAAATTACCACTCTACCAGCTGAGTGAGAGTTGCCCCAATTTCTCTCATGTTTTGGGCCAAATATAACTTTTATTTTATCTGCGTTCAGAAATTTAAAAAAAAATTATGGTTTATCCAAGCTTTTATGCCATCAGGACAAGCTTCTAATTTGACAAGTTGATCAATAAGATCTGGTCAAGGTCACAGAATAGGCACTGGGGTGGAGCACATACCTTCTCCAAAACTACATTGGTCACCATGGAAACCAATGGATCACAAGGTCATTTAATCCACCACACCACTCCTTCCATCATTTGTAAAGGCCATTTAAATTGCTTCATATAATCACTGTTTAACACAGATGTTGAAGCATTTTTTAAAATTCTGTGTGATTCCCCCAGACATTTGACCCCCGACCGCTAACCATGTCATAGGAGAGGGAAGTAATTTTAATTCTAAAGAGTTTCCTAATAATATTCCCACCATGAAGCATTCATACTGTGAAAAGTATAGGTTCTAAGACAGAACCCAGTGGAACTTCATGCTTAAATTTAATCTGAGCTGAAGAGCCATCATCAACATGAATGAAGTAGAATCTGCCGTGCTGTACCTTTAACCTTGACAATATGTCCCTGTCTCTAGTAGATTGCATGATCAACAGTATCAAAGGCAACACTGAGAGCTCTTCCAGGAGAACAGAGATTTGATTTTCTATAGACAAGTCTGAATATGTGATTGATAGGTCTGTAATAGCTTCAAGGAGTTTGTTTTTAATTTTAATCCCTATTAGTTAGAATTTGTTAAAGAAGTGTTCAAAGTCATTACTGCTCAAAAAAGGGATATGAGCTTCAACAGAGCTGTTATCTGCTGTCAGCTATGGAATAGGGTGGAAGAGAAACCTGGGGTTGTTCTTCTTTGAGAATGAATAATAAATTATCCATTTGATTCCTAATGCACTTTTCATTAAATTATCTCGGTGCTGCAAGCAACTTTAAAAAAAAAAAAGCAACACAAACACCTAAAATTACAAATTTACAAAGAGTTCTTAAAGAGAGTACTTTTTTCTCCTTTCAAAATTCAAACCCTGTAGTTAGCTTACAATGAACTCTTGCTGCTTAGTTACGGATGTATTTGAAAAGACAAGAGCTAATTTGTCAGACTGTTTTGTCAGATGGAAGACAGCAGGGTGAGGCTGGTGTCATTTGGTCTCTGCCATCAAAGCAAGGCTTGCGCAAGAAAAACGGCAACAAATGACCTCAGCCATGAAATTATGTGAACCATGAATAGCTGTCAGTTGTGTTGTGAAGACGAAAAAGAAACTTTTCTTCTTATAGTTCACAGATACTATTTTCAGGTAAACGGGGGTGGGGTGAGTGATTGTGGTATCTTGTGTTCCTGTACGTCGGATTGAAGGGAAACTACAGCTTGTATATAGAATCATATCTCAAAGCAACTGTAGTTTTTTGAAGATGTACAATACCGCCACTCATCTGGGGATTATTGGATTGAAAGAGATTATTGGATAGATGGATATAGTCAAACTTTGTGACCTGTACCTTTTTCAAATCTTTATGTCCAGATAACTTTATTCTCACTTGATTACAGACATATGGAGTTTGAAAGAAAATTGATAGTTAAAGACAGCAGATTCATAATTTGTCAATATTGATACAAGTGGCTTAAAATAGTTTGAGTATATTTTCAAATTGAACAGTTTAAAGTTACTCTAACAGAATAAATTAAACATTTAAAATAGAATTCCCACAGAGAATAAGCCAATACGCAAGAACAAGACCATTACCGCTCATTTCCATGAATTCCCAACCCGCAGTTGCCAAAATAGATCACAACGAAGTTGATGTATATAAAAACAAATTGGAATTTGTAGCCATCAAAAACTGTGTTTTTGTTTCACCAACTCATACCATCTTTTGAAAACTGCTCAATGGCTTTCTGGCATATTGAAGATGACGTTGTGGCAGCTCCAGCGAAAATATTAACATTTGACCCATTTATCGCGAAAAAAAAAAAAAAAAAAAGCAACTTTCTGAAAGAGAGATTATTCAAGCCACAAGAATAGTCTTAAGTGTTGTTAAACTGATCTTTTTCCAGTGCGAATCGAAATCTCACAAGACCGAGTGTACAAACAGGATCTTGCTTTGGGAATCTTCCGGCATTTTTGTGACACTGAAATTGTCAACAAACTCTGCTATCTTTGGCAATATATAAATGGTGGAAATATGTGATTGTCTGAGTGTAGTGACAATGTTTTTTCGGAAAGGTTTTGACAATGTATTAGAGATGTACGTCAACAACTAAAACTACTTCCAGCTTCGAATGTGGATTGGGGCATTTGTATGTGGAGTTTGCATGTCCTTCTAATGCCTGTGTCTCTGAGTCGGAGGAGTGTGTTTCCTTCACCATCACAAAAATATATCTGGTGGCTAAATTGCTCATTATCTATGAATGTTCATGTGTGCTGGTCATTCTGAGCAGCATGTCAGCTATACTCTTTCGCCTCCCTTGCCAACAGATGGCACTAGTTTGCCTACACAAGACGTATTTAAAATAACATCTTTGAAGAGGGATGAGACAGAGTATAATTTGCTTGAATGGTCCTGAAAAACAGGTTTTGGTGATGCTGATTTCCTTAAATATTTTATGACATGTTCGAAATATCAGAATAATGGTACATGGTAAACAACCTGCTTTGTATGCTTCCTCCTTGGCACGCATTATAGGCTATTTTTCAGAAGCGGATTAAGTGAAAGGGATGTTGTTGTTTTCTTGGTTACTTTTATCACCAGTCATCAGTTACCAATCCTATAAAGGTTAATGGTTTATTCTGCTGTACTTTTAGAGCATGCCTCACCTATTTCAACTTTAATTTAAACAATCAGTAGATGTGCTTTACTTGTCTTATGTTCTGTCTTATAATTGGATTGATGTTTGAATAGCTAATTGATATTGTAAGATTGTAAATAGTGTACTGCTACCTGACTGCACCCATACAATCAACTTGAACAATAACGTCTAATGTTATGAGTGGTTGCCGTGCATGATCACTCTGCATTTTGTCTGCATACTTCTACGTTCACATATGTATGCTTTGAATGACACGTGTGGGCAGTCACCTCTCATGGGGACTCATTAAAACAAAGAACGAAAGTGTCATAGAAAAAGCAAAATTCCAATTCGGTGGCATCTATCATAAATGAAAGGAGAAAAAACCTTTTGATATACCACAGACACAAATAGTGGTGAGATATTTGGATTACATGCTCATCTGGTTTCAACCTTCATCCCCAGTGAAGTCGCAAAGACATGTAACACATATTTTTATTAAGAGAAAAATATTGCAAGGTCAAAGCATTTTTTGACTGTCATAGAGATCTTTGTGCTCATTTACAAATCAGTGATTAGACTAATCACGGTCAAATGAACTAAAGAGCATTGTGATTATTGCGGCAAGCAACTTAAGAATGTTTAAGATTTTCCTCATTAAGGACTGTAGCTACGGTCCCAACTTGTGTCATTGTTCAATGGCAACACAGTTTTTATTTGAATATTTCTTAATACCTAAATATATATTAATAGCTAATGTATAATATAGCTAATAATATATTACAGTTGGCATCACAAATAAAGTATGCTGTCAGCACCTGTACTTTTATTTTCACTTTTACGGGACATCTTTGTCACACTTGATAATTTCACTGAAAAGTGAAATTATCGCAAAGATGGATCACTCATTAGACTTAATTTTCTCACATATGTGACGATTTGACACTTAGTTCTCAGACTAGTTTCCCAATAGATATATTGTATCAGTGATTCATATTCAGGGAGTACGATGACTGATGTGCAGAACCTGTACCTTTTTTTTTTTTTTTTTGTAGCATTTAGTTGTCATTCAAGCACAAACACTGTGCTGACATTTGCACCCGTGTATTTGTGGATATGTTTCACATTCAGTGTGTGAGTTGGGAGATTAGCTCAAACAAAAGTGATGCTGAGGAGTTACTGCTGAGGCTAAGGTTGAGAAAGAAAATGTAGTGCGGGGAGAAAATTATGGTCAGTAATGGGAGCATTAAACAAAACCAAATGAACCCTTTCCTGCTCTGTGAAGTGTGATACATTGATCTTAATCTTGCCTCATTTTTTTTGTAATGAAAACCCAGCTTAATATAAATCTATTACGATTCTAATCAGAAGCATAAAGAGCTTAAGTTGAACAACCCAGGGCAACCTGCTGCTCCCGTTTACTTACCTAACACAGGCAGAGTCTCTTAACCCCTAATTGCTGCTCATTCACACCAAATCTTGCTATTTCATTTTCTGTTCTGCCCAGCTGGCAACCCTTTTGAGTCGTTGTTTCTCTATTTGTAAACCAAGTTTCTGTTCACGATTTCTGTGCTAAAGTAAAAGAGAGGCTTTGCACAGTTTTAAATAAATAAGTCACAGTCAAGCACAAGTATAAATCCACAGAAACGCAGCAACCATGTATTCAAGATATTTTGCAGCAAATTTCATCATTTACCTATCTGTACATGTAACACAGCCACAGAGCCGTTTGGTGTTGCATTTTATGCTTGAAACAAGGATGTAATCATTCACACAGCAGAGTTTTTTTTTTTGCAAAAGATGACTAACTTTGATGCATGGAGGCAAAGATTGAAATAAAATTGTAGTTGTGGGAATTACTGTGGTACTCCACAGGTTATCAATTCATTAGTTTTTCACACAGATCTTGCTTTTATTTTTAATACTTTACAAGCTGATGCAACAACAGCTTGCACATTTCTTCCACTGTGAGTGATTATAAATAAGTTCCCCAGTGCATTTATATGTTTTAAGGACCTTTTGAGATTTTGAAACACTATTTAATTGAATTGAATTTATTGTCATTGTAAGAAGGACAACAAGAGGTGAGGAGAGGAGGAAAAAAAGACAGATTACAGACTGTGCTCCTCAGAGCACAGTCTGTAATTAGGAGGGAAAAAAAGTGCTGGTGTTGGTGTGCAAGGTTCATAGATTTTGTGTGGTTGCTATATGCAGTTGAATAAGATGAAGAAAAGACAATGACCCCACTTTTATCTATTTGAAATACTTATTTTACTTGATTTGGTCAGATTTCATTGGTATAATCCAGACAGGTATATCCTGTCGATAAGAAAGCATTTGTTTTGTTATGTTTTATTTTTGTTCCTGGTTTTTGTGGTGGTTATCAATCTTGCACAGAGATCTGTCGTGGATTATAGGCTAGGCGCTCTTCTGTGTAAAGCTAGTGTGTTCTTGATTTGCATGCATCGGTTTTTTTTGTGTGCGACAATTGTTGGTCTCTCTTGGATCCCTGTGGTGGACTGGCGACCCGCCCAATTGTACCCTGCCTTTGGCCCACAGTCAACTAGGATTGGCTCCAGCTCCCAACGACCTTAAGTTGGATAAAGTTTGTATAGAAGATGGATGGACGAGCGCATGATCAAGCAGCGAGAGAGAGATAGATTGAATTCACTCAAGTGTTTATGGATCGCCTATTAGCCAGCAATCTACAGTACTTTTAGATAATTTTTATTTGGTACTGAGTTGGGATTAGTCAGCATTTCAAAGTGTAAATAAAAAAACCTAAGAGGATTACTTCAACGTCTCCTTCCTAAAATACACGAACTTGTATTACCCATCATGTTTTGATGTAAAGACCCGTCGTGTTGCCTTGCAGTCAATTGAGAGACCTGTGTTACTCATGTTCTTACATTTTGAGCTCACTGTAAGAGCCTCTGTAAACAGGCACATGTATGTCAAGTATCCACAATAGTGAGGGGTGTTGGGTCAGTGGCTCTGACCCAATAATCAAAATAGTCTTTGTCGTGGTGAAACCCACCATTTCGTTAGCAGAAAAAGGTCAAACAGATCAACATTGTGACGAGGAGCATGTTTGGCATGTTCTTTGAAAACTATGGGTTTCTACCTGTGAAGTTGGACCCCACAGTGACCTGGCAACTGTATTTTATTTGATAAAGTTTTGCAAGCAGAGCTTATGGCATGAAAAGGCTTAGTTTTATATCAGATGAGTGTAATGTGCTTGTTCATATAGCACTGACAGCACACCAACACAATACAAGCTCCCATCAACCTGTACACACCAGAGTTGGCTCACTTAGACTATTTCTTCTTTCTCAAGACGGGGCTCAAGCTGAAGGGTTTTTGGTTTCATGCAGTGGAAAACATCCAGTTCCACTTGGATGATGTGTTTCATGAATTTGTTTATTGGGACGTCCCTAAAACATGGCAAGGCCGCTTGGAACGCCGTTCGCCTGCACAAGGTGGCTGCCTGAAAGGGGATTGGCTGCCAAATCTCTTACCACTTACAGTATTCGCTTTTAACCAGAGACTGTTATGATCCTACCTCATACAGAACACACCAATGCATTTACGCATTGATAGGTAATTGTAAGGATTGCAAAGGGCCACACTGTGGTTTTGTCATTGGCACCTTGCCTCAAAGAAAAAGTGTCCCTGGTTTTAGGCCAGCTTAGATGGGGAGATTTCTGTGAAGAGTTTGCATGTTTTCCCAATGTGCAGCTTATCTCTGGGTACTCCAGTTTCTTCGCCAAGGCCAAAAACAACTGATGTAAATCTGAGTGTGTCAATGTACATTTCTCTGTATCTTCCCTGTAATACACTGCCTAGGGTATTCGTCTTCGTCCCTCGTAAGCTGGGATTAACTCCAGCCCTCTACAACCATGAATTGGATGTACTTGTATCAAAAATGAATGGAGTTTGGAGAGCCCTTTTTAGATCTTGGACACCAGGGGAAAAGGTTGGAGAAACGGTCATTTAGAAAACCTGACAATATTGCTATGAATGTTACCTCACGTTTATCCAGGTCAGTCATGGTTTTAGGTGTTTTTTTTGCTTTGTGACTTTGTGACAGCACCCGACAACTTCAGAACAGTATAAAAAACAATTAGGTAGATTTTTGTTTTGATTGTCTCCTGCAATCACAATATCACATTGTTAATAATGAGATAAGTTCTTGGTAATTCATTGTTGGCCTGTTTGAGGGCTAACATTCGCACATAGACATTCAAAGAACAGCTATTATATTGTTGGGCTGTTATTTCTGTGTAAACTCTAGTTATACTGAATCGGGATATTTCACAGTGCCTGTGAAGTTGACTTAGGGCGAATATAAATTACAAATCGAGGCATTTGAAAGACTTATAAAATGGACACGTGTGCAACTCATCCCTATTTGTATGTGAAAGTTCCCGTTTCCTGTTTTTATTTCTTACTGCAAAAGAGATTACTTTTCCTTGCTGGGAAATAAAGCCTCTTTGTTTGGCTGTCACAGTTGACTAGTAGCTGTCTGTCACAAGAAAAAATAATGGCAATGGAGTGGGAAGGCAGAAATAGTCTTCAGAGGTAGGAGGAAAAGAAATATGAAAAGAGATGAGAAAATGTGATGGCCAGGAGAAATGGAAACACTGAGAAACACTGAGATATGAAAGACAGCAGTAATGAAAGGGTACAAATAAACAAATGTTATGAGTTTGGGGGAAAAAGACAAAACAAGATTAGTCACTAAGTGAAAATTAGAGAAACAAATAAATGGACAAATATATTTTATTTTCTATTGAGATTGGGTACCACAGTCATTACCTCTGTCTACACTGAATGCGTGGTCTTGTTCTCAGAGAGCCATTGATTCAAACCGTGTGTGTGGGTGTGGGTGTGTGTGTGTGTGTGCGTATCCCTGTGGGTTGTAGCTAATCATCAAACAGTGCTGTGGGCCAGAGTTTACTCATGATCGTCTGCCAGCCGATGTTCATTAAACATTTGGCACATGCCTGCTTGTCTGGACACAGTTATCCATGGCAGGTGGGGTTGTGTGTGTGTGTGTGTGTTTATACACTGTATACAGTACTGTGCAAAAGTTTTAGTCTTTAAAATAAAATCAGACTGTTTTCAGAAATTGTTGTAAATTCTCAGTCATCATGACAACACAGTATTATGATATTATGACAGAAATTGGGATAACCTAACATTTTTTTGACGATATGGGGAAATATGGTTTTGATTGAACATCAGTGAAATAGTGACTGTGATGAATGATTCCGTCATGGGATATGGTTTCATCATGACATTTTATTTATCAGACCCGCAGCTCGCTCTGCTCAACGTGTATTCATCTGTATCTGGTCCTTTTTTTGCCCTTCCTGAGACCACAGTTTCATATCTTCTTGAAAATAAGACACCAGAGTGAGATCAGCATTGCTGCACAGTGACAGCAATGTATGTGATAATGCAACAACATATGGTCATACGACAGGGATGGATAAAGTGCGGATGTGCACTAGACATGACAATCACAACACTCTTAGGTTATATCGAAAAATATGAATCCACACATCCCCTTGCACCCACCAACCAATGCTGGGAAGAGGGACAGAGGAGAGACAATACGTGACTAAATCAGATTATACTCACCACAAGTGTGGAGGCCCGCAGATACCCTGAGCAATAGCAGCCTGTTGGGTGCAGACAACTTGCACATCTTGCCTCAGTGGAAGCAATCCTTTCCTCACCTAGTAAAAAAGAAAGGGGGATAACAGGTAGTACCCAAGTGCTCTAGCTGGTCTCCAAAGAGACATGACAGTAGAGATTTCTTGTCTGTCTTGGTTTCCGAAGTTTAGGTTTAGCTAAAGCAGACTCCGTTGAACATTCTGTACAGTTCTTTGTAGTTATGTCGTAGGCAAGTATTAAATGGAGATGGAGTCAAACCTGCAATATTCCAGTTGGGAGATAACTGCTCTACCAACCGAGCCACAGCCGCCCTTATATGAATACGAGCTCTGTTGGCGTCAGTTGTATGTAACTTCTCGTATTTCCTTCTGCATTGTCCCTCCATACATTTTGTGACATCAGCCACTTGCAGCTCTTCAGAGGAGGACTTATGTGATTGTGCAAATGTGTTGACATGAATGCACAGTGCATTGTAACATGTATAATATTTGAGTCAGTTTTGTTGATTGCACTTGTTTTTGTTTTTTTTTTTTAGTCTTTTTATGTTTTGGGGCTTTTTGTATAGTTGCAGTGGAGACTCACAAGAAATCAGGATAAGGACTTGAGGACTGCACTATTATCACTTAACATACATTGCCTCATTATGCCTCTGCATGCTGTCTGATGCTGCAGAATTGAATTGTGTTTAATCATACTCGTCCTGATGAAATCCTGTGATGGATAATCATCAAAGGCAGCGGGGAGAAAAATAGTCAAATGAAGACTTCTTCTCTATTCACAGTGATTAGTAAGTACTATTTGAAAGGTGTTACGCAGGTTAACGTTTGGACACTTGTGAAGAGAAACTTTGTGATGACTAAGTCGTCAAGGACTGCAGAAATCAATGACACAATAAGAAATAAAAAATGTAGAATGTAGTCCGTGGCTAAGAACAATGTGATTGAGAGAACATAAAGGGATATGGTTGCTTCAGATAAATGTGTGCAGTGTTCTTTTGACCCATTTCATCTATTCATCTTTCTTAAGTTGAACATCATCTCGTTTTTTTTTAATCCAATTAAGAAGCCATAGAAAACATTAATTAAACTAAAATGTGCCGAACAATTTGTCACGTTTTTTTACTCGACAGAAGAATAAAGACATATTTTTGGGCTGGTTATTCACTGTAGCTTTTGAGTATCTTAAAAAAAATTGGTATGTTTCGTTTTTGTTCAGTTGTTTGACACCACATAAAGTACAAACCACCTCTCTTGTGGATCAGGACAAAAGGAAACAAGTTGAGCCAAGCCTAACAAGGCAGTATAGGAAACGGGCCTCTCCCTGCAATGTTCACTACACACTCACAAGCACACACATACACAATAGAACAAATAGCTGTTTCTTCACACCCATATATCTGCAATCCTGCATTGTTCACCTAAATTGTTTCACTCTCATCTGATGTTATGGCACAATACATTTAACACGTGACAGTATAGGCTCAGAACCTGTTCAGAAACCTGTTCCCTGCAGCTGCCGTCAAAAGACTCTTCCACCATATCGTCTTTCTTTCCTACACATACTCTGTCTCACACACAGTTTTCCCTCCATCCTACTCCTGTTCCCATGTTGACAGTGATGACAGTTGAAACCACCCCCTAACTGGTGGGCCGTCAAGCACCATTTTGCCCCTGTCATTCAAACGTCTTCACCTGACTCTGTCGGTGTCAACCCATCTCAAATCATTAGAACTCAAGGTCACGGCTGTTCCATTTCAATCTCACGACGTATTTTCGCTTTACAAAAACAAAACAAAGATCTATATGTATAATGATAGTAGTAATAATAATAGCAATCAAATACATTTGTCGCAAAACTTTGCCACCAGTCTATGTACAAATAAAAGTTTGACTAAAACACAATCACAGCAAAGTCATAATAATCAGAATGACAACCTGTCTGCTGATACAACAAACATAGTAATTAAAAAAATAAACTGTTGTCAATATTATTGCATTTTCAGAATAGTATCAATCAAATATAATTAAAAGATGAAACTATTGCCAAGGCACATTTTTTTCCCGCCTATAATAGAGTAGTGGATGCTAAACAGTAGAAATGTTCACCTTCACCTTTATAAACCCATATTTCCTTCATAACGACAATAAACCTAAAACCATGTTATCTCAGGATGCACCGATACCAGTTTCGGGTCCAATGCTGCATGGAGTATTCGTACTCCGAAAAATACAACCCAGTGAGTATTATGTGAAATCACACATCAGTAAAATCGCCTCCTGTCAGGAGTTTGGAGATTCTTTAATATTAATGAGTGACAAAAGTATGACTTACTTTTGTCATTCTCATGAATATTAAAGAATCTGCCTCTTACTAGGGCAGACTGTAAATTATGATCTGCCAAAATATCAAGAGGGGAGAACCACCAGTTTCATTGAGCCCACCAGAGTTAGTCTGATGTTGCTCATTAGCTTAGCTACTCAGCCCGTAATTCCAAGTGATGCAACATGCTAAAGAGTTTCAGGGGCCATACACCAGTGATGCTACATGCTAAATATGATTCCAGTATGATGGATACACTCATTAACAGTGATCTTGGGTGAGTGGCAGCTCACAGCAAGGTCAGTCTACAGTATGCATGGAGCAGTGTGTAAATGGACACTACGCTCGGCTTTATGCGAACTGTAGGCTGCCATTCTGTTGGGGGTGTGCGTCACATTGGCGCAAAGACTGTGAGGAGGTAGTGTGCGGCAATGCATGGACTTATCATTTGAGTACAGAGAATTAATTCGGCTTTAGGTCATTTACTGTTGAATTTTAATTATTTTTTCCTCACAGTAAGGGCTACTGGATAGTTAGGAGTACACGTATCGGTAGTCAGTAACAAGAAGTTGCTAAAGGTTCACCCCTTCTCGATATCCAATAGCCCTTACCTTGAGGAAATGCAACAGTAATTTTGGGTTTTCACAATTTCCTTTTTCGATCTACTTCTATTTTCGTGCGGTAAAGTGTGCATAGACAAGATGTCTTCATACAGAATCACATAAAATTTTATCTTGATGCCTCAGGTGTCGATGCAGTATGGACTAACACTCCCATTTAGCGAATTTGAGTGAAGTTAAGGCAGACACTTTCCACTAAGTTCCCTTGCTTGGGCAGCTTGTACTTGTGCTATATTGCATACATGTTCTTTTACTCTGAAATGGTTCCGCTTGAGCGCTACAATAGTCACTTATGGTCATTGGCTGAAAAACTTCAATAATGTTTCCAATTCCATTCAACTTGAGAAGAAAAGTGTTTGCAGCTTTTTATTAAAGCAAGTGATTACATGACGCATTTGTAGAGAGACGAAATTTGTAAGTGTGGCATATTGTTCCAAAACAAAAGAAAATATATGATTAGGCATTGGCCTTGCTTCTCATTGGAACGCAACATTTTCACTAGTTCAGCCAGGCAATGTTTCATTCATGTGCAAGCAGCCACCTGCCACGAGTTGGGGCTACAGCCCACAGTATATTCCCCTTCCCTGCAAGTGCCTGGGTAGACTAATTCTTTGCAAAACCAGCATGACTGGGCAGTACCAGTTGGAAATAGAAAAAAAGGTAGCGCAGATGCTGTGCCAGGAAACAATCCCCCATAAATCATTCATCGAGACCAACGCGCAGCCACATTCATTTGAAAATGAACCTGATTGAAATGACTTCTGCTACCGGTGCTAGCCAATTTGATCAAATTTACATGGAGACGCTGTGATCCCGTTTGGTTCAAGAAAGATCGCACAGCTCATCACAACAATAACCTCGCTTCCACTTAACTTGATGGTGAAGGCTTCGGGGAATGAATGAAAAATACGCTGTGCTGCATTTCAACCGTTTACTGAGCATTTTTTTATTTCCAGACGAGTTCACGTAGTCAAAATTAAGGTTTTTGAGGTCCCAGAGGGACATTTAATTATCATTAATTCATATAACATGAATAACTATTTTCAAGTTGGGAAGACAAGTATATAAAGATTTAGGATAAGATTGAGTAAATTAAGCATTTTTTTTTTCTTCTTCTCCCGAAATCCCTCTTGTAGATGCATAGATACATTATACATCTTCCTAAATGGTATACTCTTCCAATATTTTCCAATAATGTTCCTGCTAAATGTTCTAAAATCCAGGCCTACAATATCCAGGACTTCAATTTTATTTATTTATTTATTTATTTTTAAATGTAAATGTGAAACATTGTACCTTCCTTTTTCCATTTTGTTGTCGTCCCCCCCGTAACTTTAACAAAATTTCATACTGTCCAGCTTTGTGTCAGATTTCCTTTTTATTATTCTGCGACCTTGCTGTCACCTTTGTTCATTTTCATGGTTTTCATAAACACTATTCATTTCACCACCCAGAGAAAGACAAGTTGTACAAGTTCTATGGCTATGCCTGTCGGAACATTTCTTTTCCTGTCATGACGACCCGGATGTTCAAAATACTATCAAGATTTCTCGCCTGAACAGATTATGGTGTAATAGAAACACATTTTCTAAAAGATGAGAAACCTCTTTTTGTGTGTAGTTAAATAAATGGAACCCTTGGTCAAACAGCTTTCAAACAAAGGCCAAAAGAGGGAAAGGGGAGTGAAGGAGAGTAAGATTGATAAATAAGAGATGACAGGAAGGAAGAGAGGAGAGGGAGAATAATGTAACGGGGCCAATCACGCCTCAGTGGTTCTACTAATCATGCAAACAAGGTCACTGTCTGCCAGAGCCAAACTGGCAGGCTATATACATCTGAGGCATCGCTCTCTCTCTCTCTCTCTCTCTCTCTCTCTCTCTCTCTCTCTCTCTCTCTCTCTCTGTCTCTCTCTCTCTCTCTTGCTCTCGCTTGCTCTCGCTTCTTTTCTTTGCAGTGTCTTCGTCCTTCTGTTTGTTCACTCAGTTAATCAGTTGGACATACAGGCAACCGCACACAGGCCAGTTCAGTGGAACATGAAAGTTATCAATTATTGTACATGACATGGAAAACCATCATCACGTGATCAGGAGACAGGTTGATGACTTTAAAAAAAAAAAAAAAAAAAAACCTTTTCAGTGCTACATTTTTCACACTGCTTTGTTCTATTAGCTTGAATGTTTTTTTATTTTCTTAAGAGGAAGAAAAGCAGTGTTTGTCTTGGGAAAACATTCAAGAATCAAACAAATTAATTAAATCAATCATTACAAGCTTTGTTTTTGTTTTTTTTTGCCTTTTCATATTTTTGGTCCTATTGTTATTTTTTTATTGTTCAACCGATTGTCAAAAAAATGTTGACTGTTTTTCTGAAGTAATATTTGTAGCTTGATATTCATGTGTCTTTATGAAGCAACACGGGAAGGTCTCGGTTTAGAAACTGACCAATAATGTTTGTGAATAAATACTTGGAATTGAATATTTCATGGTTTTCATGGTAATTGGTGGCTTCAAATTGCCCGTGGGTGGGAATGTGAGTGTGTGTTTGTTTGTCTCTCTGTGTTTACTCTGTGACGGACTGGCAACTTGTCCAGGATGTATCTTGCCTTCACCCATAATCTGCTCAGATCAACTCCAGCTCCCGGCAAACCCAAGTTGGATATGGCGGTATTGCAGATAAATAGATATTTCATCAGTGACTATGTGTTTTGACTGATCTTTCTATGTCTCAAAGGCAGCTTTTTTAGTGTTAAATCCAGTCATCTGGGCAGAAGGGATTATCTTCTGAGGTAAATTTTGAGAATCTCAATTTATTACTGCTTAACAGCAGCTTTCATTCCAATCAGGGAGAGTAACTGGAAACTGGCTTACTATTTGCATATTGTTCATTAAACACACCACAAATGCATGTTTTGCTTGCAACTGTGATGACAAATGATATGAAACACCTGGGGTTTCAGTTTCATTTTCTCTGGTAAGCTTGTAATTGTCAAAATTCACACACACATGCACGCACGCACGCACACACACACACACACACGCGGTTATAACTCCCTTGACAGAAAATTTCATGTTTCCCCGCTACCCTTAATTGGCCACATGGTGAAAGGAAGGCACCATTGCAGTAGTAAAATGTTAGAGGCTCTTTTTGGGTAGAGTCCACTTGAAACTACTTCGGAATAATAGGAGACCCCATGAGGCACAGACGTCTTGTGAAGTCATCACTTTTCGTCCGTCTGGAGCCGTTTTTTTACACTGACACTGTTCAGCATACTTTGGTGTTGTCATTTATTTCACAGAGGCTAAATTTGGACACTCAGCCTTCACGGAAACTTTTCATGGGTCTGATAAATTAAGTCATTTTGCCGTGTTATTTTCCCCGTTTCCTTTGATCCACAGTTGAAAGGGGGCTTCATTTTTACCTTTCTGTCTTTTGAGTCATTAAGTCTGTTAGGCTTGTGTCATCTCCCCATTCAAAATGTTGTAATGGTGAAATAAGAGATCTTTATTAGGAAATGTTCACACAATGTCTTCATTGTGGTATAATTTGCTGTATGTTACCTGAAAGATGATATGATTATAGGCTGCTCTGCTGTCGGCTCTAAATGAGGGCTTTGATGCCGATTTCCAAATGCAAGGATGTTGTTTTTAGTCGGCATCCTCTAACTCCTGTTCGAGGGGAGGGGCATGTACTGTCACCAGGAACGGTTTCCTTTGCACCAGTGTTACAGTGACAGGCAGAGAAGTGGTGGCCATATGTTGGTGATTTCTCAAGGAGGATTAGACTCAACCCAGGTCCTGACATGGTCAACACCCTGATGACAAACTACATAAACGTGAAGAATCATTCATCACACACATACACACACAGCATGACCAATATTGTCCCAGGGCCCTGAAGCAGAAGCTTTGTATGTGTTTATGACCTTAAGTGCTGTTGACAGGTGAGAATAAATCCCACTCCCCTTTTCTCTTTTTCCTTGTGGTGATTTTTCAGGCTGTGTACATCCCCCCCCCCTTCTCCTTCGACTCTCCCACTCACTGGTTTCCACATTCATACGGATGATGGAAACCAATTCCTTTCTGAAAGCACAATGTGAATAAAATGGACAAGACATTGCATCCACATTGTGCTTTTTTGCTCTTCTTTCTGCCATATCATATAATGCATCTCTTTTATGTGTATGATGAATGTCCATAAAACGCCTCTGCATTTCTTCAGAATAAAACTAATGAATTATTGAGTAAGTAAATAAATAGAATTTTAGCCTCCATTCAGCCACCTAATGTCTTTTCGTCTGAAGTCCAGTTGAAGCACAATGAAGTCATCTGTCTCTTCCTTGTTGTCAGTATATACAAATACTAAAGCCCCTGCTCTAAAGGTACTTTGCCCATGTGCTCCTGAAACACCTCCTGCATGACAGATAGAGGGGCGCAGGAAGGAGGGGGTTGGAGCAGTAACAAGGGAGATGCTGTCAGGATTCGTCACAGTCCTCGTGTATAAAATGCCAGCAGCATTTTGAAAAAGGAGCCACAGAGGACTCGACATTAGCATGATGCGTGTCTGTGTATGCTTGTCTGTGTCTTGGGGCCCTTTTACTATTGCAATACGGCGCGTGTACAGCTGTTTGAAACAAGTCGTCTAATCAGATCGTAATGAGATCCAGGTAGTCCGATATAAAGGATTCATAAGCTAGAGTTGTATATTAGGTGCCAGGTGTCTCTTTCCTGTTGCTATGGTGAGCAGCAAATTGATGTATACAGAAGGAAGTGTATTGCACGGATGTATAAAATAAAACTCTGAATTTGCATGCACTTTGCTATCAAATGGCATTAGTTATGCTGCGCCTATCTTACCACTAAGATAATTTAACATTTTCCCCAAATGTCCTTTTTATTTGGCTTTCTTTTCTTCTTTCTCTTTATCCCACGTGTTTTACTCTCAGCAGTGACTCTGTATGTGCCGAGTGAAAAACACGAGCTCCACAAAGATTATCTCTTTTTTTTTCCCTCCTCCACCCACCCTTGGCAGTATGTAATAAGTAGCCACAGACCAGCCCTGGAAGGTGTGTGTGCTGATTATACTGGGTCTGTTCCAGTCTCATGCCTTCCACTCAAACCTTGGTCATTACAAACCAGTACTTAAAAGCAGATACTTTCAGTTAATCCCAGAGTAAGAGATGGATGATATGATACCTGTAAAGCCTCCAAAAATAATATTGAGGAAAGACATTTCAGTGTTTAGTAACGGTATCGGTGCTCTATAAATCACTGTATTCTCCCGTCATTTTGTTGTCATTCGGTCAAGTTGTGAAATTAGGTTTGGGATTAAGCCCGTGCTCACATTCCGTCCTTGGTGAAGACTCCATGTTAAAAAAGCAGAGCTCGAAATTCTCCTCTCTGTATGTGTGCAGAGAGGACTGCAAAAATATGTGCACATTTTTGTACACCGAACCTCAGGGGGATTAAAGTACTGTGTGTTATTCAAGTAATGATTTGTGCAGACTAATGGATAGCCATGCTTTGTTTCACAGCGAACTTTATTCTTTTGGCAAAATAACTGCTCTTTAATTAAAACATACTATGGTTCAATGTAAATCGGTCTGAATAATCAACCAAACTATCTTACTTAACCACCCTTTGTCATATTTGTGTTACTGCCATCAAATCAATTTTTTTTTTTTTTAAATGTCATCAGTTGACCATGTCTTGTGCCATCTAAGCTTTTTTGTGAGTAAATTGCATTTTGTTTTTTGTTTTTTTTGCACAACAATGTTGTGGTTTTCTGTCTCACCTCACAGTGAGAATACCCTCTGTTCAATTGTGAGCCCAATTCCCTCATTGGTTAAGCATTGACCCAAACAAGCATTAAGTCTGATGGATCAACCACCCTTCATTTTGCACATTGTCAGCTGGAGTCGACTAGAACCCCCGTGACCCTTGTTTGGATAAAAGGAGTACAGAGTAGTGGAGAATTTGTAGAGTAGAATTTTATTGAAATTGACATTTCCCAAACACTGTTACATTCAAATATAAACAGAAATGAGTATTTAGCAAATCTCCATAACACTATTTTATTTTTCATAGAAGAAACACTTTGTTGATACAGCAAGAGATATTTTGCCATTTTGTGGAGAAAAAAGAATCGTTTATTTTGAGTGGAACAAAAAAACTTTCAGCAACAACTTTCATAGCTTTTGACAACTGATTAAGATAATTGGCAGCGGGTTTCAGGAAATAAATCATTTTATAGAGACACTATCTCTGAAGTAAGTTACAGTCACAAATCTGTGGAAAATTACATCTAAAAATTGTGGACAAATTGAAACAAATATTACTCGATATAGAATAGTCAATATTTTCAAGGTCCCAATATCTACAGTGTCCATTTTTTTTTATAATCTCAAAACGTTCATGATCTCAAGGCTCTCTGACGGCGCTGAATTAAAAACAATAGCGCTGTTCTCTACTGGATATCAAAGCAAGGGCTCGGGAACACTTCCAGAAATCAATGTCTGTCAACACAGTTCATCACGTAATCCACATATGCCATTTAGAGCTGTTTGAAGAAGCCATATGTGAACGCAATCCAGAATCACTGCCATCTACTCCGGACCAAAAATTGTTTAAAATGGTCAGGGCTAAATGGAAAACTATTCTGTTTCTCCAATGAGTCAACACTGGAAATTATTTTTGAATAACCATTGACACAGTGTCCCGTGGATCACAGAGGAGCAGGGACATCCAAATTGTTATCAATGCACCGTTTATAAGCCTCTGAACTGATGCAGTGAATGTGTACAGTTGTGCTGCTGAGCTTGCACTGTAGACTGCAGTCTCAACTTTTTCGGTTATGAAGCAAGGAGGAATGGACCTATCTTAAGAAAATTCCAATAACTTGTCTCCTAGTTTCTCAGCTACTTGCAGACAATTAAGAATAGTTGATGCTAAGTGATGATGAACATCATGTTCCAACTAAAATGTGTTGCTGCCATGTAAATCAATATATGATTTACATGAAATGGTATGTCAGTTCCAAAACTGCATGTGCTTTTGAGTTTTTCTTTTTTGTGTTAATGGATCTTTTTCATTTTAAGTTCAAATTGTTTTATATTTGGAACTGATCATAGCAGATCAAACCTATATTTTTGCAATCCAACATGATAAAGATCTATGGTTATACTGGGGGTATTCATTAGCCTAAAGCAAATAGTCTCCACTGTGTTCCATCGTCATCATCCCATTACTTGCCTTTTTTGTTGTAAACCACTCCAGAATGTGGGTTTGCTTTGCAACAGGATAACACCCTAGGATTCTACCGGATATGTAAGCTGGTTCTTCTCCCGTTATCTTCCTTCTGGGTTTAGAGATGTCTGATTATGTCCAGACTCAAGCAATTCCAATAACAATGTAAGCTTGGCCTCCTCGCCAAATGTTTTGGCAGATATGAAATCGGTACAAACAAAATCTGATTTGTGCATGCCCAGAGCCACAGCCCAGCATTACTGCAGTCACTACTGTAATTGCAGTCATGTATGTGTCGCAAGCCACATGTCACGACGAGCTCGGCCAATACTTTATCGTGCCACTTCGCATTACCTGCCGTACCGTCACCGTCTTTATGCCAAAACTGTATCATTTGAATTTCGGTCTCTTGTCCTGTGTTTACTGCATTTGATCGTGTGGGAGGCAGCACTGATTGCAAACATCTTGCCATCAGGAGATCAGTTTTCTGGATCGCTGTGATGAATGGTGTCTGCTGGTGAGAATGGATTTGTTCATTTCAATTAACCTACAGACAAAAAAGAATAAATACCGTATATATTTGCAGGTTTGCGATCAATGGCTCGTCTGGTTGGGGAAAAAATAGAAGCAGACATTCATCAAGACTTTGATAAAGCCTCTCAACTCAATTAACAAGTTATCTACATTGCAGTTAAAGTAGTTGATTAGCAGCGAATGTTCACAACAAATACACGTGTATATACCCTGATCAGAATGTAAATGTGTGAATGTGGATGTAAGTTTCGATCAACTGCATATATAAAAAGTAACAATTCTGTTTGAAAGGTGTTGAGCATCAAGCATTGAGCCACATTTTCACCCACTATATGTTCTTTCTGCCGACTCCTATTGCGTGTTGTGGAATTTATGGAATACATGCCCCCTCCCCCCATTTTAAAGCAGGATTGTATTCAGTGGAGTATTGCATTTTTGCATAATTGTTTCTGCTGCGGTCTGTTGTTCCACTTGGTAATGTAACGTTTTCACCAAGAAAATCTTCGCTTTTAGCCTGGGCTGATGTCTCACCAATAAATACCTGCCGTCAGCCTCAGTCCTGTAGCCCCCTACGTTGCAGAAGGCGTTGTTTTTGTTTGTGTCATTACTTATGTAAAGTGCACCTCTCACCAGACTAAAATAAGTGCATTTTTGTACGTTTTCATTTTGACTATATGCCCTTGTTTTTGAGTAAATGTGGAGGTTGTGGTTTTGAGTTTGTCGGCGGAGGTGTTGTTTGGGTGTGATGTGTACTATGTGGGGAATACTCAGGCCTGAGTATGAAATCGTAATGAGCCAGTTTTCGGTGGAAATAACTGTTGTTTAACTAACTTTCCAAAGCAGTCAAGAGACACGCTCACACGGGCCTAGGTAGCCCTGATCTCACCCTCTGTTTTATATCTTCTGTCTGATCAATGCTCGCAACTGACAACAGCACCAAAGCTTCCCTGATTGTTCCCAGTCAGAGGGTGTTGCATGCTGTCATGAAGCTTTGTCTTCTTTCTGAAGTTATTTACTGTTTGTTTCCCCCTCGATTTTCTGCTTTGTTCCTGTGTTTGTCTCGCCTGTATCTACTGATTGGTGTTGTGATAATTACAACTAGGATTGTGCTGCAGGCGCTCCTGTATGCTCTGATGTTTCACACTGAGCCATTGTTCTCTTCATTGGCTGATTAAAGAAAACAAACGCACGTCTAGGTGTTATTTTGTATATCTAACGGTGCAGAATAAATAGCACGACTGTGCAGTTTTATAAAACAGGTGTGTATCTCATGTTCTGGCACTGCTTTGATTTACATCTTGGAAAAAAAAAATCACAATTGGAGTCAAAACAAATACTATAAGTTCAGGAGATTATAATTAAAAAATTAAGAAAACCCAACTATGACATGAGCAATACAGAGGAGAATAGAGCTCTCTTTAAACAAGAAGAAACCTCTGAAAGAACCAGACACAGAGGTGGGCCGCCGTCTGCCTCGACCGGCCGGGGTGAGAGGACGGAAAGAAAAGAAAAGCACGGCACAGAGGAACAACAAACACACAAACACCGGTCAGGTTGATAAGGCCAGGATCCACAGATCAGACAGCAGCTGTGGGCTCAGAAGAAATATCATGGCAGACAGGACAGAGAAAGGCACTGATGGCGTCATACTTTTTTGGGAAGTTAAATCCAATAAGAATGGCTTCTGAAATTCATTTAAAGTTGAGATATAATTGAAATTCTGATTATTTATCTAAAGATATTTGCAATTAACAAGAAGAACTAATGTACTGTACTCTTCCTGTCAGTTAACCTGAGCAATGCATTATTAATAATACATGTTAATTTCATCAACAACAAAAAAAAGTCCTGATTGAAAAGTAAACCCATTTGTTTGTATTTGCTTTGTTTTGCAATTGCAAAGCAACAGCAGTTCTGGGAATCATTATGCCAGTGCTGCAAGTGTTTTTTTTTTTTTTTATTGAAACAGTTAATATAATGTTAAGCATTGTGTCAGAGTTGAGTTGAATAAATGTTTAAAGTTCATTTTCTTTATGACTGTGCTCGATGAAATGCCCTGTCAATATAACTAACATGTAGGGAGCACAGAGTTTCTTTTCTTTGTTTTTTTAAACCTCTTGCCTTTGAGCAAGAGGTAGTAATGATCAGAACTTTCACTGAGATGATGAGACTGGCAGATACGGAACGAGGAAACACAGCATAACCCGATTATCTACATTGAAAAAAAGCGCGGGGGGGGGGGGGGGCGTCACATCAGGCTTTTCTAATGCAGGAATACCTGCATCGATTTGGCTGCGATTCCCTCCCAGCTTTGCCCCTGATTCAACCAGTTTGAATCGATGCAGCTGTATCTTAGACATTAAGCCCAGCGCATTGATTCCACTTGGTGAATCGTGACACCTCCTTTGTCTGTGTATGCATACGCAAGGACACACACACATGTTAATTTTCATATCGTTCAAGATTTTTTTATTTATCCACGAAAATGCCAGATGTTGATTTTAAGCATGACCGTGTATGAAGCAGAACATTACCCCACATGATTAACACACCCTGCTCTACATCTGCTTCACATGTTTCTCGAGGTCAGCTAGCAAGTTTCTTTTGTGACACTTGAATGTATGGATTTGTCCAGTTTTCAATTTTCAAGCCCCTCTCTCTCTCTCGCTCTCTCTCTCTCTCTGTCTCTGTCTCTGTCTCTCTCTCTCTCTCTCAAAATCAAAGCTTCAACCAAGTTGCAACCTTTTTGGCAGCGTTCCTCTGCAGGCCATTTCCAATATTAACCCATTGTATTGTCCACACTGCTGCAACCCCTGTGGACTGGTGAGACATCGAATGTGTCTGAAGGGAACATGGATTGCTATGGTCCCCTTGGGAGCTTTCAGAAGGAATGAGATGGATGACACACTTTCACTAAAGCGCCACACTTTTCCCTCAGGCCAGATCTGCTAAGGATGCTTTTGTGCTAAACCATCAATACATGCACAGATATTACGCAGATGTGCTGTAACAGTGACTGGATTTTTTATTTTTTTTTACATGCTTTGAAAGTCAACTAAAATAATCATTTCTTGCCGACACTTGTCTGGCATACACATATATAGAGGTCAGTGCCATGGGTCCCACTCAGTTTGAAAGCAATTCCCCTGAGTATTTTCGAACAACTACAAAATGCGGCTCCACAATTAAAACATGTTCCGTCGTCTTGGGAGGGCAGGCATCTCCTTTCAGACCCTCTATTGATTAAAATCAATATGGTCCCATTTCATCAGCACCACTGTCCTTGTGCTTACTGGTGTCTGTCTTGCAGAGGGCCTTTGGGTGTGTGATGAACTACAGCTTTCTTTGGGAAGATCCATTCCTTTTGAGGTGATTGGGTTAACGTGCTCCCCTGAGCCATGATATGTATAGCCGCCTTTTTCACTGCATCATTTGTCTGCTTCATTGATTAGAGGTTCATTGAATGCAACAATGCAACAAACCTGGCTGTGCCGTCGGTTCCAAATGTGCAGGGAATATGAAACACAATAGGCATTTCTTTGCACGCTGTGCTGAGCGGATTTGTCCATTTCCATGTGTGTGGCTTGTGCAAATGTATGATTATATGTTCTTCGGAAAGTGGCGTCGACCACTGATGCATGTATTTTTAATTGCCCGGCCAGTGTGAGAGTTTGAGGAAGAGGCCCCTGGACAGAGGCTGAGCAAAACTCAGCCATGCTGTCCTGTCACTTAATTTGTTTCCTCTCAGACTGCGCCCCTCACTCTCTTGCTGTCTCTTTGTTTCTCTCTGTTAGTCTGAGTGGTGTTAGCTGACCTTCACTGGGACACAGCCATGACTCTAATTGCATTGATATGTCAGTGAGCTCCAGTGGTTGCAGGAGAGTATAGCAATATTACTCCAAAGCGCTGTGGTGGTGCCATGTGTATTTTGCTTTCTTTTCACTGATGACTCACAGAATAAAGCAGCTGAAAAGAAATAGACAGACCCGTGCTTGCGCACACGTAGCTCTTCAAAATGAATTCTCAGTAGGATGCCCAAGCCACACCCAGGTGTACCGTATGCACGCAGAGCCTTTCTACCGTACTCCAGATTGGGATTAAATACATTGCCTCCATGTCATGTCTGATATGTTTGTGATGGTTTATTTTAAGTTGGAATGTCAACTCACTGCCTGCTGCTATATTTAATCATCAGTTAAGGCAGGGCATTATAATTCCTCTGCTTTCAATGTATTCATTAGAATTTCTCAGCAAAGAGCTCAGGCATATCTATTGAAGCCTTTTAGTTTGGCGTAACAGCAGAAAGTGTTTGATTTGCATATCTATACATCTTTATTCTGTGTTAAGTGCCACAGTGGTTTGCACTGTTATCATTCATTGAATCTGTCTTGGCCTTCATGTTTGGAGTTTGCATGTTCTCCCTATGCATGTATTACAGGACCCGAATGTTAACATGTGTCAGTTTTTTGATGGACTGGCCACATATTTCTGTATTTTGGACTTGATTAATGGATGCATTGTTACCTTATACGGTATTTTCCTTTGATGTATCATGCATACTGTAGATGAGCGCCATTTATTTGTCTTATATTGGGCTCAAACCGCTGAATAAAGAGCAGCTTTAAATGCAAAAGAAAATAAAAAAGCTTTTAATGATATTGCTTTTTAATATTACCATCGTTCCGCTTTGCAGCATGTTGTCATGACCCTTTGCTTCCTCCTTCGTTTTGATTGTGATAGAAGTTGATTTGATCACATTTTTTCCCTGCCAACTTGTGGGTGGCTGTTCGCACATACTTCTGCCCTCAGGCTTTTGTATGTGCGTGTCATATGCATTCATCAAATAATATCTCTGAAATCAAGTGGGAGCAAAGAATTTGCATATCGCAAAATTCAATGTGAATTAACTATGCTTTTGTTCATTAGTATTGTTTTAGGACAAGCTAGTTTCCTTATAAATGCTGCCATTATCTATTCCAACAATACAATGATATCACTGGATTTAAATGAGTTGGGACGATGATCATAATCTGTATTCCACATCAGTGTATCACACAATCTTTCAAGTTTGTTTGTTTTTTGTTGTTGTTTTTTTAATTACATTTGTTAGGTTTCATTTGGAAATGCAGTATTTAATTTTGACAAAATATTTTGCTCTCCGTAGTTTCATTTTTATGTTATTTTGTTAGGCAGAGTCCAGCAGATTGTTATATTGTATTTAACCTCTTTTTATACAGAAGTCATTATTTGGACAATCCTCAGAATAATAATTGAACTAATGACTATGAAATCCTACAAAATGGGGGTAATCAAGTAATTGTGATTACCAGATCTTGTGCATTTATGTGAGCTACGGGAGTGATTTAATTGGAAAGACTTTGGTCATTTAAAAACACAAAAATGTTTGTTGATGCCAAAGGTCTCTTCATTCCAGAAGTGACTTTGTGTAGATTGTCTGCTGTTGTATATCACGTTTGCTGTATTTTGTCATCTTCTTTGGTTTATTATGCAAGTGCAGATGCCAATATAGAAGATAAACTCGTGTCGGTGAACAAATACATCGGTTTTGTAAAAGAATATCTGTGTTAGTCTGTTTTGTTCCGATCAGGTAACAACAATTCCTCCAACACCAAAAATATCACTGGTCACATGATCAATTCAGTAATCTGACGTCTCCACAAAGATAAATAAATGAGCTCAGTTATAGGGAATATCATTAGAGTCTTCAAGTGTCTGCATCGCAGCTGTTTGCACCTTTTGGTATGGCACCGAAGACGGATCGGTGTTTTGGTAAGTCAGTCTTTTTTACCACTTAAATTTGGCTTAAAAGAGTAAATGACTGCTATTCTTATTTGAATGAGCACATTTGTAGTATTGAATAGATAATTTGGTTATTTGGTTCACCATTGTGCAGACAAAGTCCAAACAGAGTTGCTATAAATCATCTTTTCACACTGTCACTTTAGCGGCGCTTGCCATTTTGCACATTTTGATGAATCAATTTTGAGTTTCCCTTTTTTTTTTTTTTTTTCAAATAAGTCCAGACTGCTTTGATATGTCTGAGACTGTGCTGTCACACACATTGTAGTCTGTCCTAACTAATTTTGCTGTATTTCTGACAAATTGTCCTCGCTTTTTGAAATAAAAAACCAGCTTTATCCTTCAGTAGGAAGAAAATTGAGAACCATTTTTCCAGCTGGTGGTCTTTGTGATTTTTCTCAAAAGGGATGAGGTTGAAGGACAGCTGAGAGGTGACAGTTGCAGCAGCAAGCAAGCAAGAAAGAAAAAGAAAAAAACTTTGCAGACAATTTCCAGACAACAAGGGAGAAGAGAAAAGTAAATGAGATAAAGGAGCCGGGAAGAAGTGTACAGTTGTTTGAAAGAGGAAAACCTGTGTTGATGGGGACAGGCTGGTTACCAGATGGGTTTTGTCAGAGGGAGAGCGAGGGGAACAGAGAGGGAAATGGTTAAGAGATGGAGGCTGATGTGGCTTTCTGTAATGCGATATGGCAGATGCGATTTTATTTTTAGGACACAAGGCCCCAGAACGATAGGTTTTATAGGGTTTTGAGTGGGTTGATCTTTTTAAATATTCAACTTCAATGAAATATGGAGCATGACTCCAGGCTGTTTGGAATTCATAAGTCTGTTTTGCAGGACTGGCCCTGCATATTGAGAGCTGTCAGAATCGGCCTGAGTGTTAAACATAACCCTTCAGCTGGCAGCCGAAACAATGGCAAAAAGAAACACCTCAGTGGGAATACAAAAGGCTCAGAGAATGGAAGTCTTCTATTGGAGGCTGAAATATTTAATCACTGGTAATTTAACGTCAAGGCAGAAAGTGATTCTGTCCTATGCTGTATTCTGCGTGAACCAATAACGTCACGCGGATTAAGTTTCTTCTCTCTCTCTCTCTCTCTCTCTCTCTCTCTCTCTCTCTCTCTAAATATCCTTGTGGGTAATGAATTGGTTATCAATAAAAATGTGACTGATCTTCGTCTGAGTGCTGGCGCTTTTGCGAAAATAACTGCTTTTTTTTGTGTAATGAGTAAAAATGTGAACCGTGTCATTTAACCGAGGAACACACAGCCACCAAAACCAAAATAATAAAGGATCAACACACCAGAGGTGCTACTTGGCTTGCTATCTCCTACCTGGACGTTGAAGAAATTTGAGTTGCAGCTGAACATCTTCTGAAACGTATGAGTCTATAAATAGAGCAGATAAAAGTTTGTGGGTTTTTTTATTTATTTTTTTGATCTAAAGCGGTGTACTAGTGAAGCTGTCAAAGACAATCTATGGCTGGTAGTGAATGTACATGTGCTTTACTTATTCCCAACTCGCTTTCATGATCCATTGTAGTCATTTCGTACAAGGACTAGTTCATTGGCTGTGCATCCGTTTTACAACATAAACTTCCTCTTGGCTATTGAGGTTATTAATCCATGTCACCTGCAGATTGCAAGCTAACAGAGCTGTGTGCTTCCGCCTATCTGTCGGTGTGTCTGAGGATGCATTTGGAAGTGTGTTTCAGCTTCATGTCTGGAGGCGTGTGAAGGATCAATATTTTCCTCACCCAGTGTGACAGGTGTCCACTGCTGGAGAAAGCGGCTGATAGAAAGCCTTAGTTAGTGTGAAGTCACCGAGGGAAAATACATATGCATTAGACTAGGACTGCGGGGGATATTTACCAGCAGTAACCGTACAAACAACAACAGGTAGCAAAGCCTGAAACCAAGACATGTTTAATTCATGGCTGATGCAGTAAAGTACACCATCTACACACCTGTATCAGTGAAATAGCCTGTGCTTATTGGGTCTGTGTGTTTGTGTTTACCCCTCTGCAGTGATATGTGTCCATCAGGTTGCTTGTGCCTGATATCTCCTTTGCTTTCGGGATATATGTGGGAGAGACACACACACACACACACACACGATCCCAGGAAATGATGCTTTCCCTGTATGAGGAAACATCCTCAGTCCATTACCCTGCATGTAGACATAATTAGCGTAAAGCAGGAGGAAGGGCCCGGGTTGCTGCAGCCATCTGCCAGGTGTACCTCCTCTTTGTAATGCAGGCAGATGTATTCTTTTATATTGTGGGGGAAAAAACAAAGCCTTTTTTGTATTGCTGACCATGGCCTCCAGTAAAGATTTGTTTTTATATTTTAAACCTTTAAGTTGCTTGATCTAGGTAATAAAGACTGCATTACTCACACAATCAATTGCATTAATTTACTTTCCCTCAGATCATAGTCTTGCCATGATATACCATAAGCAAATTGCTGCACACTGTTTATATTGATCTAAATCGGCAGTCTGTCAAACTGTTTGGAAAAGCTTTTGAGGCGATGTTACTCATGTGTCTTTAAGTTTGACAATGAAAAGATCGCTTGTGGGGTCCATTAAAGCAGAAGCTTTGGATTATCGCTGTATTCTCACTAGACCATCCGATACATTGCGAGCTAGTAGTGAGTGTAGAGTAGCAGTACTAGTGATAGGGAACCAAGCTCACTTTGGAGGCATTGTTAGACTCACCAAGGCGTGTTAACGTAATGTCATGCTCCGCTGAACCTCACAGTGACTGGGGTTCTCACTGAGGGGCAGAGGACTTGAGGGACATCCAGCTCAGCTTTTTCATATTCCTCACATCCCTCTTATCGGTTTCTGGCATCAAAATGCCCCAATACTAGGAGCAACTCCCAGTTCACTTTGTCATGTACCACTGCATTTTAATATGTGCTTATAGATCGTAGGTGGGGTGTTGTCTATATGATTTTTTGTCAATATGCATGTGGGCCTATGCTTGTGTGAAGGTCCTTGCCATGTCCAGTTAAAGTGTACTTATGAGCATGTAGTCATAGAGAGTGACCGACAAATGTAGCACGCATACTGATCACTACTTCTGGTTCATATTAAAGTGTAAGGTTATTTTCAAGCCTGAAATACCAGGAGGAGCCTTTATTTTCCACCCATGTTTCAAATTTGTTATAACTTGTGGATTTGGTTTTCCAGTAAAAAAATCACTGGAGTAGAAATACATATCAAAAGTTGCTTCGAGTCTTTGCAAATGAACTGTACCAAATTGAGGATTGTGAAAGGCCAACATCTTTCTCTTTTTGGACTGATTATCACTGTAACTTAATCAAAATGTGTGCTTTTGGCAGGACTGGTAGGACGTAATACATGCCTCTCGGGCTGCAACTAATTATTATTTTATTCTCAACTAATCGGAAGATTACTTTCTGAGATTCCAGAGATTACATGATTATTAAATAAAATAGTGAAAGATCCCACCACAAGTTCCTGGAGCCCAGTTTGAATAATTCTTATTTTTGTAACCGAAACTTTCCAACATACAAACCAGAGAGATACGGCACGTTCTCACAATCTGGAGCTATAGTTAACGTCGGCCGCCTTTTTGCTTGATAAATAACTTTTTGTTGTCACAATGGATTTTTGCGTTTACTGTTTCCGTGCTAGTCGGCAGCTTTTCAACTAGCTGCTGGCTACGCGTACACACACAAAATCAAATGCCATTTTCAGTCATATAATCAACAGACTGGGACATATGCTTGTAAAAAGCTTGCAAATGATGCTGCTTTTACACCAAGATTATGATGTACTCTGTCTGTATTTCAACAAAGATATTAGGGGTTGTTAAATGTGCGAGAGGAGAGACAGAAAAGGAGGGAGGCAAATCACAGCTCAACAAAGGAAAACACTTTGATATGCATTAGAGAAGGACAGGCCTCAGTTTCCTATACCGGTGCTGTTTTTCACATTACCCATAGGATTTGTTATAGTGTTCTTCCAACAGTCCATCCCCTCTCTCTCTCTTTCTCTTCTCTTGAAAACTCTGTTTTCAGGTCCAAATTACAATCATTGGTTCCAAATCACGCCACTATCTTGAGGCTATTTATTCTGTGCACCTTGTCATCTTCTCAGTCATCATTACATTTCTTCTGCTGCTGTGCTCTTTCAACTCGGCGTATTGCTCGTTGCTTCTCTTCGTTTTTCTTTTTTTAAACCCTGCGTGCTGTTTTGCCGTCTCCCCTACGTGACAGAGAAGCGAGATGGACCACTCTGCACACACACAGTTATTTACTACAAACAAGCCAGGGACAAACCTTTGGTGACTGGTGTATTGCCAGGTAATGATCTTTAATTACAGTCAGTCTAATACTCCCAGGCACACTAACAAGCAGTATGCTGGCTGTTACCTTTTAAAAGACATGTAGGGGGGTGTCATGACACATTTATGACACCATGCAGCTCCTGATTGTGGCTTTCCTTTGCGCAAGCCTGTTGTTTTTGTATGAATTCGTAGCTTTTAACAGCACATCACCCACTATCTCTTTCCATCCAACCATTTCACTCTATTCAACTCGGATTTCCCAGCGGACCATGGGGGCAGGGCACATCTTGGACAGGCCGCTACAACGCTAACCACCACACAACTGCACCTGTTTTCAAAAAACAAATAATGCTTCTGTAATTTACACCAGTGACACATGGTTCAAACATTTCTTTGTGCAATTCTCTAAAATAACTAACCATGAAGCATTACATATAATTGTTTCATCTGTTCTTCTTTATACAGCTTATGGTCAGAAGCCACTGAAACCCAAGTCTTTATACCAAGTGTATTTCACAAAGAATGCAATTGAGTTTTTTGAATATGACCCAAACATCAATCTGGAAACTGGCCCCAAATGTTTCACTTGTAAATGTGATAAAACAGGGCGAAATAGTCATCATTAGACAGAACATGCCGTGCCCTGCCAAGCCAGCTAGCTGTGTTTTGATTTATGGCGGGTGTAGAAACGTGCGTTTGATCTTGCTAACTTCAACTTGTTGTGTCAGTCACTCTGGAGAGAGAAAAAGTCACTTCGCTGTCTGTATTTTTGTGAGTCTGCTTGACGACTCGCTTTTTAAAGTGATCAAATGCAGCAAACTTCATAAGAGTGGAGAGAAGGGGAGGGAGTGGGAGATGAGAGGAAAGGCTCATCTGCATCTGTATTTGAAGTGGCAAATGCAAATGGACCAAATGATCTGACAAGAGGAAAATGTGAATTCCTCTCTGCAGCTATTTGCAGATGAAAAAAAAAAAAAATATTGCGGGGAGGATACTGCATTTCTTTATTGGACAGGGCTTTTGACGTTACTGAAAATGCCATCCTATCAGACATAAACCACCACGGTTCCATCTTGAAAATTCCCAATGATATTTCCAAACCATTCAGAACAGCGATTAGTCTGTTTTGTTTGAGATTTTTCTTGTCTCACGCTGCAGCACAGCCAGTGTCAGTAGCTGGGTAAAAGGCTGTGAGCTTTGAGACTCAGTTTAAAGAAACTTTTTTTTTTTTTTTTTTACAGCAAAGCTAAGAGCAAGAAGAGGCACAACAAACTCAGTCTGCCAGCTCTCTTATGATTGTTTTTCAACTGTTTCTCTTCTCCAGTCTGGCTTCCAGCGGAGTAAAGGACCACGTCGGACTGTTGACTGTGATAGACTACTAGTTTGCCACAATCACACTGGGCTCAGTGGTTTACACACATAAGAATGCCCGTCTCCAGGCATTGTCCTGTGTTGACTGTTTCCCTTCAACCTCTTAACAACACTCCATGTAGATGAGTTCATGGTTTCCGAAGTCTTGGCAGTATTGTTTTTTTTGCAGTCAGAGAAAGAAAGAGACAGGGAAGCACGACTGCATCCGTGACTTTAGCTTCCGTCTCTCTCTGCAGAGACTCGCAAGCTTCAGCTAAACTTTTTTCCAAACACCAGGAGAGCAGGAGAAGCAGCAAAGATAAATGAGGCAAATGATCTTACCCGAGATAATTTAAACTCCTTTCTGCTGGGTATTTGCAGATGGAATAAAGAAATGCCTTGTGCACTCTTTAATATTGAGCCTGGAAAGTTTCACGGTGAGCTGCCAACACATCAAGGTGTGAAGATGAGCTGTTTTAAGAGCTGCACAATATTCCACCTAAATACTGGCATTTTTCTGTGTGCATGCTCGAAATTCACATCATTGATCATGTGATGTTAATCAAAATAAATGGTGCATGCTCACACACAAATAGAAAAAAATACTCTGTTCAAATTAGTTTCTTTTATTTAACACTTTTGCACGAGTGCGTATTTGAACAGAAATGTGATTTATCAGCTATTGGGCCCTGTTTATGTGACACATTTAGAGTAAAAATGTCATTTTTGTTTCAAAATAGTTTTGTGTTTACACCATTTTAAACATTTTAAAGGCTCAAACAGTGTATAAGTTTGGGTTAACAAGACTATTCCGTGCGGAATAAAAAATCAATTACCGTATTTTCCGCCCTATAAGGCGCACCTAAATACCTCAAATTTTCTCAAAAGCTGCCAGTGCGCCTTATAGCCCGCTGCGCCTTATATACGGACGATTGTTCTACTCAAGACTGCTATTTGACAGCTGAACAACCAGAAGCTTTTATTTTGACAACTCTAACTTCAGAGCGGACGACACTCCGCACAACACCTTAATCACTCATGGTTGCACACCAACATTCTAACAAACCAAAATAAACTAGATGAAATAATTACTCCCTAAACTGGGGAACAAAAACACAGCATAAACACAATCAACACAACACCAAGCCCAACAACGAGCCACAATAACCTCCAACAACACAAAACATGAATTTGTCGCTGCAAGGCATGATGGGACATCATGCCTTGCAGCGACAAATTCAACCTGAGCTCCTCAGTGCAGCCGATAGAAACTCCCATAATTCATTGCAGCTGTTTGTGGTGTTTTAAATGCAATTATTGGGGGTTATATTTGGTTTGTGGTGTCGGTAATAATTGTGTTGTGTTGTGTTTTTGTTGCTTAGTTCATGTAGTTTAGTTTATTATTATTATTATTATTACCGGTAGTTGTAAGTTGTCAACCAGTAGTGAAGAAGGTTTTGTGTGTAGTGTCGTCCTGGCATAGGCTTCAGGTAGACTATTAAAATAAAGCGTGTGCACCTCTCTGGGTGTTAGAATCAGTGGAAAATGTAACCTAATGGCTTTGAGCTAAAAATGTTGCTGACCACTGGTCTATTCCATAAGGCGGTGCGCCTTATATATGAATGAAGTTGTAAATTATGTCAATCAATGTAGGTGCGCCTTATAACCCGGTGCGCCTTATAGGGCAGAAAATACGGTAGATGATCACAGTGGTCAACATAGTGTCTGACTTCCTGTAATATTTTAAAATTAAAAGCTATCCGATGTTCAATACACAATGCACCCATGGGTATTTTCACTGCAGATATGCCTGATTTATAAAACCACCACTCACATAATTTTAGAACAGAGCTATTCAAAATGTCAAGTCCATTTTTTCCCCCCATATTGCAGTATATGATGTTACATCATGCATTTTTTTGTTTTTTGTTAATTACTTGTTCCCCCTGTGCCAATAGGAAATGTATGTTTGAAATCAAAAGGTGGTTGTATGCTATTGTATATATGGTACAAATTTTGCAAATACTTACCAGTAATAGAAAAGCTTTCTCAAAATCTACTATCTGATGATAAAGCGATTGTGGAAAGAATTGTCCTTACTAAACCTTTTAAAGCCGGTTAAATGTATCATCACCAACTTACTTTTTAGAAAAACAAGAAAACTCCCCACTTTCTCCTAGCTGCTCTTTGTGAAAGGCAATAACTGCAGCAATAAGCTATTTTATTCACAAGGACATGCTCCCATTTAGTGTTTTAAAGAGCTCGATTTAGATGGATGGCAATGATCCTATAATCGAGGTAAACAATACCCAGTTGGCAAGATTTAAGAGAAAAATGCATCCGTTTTGGAGACCGTCCCAAGTATTGGCCTTCTGGCCAGGGCTGATTGTTCAAAAGGAAGTCCCCCAATTTTTTTCAGAGTACATTTACAGCCCTCATCCATATGTGGACGAGTGTTTTCTGAAGCCTCTTTTGTCGCTCCACGGGGAGCCGTGTAAACTCTGACCAATTGCCAGAATTGGCGTCTCTTGAGTCAGCTTGATTTGAGTGCTCGAGATTCTGAGGTGGAGACGTTTGTCCTGCTCGTCGTGTCTGCTGGATGCTGGTCACTCTTTTGGCTGCTTACGACCATAACGCGGCCGGATTTATGACGGGGCTGTCTGCCGCTGAGTCGCAATGTGAGGAAAAGGGACAGTCGGCTTCCAGAATGTGTGAAATGAAAAAGATATGTCTGGGTGCATTGATTTTTTTTTTTTTTCCTGAAAGCTTCCAGTGTTATAGGAGTGCATTGCTAAATCGATGTGATTCAACTATTGATAATGTGGCAGTTTTAGTGGGTAATTGAAATAAAAGGTGAAATGCAACCAAATATCAAGTTTAAGCTCAACTGGAATGTACAGAATAAATCTTCGATATCTATTTATTACATTTTCTTTAAAAACATTTTTTTTTTTTTTTTTTTTTTAAACAAACCTTAGATCATATTGTCAGTGAAGGAATAAGCGCACACCCCGGTCATCGCAGCATGTGCTCAGTTAAAGGCGGCAGCTTCGCCTTCAGATTGCCGACCATCCGCAGTTAAATCCTACTTGAATCGTTCTCTGGTACAACCTTTGTCAGCTACTGGTTAAAGGAGTGCAACCTGTGAAATGAGGCATGTTTTACATCTCTCAAATGTGTTTTAGAACTTAGTTGAAGGCAAATGTTGAGAAACGTCGAGGCTTCAAAGGAAGGGGCAGCTCTGTGTCACAGGCGGGCCGAGTGAGAAGAAACTGAACTTGCCAGCACTTTGATCATGTCCACCAGTAAAGGCCAGAGAGCCCTGTTAGGGAGAAAAAAATCCTACTTTTGGATAAGAGGTGTTATTCAAGTGTGGGGTTTTTTCCATTTCTTTTTGAAGTGTAAATCTATATGTGCGCATAGCACTTATTTTTAACACGTTTTTTCCATAAATGAGCATTAGGGCTGAAAATAACTGAAATGTTAATCAATTCCAGTCAATTATGATGCAGATGTGAATTCAGATATTCATATGTTGGATTTTCGTCACATCTGATGTCTGACGATACCAGATTCAACGACCCCCTCCTGTTGAAGATGACAGAAGTTCAGATTTGCACAGATATATAAACAAGGCATCAAGAATGGAAATGGTTGATAAGAGGAAGGATAATTTTTCCAACATCAGCTCTACATCTGCGACTGTCATTTGTAAATGTGTGTTTGCGAGGAGGTACCTCCGAGCAGAAAGCAGCAGAATTGATGGGGATAGATGGCGGGTTTTTTACGGGGAGGACGGAGAAATCAGGATGTGATAGGGAAATTGTGGAGGGAAAGGATCGACAGTGGGAAATAATTGTCATGTGTTACAACAGAGGCTGCTACAACAGGAAGAGGGAGACAGAAAGGGTTAGATAATGAGGGGAGACTTGGATTTTCAGCTGTGCTATGGCAGCAAACTCCACTCATTTCATCCCTTTAAAATCCTCCCACTGCCTCTTGTTTGTCTAACGAGCTTTTGTGTGCCCGCGTGTGCGTGCAAGTGTGTGATCGTCGGCTTTCTTTGCTTAATTTTTCAGTCAGTTCCTTCTTGTCTGCTCTCTTTCACCCCTTTATCCTTATTTATTTGTCAGAGGTTGTGTTCAGGGACGTTCCTTGTCATTCGTCAGCTCAGCCCATAAAACACACTGTCATGACTGACTGGCCACGCTCCAAACTCATTACCGATTGGCTGACAGAGCGGGTCGCTCTGTTCTGCTCCGGTGTGTTTGACTCCTGTTTGCCAGACATTTCAGGCTCAGGAAACTTTAAATGCAGTGGTGTCTTTCCCGGCGCCACTCCTCTCAGCCTCACGCTCAAGGTCACATGAATATGGATTTACCCTCTCCTTCCAGCACCCACATACTGATGATGAAGTCTAAGATCTACTCAGAGGGATTATAATTCAGAACGTAGGTCTGATCTTGGCATCTGGGCGTCGCTCTGTTCCTCTGTCTGTCTGGCAATGTGTTTTAAAGAATAGGAGAGATGAAGAGGAGCACTGTAGAGGTAAAGCGCTGAGATGAAGAGCAGAGGAAGGAGAGCGGCTGCTGATGATAGTGGGATCAGGGGGGGGGCGGGCACGTAAGAAAAGAGACTTGGAGATTGGAAAAGGGCAACATACAATCTTATTGAGTTTCTGTTGTGGTTGATCAGCCATATCCATTTCATCATATCAAGCCGGCTCCATGCCGCAGACGGCTGCAGGAAATGTATCCTCATCAGTGTGTGTATGCATGCTGTACACTGCCGTGGTGTTGGAGTAGCCACATTACTTCATGCATATGCACACTAAAATCTTAAACATTATTGCTTGATGACACCTGTCTTGTGAGCGCTTTGCATTTTCTTTACCCTAACTTGCTTTTCTTTCGTCCTCCTATTTGTGCCGCTTGTAAGTTGACATGTAATCCGATTAACCTCCGTGCCGCCGTTCATTTAGTGAGTCAGTCAATCATCTCCTCCTCACTGTCCTCCCTCCTCGTCTTGGCGATGCTCACTGTTTTTGTCTCCCATTTTTTTTCCCACTCGCAGAAAACAACAAGGCACCTTTACAAAGGTCCCGCTCCCGGCAGAATATAAACGCCAGCTCGGCGGCGGTGAAAGCTCCCCCCGCCAAGGAGGCCCATAACGAGTATGAGGCCCATCCATCTACAGCCAGGGCCAAGGCTCCCGCGTGCTCAGAGGCGGGCCGCAGGTACAGGAACATCCCAGGTCACGGCCATGGGCTGGACAGAGAAAGGCTGGTCGACAGAGAGGTACTTAAACCAACTGAAAAAGAGATAGAGGTTGAAGAGCCTCCGGCCCTTCGACCCCCCTCCTCCACTCCTGCGGTCAGCAGTTGTGGCACCAGTGGAGAGTCGGACGTCGAGGCTCTCCTCGCCAGGTTAAGAGCTCTGTGAGGTTGTTTTCTGATCTCTGAAATTATTCTTTTATCATTATTATTGAGCGCACACTATATTTTGACACATTGATTTTAATGTCCTCTGAATGTAACCTAAAAATATACTCAATATGTTAAGAGAGAGGATTTCATTGTTTCGTCACCTCTGTGGCAGTGACTTGTGAAAACCATACAACAGTCATCCCTGAACAGAGCTCTTTGTCACTCTCCAAAGCTTTGTTTTTCAGTTTGAGCCAAGGTAATTACACATTTTACCCACCTGGAACAGAGGGAGTACTTTCCACCACCAGGACCTCCAAACAGGGTAACTGTTCTTTACAGCCTTGGTGCAGCTTTTGTTTACTTACTTATCCGTTGTGGCTTTGCGGCTCAATCGCTCTCATTTGCCGTCACCAGATCTTTTTCGGCTTCAAACGTTTGCGTCGCCAAAGTCAGTCAAGCCAGCAGCAAAGCAAAAAGCACAGCAACAACACCAAGTATAGAGTTTCTCATTTTTTCATTAAATTCAGGTTAGATAGCGTTAGCACGGAAAATTTGTGTTTGCCTTTGATCATACCCAAGAATTCAACATGCAAGAAAGTTTGTGTGAAATATAATGGAAGGAAATCTGCAGACATCCAAGTTTCCAACTATCTTCAGTGGAAGTGAAGATGCCAACATGGCAACGCTGAAAGGAGGTTAAAAAAAAACCCATACATTTCTCTTTAAAAAGATCAAACATCAACTGTTGGGAGACACAGTCAATGTATGATTTTAGATATATAAGAAATACATATTTAAAGCTTTATTAAATCAAATCTAATATATTTAATATATAATATAACAAAATATACCAACACAGTTTGGACTGTGATGCTCAATGGTACAGCGAGAAATAAACAAGCTGAACAAACTGTCCTGCAGGAGTTCGATTCAGTCATTTTACAGTGTATAAATAAAAAAAATTTTTAAAAATCAATACTTCAAACATACAGATGTGTCACGTTAGTGTTAAATGATACAATACCAACAATATCAACATAAATTCAGTTAAGTGCACTGCCAAAAAGGTTGTCCATCTTTTATAATGTCTAACACAATGTATTTTCCAATCGGCAACGAGAATGTTGTTCAGCACCTTTATTTGGTGCAAGTTTTCAAAAGGTATGTAATGTTTAAGCATTTCCTTTCAATCTGCTGAATGTATATCTTTTTTTATTGTATTGTCCTCTGTATTTCTGTGTTTAGTTAATTCTATTCATATTCATGTTTTGAGTCAGATAAACCTCATGCATAATTCTTCAACTTGTAATTTCTTTGTATTTTTTTTATGGTTTTCTCTTTTTTTTCATTTGTGGTGGGCAGGGGGGTGGGTTTATATCTTCAATTTGCCTAATTATAAGATTGTAAAGAACACATATAAAAATTATATATCTGAACATATCTGTAATTATGACACATGTCATAGCAGTAATTCTATTTGATATGATTTCAGTGGTGTCAATCTGTTCTTTGTCTCTGTCATTAGCCAGTGAGAACATCTACACAAAAACGACGATTCTCTGAGAAATGAAGTCTTAGAGGGGAAAAAAAGAGAAAAGAAACAAACTGACAACATGCTGATACAGTTTTTCTTCTGCATTCCTGCTGCAATCGCTCATACATTATGCATTTGTTATTTCTTTATTTGTACTCATCAGTTTTATAGTCCTATTTACAATAAAATAAAGCCAAAAAAAAGTTCATTTTTGTCTGTCTTAAATTACAAAGACGAAGTGAGTCTCTGTTTCTGCCTGGGTTCACCTTATTTTGTTTTTATTCTCATTGTTGATAATATTACTCACTCTGCTGAAACAGATCACATCCTCATTACAAGGTTTGCAGAAGAAGGTATACAACATGAATGATGCAGGTAAGCAGGACTAATCAGCTCCAAAAGGTCCCAGAACACTGTGGCAGAGTAAAATAAAAAAGCTTTAAAAAAAAAAAGAACACAAATGGAGCTGTCCCAAACAATTCTTCAAAGTGACAATTAATGTTGTTTCAAGCAGCCTTCTACTGTTTGGTTTTAAATCAGCTTGACCACATGTTTGAAGCGCAACTGAACCTGTGTTCACGCTTGAAGTCGGTGGGAAGATTGTGCCAAGTCAAATTAATCACAGGGTTCCTGTGGATCAATTTCGATTAATCACGATTGAATATCATCACTTTTTTTTATATGTTGTAATTCAGATTAATTTCGCATATATATACATGTTTCCCATGTTTAACACCTTCACCAGGTCAATGTTAATAAACAAAAACCTTTATTAAAGCAAATGTTTATTCACATTAATGTGGCCCCGGCGTGTTGACATCGTCCGAGAGGAGATGCAGGAGGTCAAACTGCTCGATCATAAATGTTCTCTTTGATCAGTAAAACATTTCAGCAAAAAGTGTTTCTGAAAACAGGCGAGAATTCCACTGCGAGTTTAGACGTTTTACGAAAGTACACGTATGCAAATGAACTTGAAGATGCACCCAACGTGCACTGCGGTGTGTTTCACATAGACAATGAATGGGAAGCAGGAAATAGACAGATCCTGTGGACATGTACATTAATTCTGAACGGCAAATAGGTGGAACATGTCGAAAGTTTGAATATTAATCATGATGATGGATTAATCTGCACCAACGCCTACATTTTGACAGCATACACACTGCATAAATGCACTTTGCAGTCACCCACTGTACTACCATAACCATGCTGGTATTTGGTACTGTGGTCTGGATAATTTGCAGCAGAGTACTTTAAGTGTTACAACATGTCTGCACTTAGATGTGCATCAGTAGTTCTTCTCAGCCTGTGACTGACCTTTGTACAGTATGTTCCACTGTTCTACAATTTATTTCTTGTATTTCTACAGTTAACTCTGGACCCCTTTTAAAAGGCAGTACTTTCGCTGAATAACTACAGCGAGCAGTGTCCTTGAAGAAGATTCTTTTTTTTTATTGAAGTTGCTCGGATCATAATTGCCTCCATAATAAGCTCAGTTTTCAAATGATTCATGAATGCATTTGTTCATAAAAGACGACCTAATCACATGTACTGCTAATAAAACGGCACCATATTTAATTTGCATGCAGGTTGTTAAAGGTTCCAAATAAAACTCGCACCTGAGTCTGCGCTTATGAGGAGCATGTGTGTGCTTTTGTCACCCAATTTTATGAATAAACAAGCTGTTGAAAGGTGCTGTGTTGAACACGTGTCCAACATAAATTTGGCTTTCCAGGAAGATATTAAATGTTAGAAAACCAAATCCCTGATAATCTGTGCAGAGATGTGTTCAGGCGGTGAAGGGAGAATTTTGCTGACCCAATATCTGATGGTGTGCTGGTGGATATGTTCAGCAATGGGAAACGGCACAAGAGAAACATCTTCCCGACAATGCAATCAGCAGTGGCTAACCAACCTCCCCCAGTGGCCTTGATTTAGCTTTAGCTGACTCCAGCGCACTTTTACAGAGCAGTTGAAAATCAAACTGAAGTCCTTTATAGGCCTAGGGTAGACTGTTAAAGCAGTCACCAACCCCCTCAATGCTGTTGTGTGTTGTTGTTGTTTTTTTTTCCCCCCTAAACATATGTTCTAAAAGAAGAGATATTTGCCGGGTTTTTTTTCTCTCACTCTTATCGGCTGCAAATTACTTTTTTTCAGTTTCACAATTCTCATTTTGATGTGGGAGATTATGTGTGTGGGTGTTATCCGTTGCTGAATGTGGTGATTCTCCGGATGTGCTGTGATGTTGATACAAAATACTTAATGTGCTGTGAATATGACTGTGATTTCAAAGGGTTTTAGGTTCTTATTGCTCCAAAAGCGGATGTCACTGGATTAGTTTTTTTTTGTTTGTTTTTGTTTTTTTTTGTTTTTTTAAGATGCCAGGGTCGTTTTATGCAGTTTCACACATATGTTTGGACTTTTCCACATTTTGTTAATGTTTGAAGTGAAATCAAGGAAATACAAGCATGAATGTTGCAGTTATCAAAATGATTACAGTGATAAATATTTACCCGGATACAAATGTGCAACACTCAGGACTTTGTTAAGTTGGCCAATGCCGATACACGTAAACGTTCACTTAACAACCCTGGACTCCTCTCAGTAACTGACAGTCCAAACTGGTTAATTGATGCTTACAAACTAGAGGGAGACGTGAGGCGAATATCAAGGTGCTTCCAGCTTGAAATGTCCATTTTGTGATAGTCGAGGAGAAATGGCAGTAAAAGAAAAAGGGAAACTGTGGCAGCCAAGAAAAGATCTGAATGGTCAAAAAATCCTCCAAGTTACAGAGTGTGTCAGGTAAAAAGGAAAGAAAATCCTCCAGTGTGACTGAAAGGAACATTGTGATGTTACATTCATCCGACCACATTGAAAATAATCATCAAGAAACCATAGGGCCCTGTTAGAGCCCGATATGTAACAACAACCCAAATTGTAATTTTAAAAGTGTAATAGCCAGTGTAATTTTATTAAATACATACATATTACATTCATAGTTAGTCAATTATGTATGAATAAAGGGCTTTTTACTTCAATGTACAATGTAGTATCATACACAAATGCATATATATATATATAACTGCCAATGAGTCTTCCACATCTCTGTAGAGATATTTTGGCCCACTCTTCTTTGCAGAGTTGTTTTAAATCAACATTGGAGGGTTTCTGATGAATAAATTCATGAAGCAGTGCAGCACTGAACCCTAAAATAATTAAATAGTGAAATGATTACATATGTTGGAGTGCTTTATTCTAATGGATTAATGATGCATTTAATGACATTTATATATTTGATTTTACTTAACATGTAATTAATTATTTAATGGTATATTTATTTATTCATTAAATTTTGGCACATTTAGTCCTCCTTACATGTCCACATCGCACTTTGTTTTTCTTATCTTTAATGTCTTTTGTCAGTTGTTTAAACAGGAACTTCCTGCAGCCTTTATCTGAGCCTCCCCACACACACACTCTTTGGTACAGCCAATCACATGTGATGGAACGATATTGATCACCTTGGTAAGTAAATAGAGGAGAAGTGTGTTTTATTTGTGTGTGTCTGTGTGATGGTTTATGATGTCCTCGGTTGTAATTAACACGGGAGGGGGGGAAAGAAGGGGGGTGAACTGGCCTGGCATTAAATGTTTTTCAATATAGTTATTGAACAATATATAATGTGTTTATAAATCACTTGAAATAGAAACTTCATCAAACTTGAAAAAGATCTCAAGAAACCAAAGCTATTAGGATTGTGTTTCTTTATATACCTTAAATATCTAAGCCGTTCTCAAACACAGCATAAATGCAGAGTAGTGTAAAATGAGACTTTAATCCAAACAAAAAAAAAAATCTGCTATGGGTTAGGCTGGTAGGGTATGGTTCTATCTTAAATCCATGTTAACATGCAGTTAAGGTCATTTGGTGACTTTGTTTTAAGTCGAGGCTCGTCTATATGCGTGGACGTGTACCCTACCTTCACCTCGAGTCAGCCTGGACTGACGCCAGTACTCTGTGACGTTAAGTTGGACGGCGCACTGTAGAAGCTTTTAGAATCGTCTGCTTTTTCCTATTTACATCTTAGATTTAAAGTCCACCAAATGCCAACTCTGTCCAGGCATGTCTAAACTATTGCCCACTGTTTGCGTATCAAATAGGAACTGAATATTCCTAATTAGTACTTTTCAGAAAATTATTACATTTCATCCCGGCATCTGTACAAGCCCACGTGTTTTATGGCAAATCAAGAAAATGACCAGCTAAACTGCTCGACACGACAAATGAAGAGGAGAAGGCGAGCATAAGGAGGGTAGGATCTTGTTATGCTGAAGGGAGCTTTCATTACTCACAGGCCCGTGTTCCATCCATGGCATTTATCTGTGGGCCCAATAAAGTGGAGAAAAACATATTGTGTAGCAGATTGCAATCTTGGCTTCTTTGTTTAGAGATGAAGTTGAAAATGTGTCGTGGATTTGTAGAGTAGGGTGGGTACAAGTCACGTCGACAGAGTTGTCACTCTTTCTTTCCCCCATTAGTCAAAAAAAGCCAGAACTCAACTGTGTTTATATCTGCCTGAATACATCTACTGTGGAATTTCGTTCTGCAAAGACTGCTTTCTATTTTCACGCTGTAGGGCAGGATCAGTTTGTAATCTACTCTTGATGGCGTCAGTCACAGCTGCAGAAAGAGGCTTGGATGGTTTAGGACGATGTAGCAATCCACCTCACCCGCTATGGAAATGTCCTAGTGCTTCTTATTTGCCTCGCCAAATTGCCTTTTGGAGGGAAAGTAATTGGTGCCCGGATTACAGTCGCTGTCAACGGGGGGAGAACGATGATCTTGCACCTTGTTGACAGCAGCTTCAGTGTCTTGTCGGCGTCTGTACTGGCAGTCTTCAGCCACAGCGCTGTAATGAAAGTGCGCCTGATCGTTCAGACACGAGACGTGTAACAGAGGCTCGTAGAGTTAGTCCCTAAGTGCAGACCATCTCTGAGAAATCAGAAAACTTTCTCGCTCAGTTCACTCTCCATCAACACTCACTTTAACATGGGATGTGATAATTATAACGTTTAACAGACGAGACACTGCACAGCTGCTCCAGTCTTATTTTTGACATCAAGAAAAGTTTTTGTCCTCAAAGTTGATGTTGTCGGAAACAGGAAAAAATACTGTTGATTTCAGTGAATTTGACAACCTCCAATCATTCCTTCTCAGTCCTCCACTGTTGATTGGCTTGTTGCCGGGTCTCATGATGACGACGTGTTTGTTTAACTCAGGGATGTTGAAACACGGCGACCTCTAAAACCTTTAAAGCGCTGGTACTTAATGTTATGGGATCCGCTGGTTACATCCCTCTGATTCATAGAGTATTTACGTTCTTAGTCCCAGTCACCATGACTTACCTTAAGAAGTATACTGCATACATAGGTAACTGTTTGCAGGTCACAAACGTTATGACCCTCGAAGCAATTTTCCCAAAATGAATGAATAGAATAGAATGAAAAGCAAATATCGATCGAAATTACTTCACATCACCGTACTACTGACTTTACTTCAAGGTAAAAATATAAAAAGCAAGCATGCTGATTAAAGTTAGAGCTATGCAGTAACTTTTTTGTTCAGTCATTAATTTGATCCAAGCTTCCATCCCCAGCCTCGTGGCTCGTGGTCTGGATGGAAGGAAGACCTACACATCATTGACAGGATAATTATAATGTGATGCGTTTATTTGTGGGATTGTTGTTCTTACTTTCACCACAATCCCGTGTCCTGAATTCATTGCGCTGCGTTGCATGCTAGAATATAGTTTATACTAGAAGAGAGCTCACCAACGGGCTTAAAAATTTATGAAGAATTTAAAACACCGGTGGAAATTTCTGCCCTTCGCACACTGACAGAAAAGCTCCTGCTGCCGGGAGATGGGCAGTTCTGACATCTGGCACATCCTTTGTTCGGTTTGTTTGGATGTCTTTGGTTCACATAGCATTCATAATTTAATTGAGCCACACTACTCTTTGTTTGGACGTCTGCTTTTCAAACAGTCTGTAGCTGCCTGTTGTGGTGCACACCAGGGTTTTAATAGCGGTGTTCACACCTCCACAAAAGGACCACACTGGCTGAGCTCTCACAACGAGGTTCATCATCACTGGACCAAATTTGACAAGTGGGAACGCATCCAAAAATAACTACAGTTTATGATTTCAGAGTTGTTATGTGCTACGCTGGTTGTTTTTTTGTTTTGTTTTTTTCCTTCCCTGGGACCTCTGTTGTTTGTCTGCCAACTGGTCCCAGCTCATAACCTTCATTCTTTTCTTTCTTTCTTTGAGAGCTGCTTCATTGTCGGCACCTTTGGGTAAAGGGAAGAAGAAGAAGAAAGGAAAAAAAAAAGTCCCATAATTGCTCTGTTTACTAATACAAGAATCCTTGAGCTCGCCACTTCTAACAAACTGAAGTAGATTGAGATTGTGTCTTTAGCACGCTCTTTCTTTTCTCAGTCTCTCACAAGCAAAGAGCTGGTGTGTTTTGGTTTTTTTTCCTCCTCTCTCTTTCTTTCTTTTTTTTTTTTTCCTTGTGAAATGTGAAGCTGCACCAGAGAGCATCACTTTGTGGCAGAACCTGACTAATCACTGTACAGCTCAAACCCACTCACCTTGTTGTCGGGCTCTGATCCAGGAGGAGACGGTTATTGTGGTACACCAACGCCCCAATACTGTCGCCCAGGGAGAAGAAGTCGGGCTCTCACTGTTCCTTCCCGTTTATTGATCAAACCACAACTGTCTTTCACCAAACATTCATACCAGCACAAAGCTGTGTTTGCCGTCGGAGCACTTAAATCAGCCACGGATTCTTCTCACTCTCCTTATTATTCCCCAACTTATTCTCGTCTCGCAGCATTTCTTGAAGCGCCACGTTGCCCTCTCTTTTCTTCACCGGGGCTACCACCATCTGTCACTGCAGGTGTTTTTGTGTTTCCTGTCTGCGTTTCTTTGATCACTACTGCATTCCACCGGTGTAAATTTTTGCCCTCTTTCAGTTCTTTGTCTTTGTTGTGTTGTCTCGCTGAGATGTTTGTTGATGTTTTTGTTGTTAAAACGATAAAAGACAGAAAATTCATCCCTCGCTGTTTTTCAAACAAATGGCACTTTTTTGGCAATCATGCAAAATATCACAACAGATATTGAATACCTCGCTATTTGTCCCAATGGGCTGATTTATTCCCTCTTCAAACAGTTGAATAGTATCCTGCGGTCTGAACAATATGCACGCTCATCCATCGGTAGTCTCAACAAATTAGCAAGGTTCACTTTGTTGTTTTTGTCGGCGGCTGTTGATCTTTACGTGTAGATTTCTCTATAGTCTGAATTATACATTTTAGCTGGCAGGAATGGAATATACAACAGAGTTGCTCCTGATACCTTGAGTTATTATGTTGCTGCATGATAATAATAAAAAAAAAAAGAAAAACAAATTGAAGTTGTCACTTTTAATTTTTAATTTTACATGTATACAGCTTTAAAAAGAAATACACAAACTGATTGGATAGTTTCATGACAGTAGGTGAAACAAATGAAGATTTAGGTTTATTTGTTAAAAGATGAGCAAAAAGAAATAGATAATTATTTCAGTAGGATTTTACACCAAACAATGAGCTAATTGACATTAACGACACAACATTAAAGGGCATAAGAACATAAATGTACATGAAAATAAATATATAAGAATGTTCATATAAAAAATAATGTGCAAGTGTGTCATGATGGCTGAAGCTCACATGTTGATGTGGTCAAATCCAACAGTGAAGCTTTAACTTATGGGGGGGAAACGAGGTAAAGCTGCTTCTGATAAGACCGCAGAGTTTAGTTTGCTTTCTGTGTGGCGACATGCTGCCCTCGATGCTGTTGCTTTGTAAAAAAAAAAAGAAAAATCGTGAAAACCAAAATGTTTCACAGCGTGATGAAAGAGTGCTGCCGGAATTACGTTTTGCATGGTGTGCATGTGGCTTTTTATTCCAGGAAAGGACAATGGACTGAGAATGCACCAGGCAAACTGAACAAGCTGACACTGGCAGCGCAATGGTTCAAATCAGCTGAAGAACAACCATTGATGTGGGTTCAATTTGACATACACTATTCTTACGTATGTAAGTGCATCTTTTCATTGACATGATGTTTGATATTTGCCTTTTCCCCCTTGACAAACAATCTCAGAGGCCTGGATTCACCTTAGTGTATTTATCTACTTCTATTTATTTATTTATTTATTTATTTCAGATAATTATCTAATTTTCTTTTTTATCTCCAGTGGTTCCTCTAGGGGGCGCTACACTGGTGGTGGCCGGTTTTGCCGCTGGTGGAGCCGTCCCATGGGTTTCCCTGCCCGGGCACCTGGCAGGTCCCCCGCGTATGCGGTGGGATTGGCTTGTCTGCCCGGTTGGGGGGGGATCTGTGGGGTGGCGCCCCCTGTGGTCGGAAGTTGTGCCGCCCCCAGTGTGGACGGCCCAAATATGTCCCTTTCCTCACCTTAGTCCTCAGTGTCCTGCCATGTCTCCATATCACTAGGCATGTCTTCACTTATGGTGTGTGTCTGCATGTGTGCGTGTGTTCACCTGCTTTTTATTCATCTATTTTATCTTTGCACTGTTTTTAATTTTTGTGGAAGCACTTTGTGTTGCTTAATGTATAAAAAGTGCTATAGAAATAAAGATTGATTGATTGATTGATTGATTGATTGATTAGTATAACAATAATGAATATCTGCTGATGACATCTTGGAGCCTAATCCTTCAGAAATCCACACTTTGACTGGTTGGGATTCATCTGTCAGCAAAAAACAGGGACTTGCACAATATTTTTCATCTTTGAGTGGATGTGTCAAAATATGTTCCTGGTATTGCACAGGGGTGTTTGTTTATTTTTCTAATTGAATTTATCTATCCAATTAGCATGTTTGCTTTAATGAATTTGCAGTGTGGGGGCATGTCCACCGGTTCAAAACAACAAAATGTCATTAATGTAACATGGACAATTCAATTTAAAGACAGAAAATTACTTCAAGTAATTGGATTCAATTGATTCCATTTTGGCAATTACTTTATTATCATGTTTACATTTAACATACTTGAAAATGTTCAGTAATTACCCTTTTACAGAGACACTGTTGTCTGCAGAGTGGGTTTTATTAAAGGACTCTATTGTTTTTTTATATTACATCTTTCCATCTTTTCTTAATTTCGTCTGATGTTCATTTTTTTTTCCCCATTATGTTTTTCTTTAACAAGATACAGAAGGCGCTTCGTTGTAATTCTACAATATGTTCGATAACGTCATCAGCAAACGATTCAAACTCTGTGTTATCAGATTTTATTTATTGCTTGCACTCCAGCTCCTCATCCAATATTTTCAGGGCGAATATCAGATGAGCAGCCACTTTGCATGAGCATGTATATTATTTCTCTTTTTTGGGGATCTTAGTGAATTGGGCTTGAGACTCACTCTGTGTGGAGTTTTGCATTTTCTCTCTCTCTCTCTCTCTCTCTCTCTCTCTCTCTCTTTGTACGTTGGGGAGTCTTGTATTGATTGAACTCTTACTTTTACCAACTGCCTCAAGCTTCTTGTAACCTGAAGCACTAAGATCACACATGAAACACACAAATCTGAATGCGTCATGGTAAAGGCTTGTGGTTTTGGCTTGCATGCTTTTTCTGGGTGATCAACTAAGAATGACGTCATCATTCGCCAATTGAGTTTGTGTGCATTAAGCGGTTTATATGAGGAAGATCTGATGAAAACAATCATGTTGGTGTTAGGAAACAAGTTCGGCTGGAGTGCTGAGACCCCACAAGCACCGAATGAAATGTAATACCTTTGAGTTGGCCTGTTGGTGGAGGACGTTATTAAACATGGAGTGTTAGAGGGAGAGAGAAATGTGGCTAAAAATAAATAAAGTAAAAACAATCTGTGGCAAAGTTGTGGGAAGAAAATAGAAGATATTAAGAAAACATTACAGTATGTGTTGTTTTTTGTTTTGTTTTTTTGCAAACCTGAGTGTACCAGATTAGTAGGTGAGTGTGTGCGCGATGCAACGTTACGTGAGGTGGCTCAGACCATCAGTGAGATAAATCTGAGTGCCTTGTGGTGCCAAAAGCAAAGGTCTGGCATACTCTTCCTGTTCCAAACGTTGTCGATTTGTTATTGATTCATTGCTTAGGCCATTGGACCGAAGTGAAAAGTAAGACAGAAAGTTCATTACATTGACAAGAACTATAACAGCAGTGATATTACCTCCACAACAGGGAGAGACGGCATGGAGAGAGTGAGGAGCCGCATGAATTTATGTCACGGAACCACTAAATTTAAGCGTTTGCATGAAGAGTGTAAGCAGTGGGTGATAAAATGGCAGTGTGTCAGTTTAAAGAGAAAGATGCTCGTTCAAAGAGAAACAAAGAGTGTGCCGGGAGACTTGCATGGAATCTGGCTTTATAGAATAGATTTAGAGCTGAATGCATCTTTTGTGTTTAAAGACTGGTGAATGAAACCATGTAAGCAGAAGCGGCACCAGACCACCAAAGACCTCGAGACAGTGTGTAACGACGGAGAGAAAAGGGTTGGAGCTGAATTATGTGTATTTTGTTGTTTTTACTTCTTACCATTCTGATATTGTTTCTTTTTAACCAACAATTTAGGAGTAACTCCATGAACTTGTACGAGGGGGAAGACACCCTCTCGTACACCTGGAATTCCATCCTGCAGAAACCATCGCGTGGCGGGGGAAGGGGGTCGTCTGATAAAGGCCGACACATCGTCACATGTTAGATGACGCTCTGAGGATGACTGCAGACGCTGTTACAATATGTCAAAAAGGTAAAACATCTTTTCTTACTGAGTTGTTGGTCAAAAATAAACAATATCAGAAAGGTTGGGCATCAATAATTTATTAGATCTGGCTCTTCAGTTGGATAGATCGTGTATAGGAGATGCATAAATGATTCAAAGATACTGCGTAAGAAAAACCTCTTTTTTCACCGGATCAAAATGACCGTGGCGTGAGACTGTTGGTGTGACAACGATTGATTGTATTTATTTATCAAACTTTAGTTTTCACCCATAGCCGACAACTGCTAAAAGACTGTCTCACCTGTGATCGACAGAAATAAAACTGGCCAAATGTTGCGTCTATGCACACTGAAGCCAAAGAGAGACATTAAACTGCAACAGATTAGTTTGACTTTTATATTCCTTCAGCCCAGGAGAAGAATTGTGGCAAGTCGTCAGGGTTCTTGCAGCATGTCGTTGATTCCCCCGGGGCCACGGCACCGAGCAGACTGACAACTGTAAAGACTCTGTACAGATGTGCTTTTGTTGATGGCAACAGCAGTGTGCACATCTGGCTTTGATCACCATGGTGATGGCAGTGCAGGGGAGTGACAGGGCATGCAGAGCGGTTGGAGGCTGATCCTCAGGGGAATCATTATCCTGTTTAGTGAGCCTAATGAGAGAAAAGGTGTTGCACCCGGCTAACTACTGTACCTGTTTCAAACACTTGCAGGAAAACATGTATGTCTTGTGATGTAAAGCTACAGCCTTTACTAACAGAGGCACGATTAATGGGTGTGTTATCGCAGCGTTAAATATTTTAACACGAGAAATGGAGAGAACAAAAGGTGTTAAAATGTGCTTCGATTCATCAACAGGGGTTTCAATTATATACATCTAACACAACAATCGCAGCTGAGAATAATTACATTCAGGAAGATAAAATCTACAAACAGAACAAAATGGTGAAAATGAGGAAAAAACCGTGCTGAAGATGCGTATCTTGGATGTTATGCAAAATATGTGGATTTTGATGCAAAGCAGCTAAATTCTTGACATAAAATTGACACGAAGTTTGGCTGCAAAGCGATCGGGAACAGAAGAAAATGAAGAAAGGGCAGTAATGTAATGAGGGGGTGTAGATTTAATCAATTCAAAATTATAAAAAGCATCTATCCATCTATCCTATCTGTCTGTCCGTCCTTCCTTCTTTCCTTCCTTCCTTCCTTCTTTCCTTCCTTCCTCGGGGTCACGGAGGCTGTAGGAAGAGGTGACACGGCCCGATGTTTGGCCTGCAGCCCCCGTGTCATCTTGGCACTGGTTCGGGGGACGCCACAGCACTGAAGCTTCATCCTCCAACAGCACAGTGTCTCATTAGAGTGCCAAGGAACAGTGACGGCTTCAGGGAGGGGGGCCAGCTCTGCTGTCACAAGCACATCCGTCAGGAGCGTACAGGTAGCTGGCAACATGACACGGTCACAACCAGACAACCAGGCCATCACTTACAATCCTGATCTCACATTATGATTCATCTACTATGTGGATAAAAGGCAGTGAGGGAATATAGAGCATTTTATGTGGACTTCAAAAAGGGAAGAATCAAATCTCATCCATCATTAAAAAAAAAAAAAAAAGATTTCAGAAAAAAAAAACAGTTTTTACTTCATCTGACCAGGACATGTTTTAAATACAATATACTGTAGTATATAATATATCTGTATAATATCCACTTGACAAAGACATGCTGCCATTGAAAAATAGACATTGTTTTCTTAAATCTTCCTGTCCTTGTTGCTTGACATCCTACTTTACAGTTTTATTTCCCCATAGCCCTGAAACTATCTCAATACCTCAATGGAGGCATTGCTTGTTTGAAATTTTCTACTTCTCGTAGGGATTTTATTTCCTGAAAAACACTCCTGTCATCCAGAAACTTCAGTGTTTACATGACTCCACCACAGCTTAGCAAAACAGGCACTTCTCAATATGTGGGCATAACTGAGGGGTCGGACTGACTGCTGCCAGGATGAGCACTGTGGTAAACTGCCAGAAACTGTGGCCTGGCCACTCAAACAGCCATTTAGCTCCAGTTTACTTCCTCCAACCTGCAGCAGCAGGCTGAATAAAATAAGACAACCGAGTATCTTCAAATTAAAGAGCAAGAATTAACTCCTGTACTCACTCATGCACCTGTACTGAGATAAGACACATTTTAAATGGATTTTTTTTAACTGTAAGTTTAGCGCCAACAGCAGTGGACAGCTTGAGCAGTAATTGCTGCCTGGTAAAGCTCTGGTAGACAGGTAAATGGTGTGGGGAGTCTGGCTTATTGAACTTTGTCACAGAGTTGATGAGCATGCAGCTCGGCCAGCCACGGGCTGTACAAATCACCTGGAGCACACTCACACAGACTGTTGGCGAGAGGAGAGAAAAGACGGAGCCTTTTCTGGAACAGTTTCTCGGGCTGAACAGCCGCCACAGTCACCTCTATGACTTCAAACCCTGTCCACCCAATCAGATACATCTGTTTTCCAGGTCATAGCGTTTGCAGACATTTTACTAAAAAAGATAGAAAAATAAGGAGAGGGGGGGGGGGAAATGCAGTTCTCAACTAATGGCTCCAAAGTTTTTGACCTTTTCTCCGTTTTTTTCTCTTTCCCTTCCCTTTTTTTTCCACCCAGCTTTTAGTCTACAGCTCGCCTTGTAAAAGCCTCCACCACAGCTTATTGCACCTTCAGTTTCACACACTGATAATTCAAGTTTTAACAATCTGATATAATTCTACATTTTGAACAGTTGTTATATATATTTTATAGCACTTGCAAAATATATTTCATAGAATCATGCCCTACTATATATATATATATACATATACATACACACACATATATATATATAGTAGGGCATGATTCTATGAAATGTCATTGGTAGATTGACCGAACAATACAATCATGCAGTAATCCTTTGATGCCCAGTGAGCCAGCGGCAGATCGTATGATCTTCACATGCTGTGTGCAGTGAAGCATGCCTGATTTTTTTTCTTTTCATTCTTCCAGTGATGTGGAAGTGAAATGATCACTAACATCCACCATTACTGATGGTAAAATCTGTCTTTGAGGGATTTGCAAGGATTGCGTCTACGGCGTCAATGGCCCGGAGGACATTGCTGCTATTGTCATCGTGGGGTTTTTATGACGATGCTCTGTCTGATTCCCGTTTTCGATTTGTTTTCCCAACCTGAAAAATTCTTCAGTTGCCTCACCTGTTGCCGTTAAAACGCCCCGCGTTATTCAGCGGCAAACACCCACCCTCCCTCCGTACGAGCTGGTGATCAATAAAGCTCATAAGTTTTTTCCGCCAACTGAGCGAGCTTCTGCTCCCGACCTGCTGAGAATCGCTGAGCGTCAGACAGACCAGACACACTCCTCCTAAAGGTGCCTCTTGTCGCATACAAATCCTGACTCTGTCTTACTGTGCTCCGCCAGGCTGTGCTACATGCACATTCCTCCCCCGAGGCCAAAAGCAACGAGACAAGTAGATAACGTTTTAGTGAGTCCTAGCCAAGGAGGAGATTAATATGGGGGAGATGCATATTGTTTGTGTGTCAGTGAGTTTACATGCTTATGAATATGCTGATTTGTTCCTGGGGTTCACTTAATATATGCACTCACATGCAATCATACATTGTCACTGGCTTTTTCTTTGAGTAAATTTGTTCTTTTTTACCATTACTCACTGGCATTCCGCAAATTGCATTAGTGTATAGGCAGCCACTATCGTACTTGCCTAATCAAAGAATTAAGATTAAAATGATGTTTAGGGCAAAAAGCTAGGACATGCTTGAGAAATAAACAGCTTGTCTCATCTAATTTGCAAATCTTGTAAAATGTTTTGAAATCTCTTTGATTTAGGACCTCTCTGCTCTGCAATGTAAATCAGCTGGTGAATAAATGACTTTAATGGTTCCATCAATATGTATGCACATGTCAAGCTCGCCTGTAGCCTGATGTCAACAAGATCTGGGACAAACTGGACTCCCAGTTTGGAGAGACGAGCCGAGGCAAATTTGAAATGCACATCTCAATTCCCGCTACAGCATCATTGCTGAAGATTTGGCAAGAAATAAGGAATAAAAATAGATGGAGAGAACAGAATCAAACAAGTAGCAGAAACCCATTTACACATACCTTTCAGGAGAACGTACACTGGTTTGGAATATTGCCAATGCATTACAGAAGCCTCACATATGATTGAACCATATTTACACCATCAGCGTGGTGCTGATGGTGTAAATGAGTAATTAAAATAGATGACCAAGAGGAGAGGGAGAATAAACTGATGTCCAGGTGGGCTCATCGTCTCCGAGGTCCGACGGCAGGGTCAGACAAACCAACACGTGGCTGGCCTGCAGATGCTGGAAACGCAGCTTTGCTGCATCAAAGTCGGAGCTATTTTTGATTCAAAGCCAGTGATAAAGCCCTAATTGCTCTTTCATTATGAGTCATGATGCAGACTATTCATGTGTAATTAGCGACTTGAGCCCATGGATGCGTTTGTGTTCATACATGAGCCCATATTGTGGGCACGCATGTGAGCAGAGCAGCTCCAGAGACTCAACTTTGATGTGTTTCCTTGATTGTATCCTCTGGCAGATAACACTGCTGTGTGATTTGGGGCATAGGGGCGAGAGTGCCTGAGTCAGCTCAAGCTCAGCTCTGGGAACAGCCGGTCTCCCACTCGTTTGAAATCACAGCAACATACAGTACATCTCAGGAATCAAACTACCATAGGCGTTTTCCAGCAGAGTGATAGCCGAGACCCTATCTTAATGCGCTCGCATACAGGAGTTGGCTGCCGCAGTTTGTTTCATCGATTCACCATCAAAGCCTACAATCTTCTCTGGAGCAATTTTCCAAAGTCATAATGGTAGTTGGATTCAGATTTACCCAGATACACAATAGACTGAATCAATCATATCAAACATTTCTTGATAATGTGCTTCTTTAACATAGTTTGTCATTAACGATGCCCCACTGTGCACATTGTAAAGTATTATTATATTCATATTTGATAACGCTTTATTCAACTTAGGGCCGTGGGGTGTTTCATTATGGCTCATGCACATTTTGCTCTGACAAACCGACATTATGTTGCATATTATAAAAGAGTGCATGCTGGGTTGATTGTTGATTGTTTCACATTCAGTATCAAAGATATGCGACCAGAACCTTTATCGTTGTGCAGAGAGGTTAACGACATGCTGCTGAGAGCGTCCAACTGATGTGTAAATAACATGAAATTCAAAAAAGGCAGAAATAATTTCTTTGCACTGAATAACAGTATTTATACTTCCACACTTTACGTCACACAGCATGATAACGTAAAGTTGCTGCATTGTGATGTTCAATGAAAAATGTTTGTTCTATCGCTGTTTTTACAAGCTTCCAGATTTCTCCTTAGGAGAACAAGGTGTCACCTCTGCTGAATTGTGATTTCAATAATATGGCTGCTTTACTGCACAAAACAACTTTGACAACATCCAAGAACAAAGAACGAGTACATAAAGGGAATGCAGCGATGCATAGTGACACAATGTCTCAAAAGGCATGAAGAGTTTGAGCATTTAGTTCTAATGAAGCCACTGAAATGGCAAAAGGAACATCAGTATAGATGCATGTTACTGAAGGAGACGTAGTCTTTGGCTGCAAGTCAATCTTTCTCAGGTGGTCGCTTCTCTTCAAGGCAGAACGTATTGAATTGACGGGATGTTCAGGAGACGAAGAAATAGTTCACCCAGTCACATCTACAAGCGACTTAGGGTAACCTCATTGAGAACATGTAAAAACTCCAAACAAAAAGTTTAGAGCAACAAAGATAAGTCATTTCTCAACATATGCCCACACAGAAAAAAAATGGCAGATAGTTAGTATTTGAGCCAATTTGGTCCAATCATGAAGAATCCACTCTTCTTTTGACTGTTTATTTTTACTGAACAAAAAAGAAACAAATGTGCTTTTGCAATAAATAAAAACTTGTGACATTTTTGATGAGTTTAACCACACATGGGAGGAAATGCTCCACAGTTTTCTGAAAACGTGCTCTCTAGTTTTACTCGCTGCCAGTGTTCAAATTACATTTTAAGTCAGCCATTCTGTCATCTGGCTCTGCCGCCGGCTTGTCGGCTCCCAGTTTTAGTTTAAACATTATTTTGAACTGACGATCAGAGGAAGGGAAATTAAGCACTTGGTGGACGAAAAGGGGAAAAAAAAAACCACATACATTGTCTGCGATGAATAAAGGCATAGTGACTGCCGGTTGCTTTATTCCCCATAAATAGAGCTCCAATTAAACCAAGAAGCTTTTTTGTCTCACTGGAGAAAGAGACCAAGCTCATTTACACGACCAGTATCTTGAGGAGTCATGACAGATAAGAAACATAGTATTACTGTACAACATCCTGCCAGTGATTGGAAGTAGACTCGGGGCAGCAAAAAACAATTCCTGACACCGAACTGATGAATATTTTTCAGTGTGCGAAAGCAATTTAAAGAGAATTCGAAGAACGTAACGCTCTTAGCGTGCATTGTATTTCCTTGTCCCGAAAGTCCCCGAAGGCACCATTCTCTTGGTCATACAGTAGTTTCAGTTCACACTAAATAACGGGAGGGGCTGGGGAGGGGATATACTTTCGGGCTCTTGGATTTATTATTTTGAGCACATCAAGCTTGTAAATAGACCTGCATGTCTGATATGAAATCACTCCATGGGGAGAGTTATGTGTACTATGATTTTCACCCCATCTGGAAGACAGACAAAAAAAACAAAACTGCACAAGAAGTCACCTTAAACGTAATGACACCTGAAGAGAACACTTCCCGGTGTAGGAAAGGTGCGCTCCTGCAAGACCATGCGTTCTCATTAGAGTTCCCTGCATACATGATGTGTGTGCCGTGCTGACTGTCTCCAGGTGCCGTTTAGTCTGCGGGAGCCAATCCAGGTCCGGCGAGGGGGAGCTGAATGGCCTTTCCTCCCGCCGTTAACGCTGCTCGCCTGCCACCATTATCGTGCATATGGTCAGCGTGCTCCCAGGCGGCCGGGCTGCACATAGACATGTGGCACTTTGAGTTGGCATCTTCACCCTGCACAGACAGGCTGGAGTTGCATACGCATACATGCAGACAGCCTCCTCTTCATCCGTTGGCTCTTCATGATTCCAGTTGACAGCGACAGATGTGTCACAGCTGGCTTGGAGACCAAACCTGAACAAAGGCAGGTGAAGCCAACTAGGTCACATGTCATCTTGAAGGCTTCAACCCCCCCCCCCCCCCCCCCTCTTTTTTTTATTATTTGCCTTCACTATTCGGTTTCTGTCAGATTTCTGGGGTCATTTGGATTCATTGCCCATTTTCTACCTCCATATGTACGACAGAAAGGGTGCGATTTACCAAGTGGATGGGGGGGGATCTACCCCCCTCGCTCTTCTCGCCAAGTCTCCTCTTCTGCTAAATAATTTTTCTATCAGGAGGGTGAAATGTAATCTTTTTCTCACAGTGATCAGCAGGCTGGACAAAACACATCAAATAATTGTGTTTTGAAACACAAATAAAGCAAAGTTGCCAAACTCTCACTCCAAGATCACACAGTAGCAAATATTAGGTTCACGCTAAGGTCTTGAGAACCTTGAGGAGGTGTCTAGTTTCAACCTGGAAAAGCCAAGAGACTACTGTATCTGTTAAATTTCCACTATGGCTTATTTCACATTAATTCTTACATCAAAAAACGTGCATTTTAAATGAAAAAAGTATTGATTTTAACAAGCGATTGGGTTTGTATGTTTCCTTTCAGCTTATCTATCGTTTGGCCATTAGACTTATTTTTGATGGGCTTGTTTGGGTTTTTACATCCCAAACTGACATGCGGAACATAATTTGCACAAACAAGTAGCTTTTTCTCACAGGGGAAATAAAAAAAAAAGAGCAATTTTAATGCGCTGGTCGAACAGATGTAGCTTTTAGTAGCACAAACTGACCATGATTTCCACTCCGTGTCTTCAGGGTCAATATGGAGGAAGACTTAAGGAAAATGCAAATAATTTTTTTCTTTCCTTGGCTGCTCAGACTGCACTTTTGTTTTCAAGCCATACAGTCGATCTAAACTCTAAATTGGGGGATTAAGGACAGGAATGTATGAACAAACAAGCATGAGATACACACTGTTTAAAAAAAAAAAAAAAAACTATTCAACCTGCTTCCATCTTGAGGTAATCTTCAAATACAGGAAATGAAAGTTACAGAAGTTGTTACTAAGGCTTCATCCGTAGAGAAAGGTGAAGGATAACTCGGAGAGTTTCCAGAAAACCCGAAGAAAACATTTGGTGGGACAAGAAGAACATACAACTCTACAAAGAAAATCTAAACCCAAATGTTATTGCTGTGAGGGGTGGGGAGTGCCTTTCAATTCACACAGCATCACTTTTTTTTTTCAGTTTCTTCACTACTTGTAACTTCATTTATGACCCGTTTCACTCCATCATAACCTCTCAATTATTTTTACTTCCAGTTAAATGTTAGAAATATCTTTTACAAGACAGACGTGCCATCACACCTGCAATGCATTCAGTTTGTGTGCCACAGGAGGCGCAAGCACAGGGAGCTGGAGTTGTTGAACTGCAAGTCAGATAACAAGTGTCAAGAGGAAATGACAAGAGAGGTTTCTTCGATATGGACAGGGGATTTTATCCCAACGGGAATCTTCACTGAACCCAGCATCCGCTGATACGGACACGGGAAGGTTCCTACCAATGCTGATCAAGGGTTTCTGTATCATTTGTTCTGGGACACGAGGCACAGAGCATATGTGCACATGGAAAATGGGGCATTTTTTGCAAAACTAATCAGTTTGTTTTCAACACTGCAAAAAGCATCGGCAGTGGATCTCGCCTCTGACAAAACTGGAATTGAGTAGCATTTTTTTTTCCTAAAAGAATGTCTTTCTTCACAGTTTGCCTTCAGCCTGCTTTGTGCAGAGTATTGAATAGCCTGAACTTCATGCTCCTCTGTGTTATTTAAAGCATGACCTTCTACTTGTCATTGGTGACCGCTGCCATCAGGCTCTCAGCAGCCACGACTGACGCATTTCTTTTCTCTGTCTTCATTTTTGTGCGAGTTTATCCAAGGTGCTGCCATGACAATGACCAGACACACACGCACCCCCACCCCCACCCCCACCCCCATATGCACATGCACACACACACACACACACACACACACAGAGTCAGAGCGGCTGGAAAAACTGAATACTTTCCACATCTTTCCTTTCCGCATCTCCCAGACCCACCCACTCATACACAAATACACTGCTGCTTGGGAGCTTTTGAATCTTTAATAACAGGAACATCTGTGTGTCCTTCTGCAGTGGATCGACCTCTCCCACAGGTGCCCGGGCTCTGTTTTGTATCCTCCAACTTTAGTTTATAAGATAGGCTAGAGAGAAGTGTTCAGATGGGCCAAGGACTTTTGAGAGCGTCTGGTTAACTGCTCCAATAAGTTTTCTGAAGGAAAAAAAATGCACATGTATTAAAATTAAACAAATCTGAAAAAAACAGACATAGGTTTATGAGCTTTTAAATTCCATGTTAAGTCGGTAATCATTTTACCTCGAGCTAAAACAATTTGTCACATAATTGATTAGTGGATTTCCTGAAAAAAATGTATCTGCACGTATTTCAATTATTGACATGGCATTTAAGTTAATTTTCTCCATGCAACACTGACCAGGTACTGCAGCTCATCTATGATGATTTGTTATTATTGTTGTTGGTTATAAATTGTATCCTTCGGTAAATTTCCCCGTGTATTTTCACAGACTTCTGACACCGTGACCTATCAATTGATTGGCTAAACAATGGAAAGTTCTATTGAGAATGATTATTGGTAATTGCAGCTCTCCCGATGTACTATTTTTTAAATGCATTCAGCTTGAACATATTGGTTGGCAGCACATTTTCTCATTTTACTTTATCTGTCTCACGGGGGCTCGGCCGCAACTTTCTTTTCACACGTTGCAGAGATAAACAAGCACCACATGGCCCTCACCATCCTGGAGGGGAAAACAAAACTTGTTGCCCTGTTGCCCTCACCCTCCTGCAAACACTGTGCTTGCTGTTATAGACTTGATTGGGATCTCACCAAAGCCCGCCAGGAGCTCTGGACAGTGTGGCACTTGAGCTGCAGATTCCATGACACAGTGTGGCCCTAAATTTCATTATCGTTACATCACACAAAGAAAGTTCTGTAATTTTCAGGCAATGTTCTGACCACACACTCACATTGAAAAAGTTGAGTCACTGGGTCAGAGTGTGGGGTTTCCATGAATTTGTTCCAGCGTGTTATTCTGCCAGGAACAGGGCGAAATTGCCAGCGGATGATGAAACAGAAGGACAACAATTACATTTACACAATGTTAAAATGCTATTTAATTCTGTTAAAACGTTTGTGGTTCTATCACTTGATGTGACTTCCTATTTTGCATTCCAACTCCTTTATAAAAAAAAAAAAATACAACTTTATGAAATATTTATGTAAAACAATGTTTAATGTAAGCAAGAAACCACTAAATTCATATCCCGCGGGCCTGGATATGTTTATGGATTCCACCTGCCCACTTCTTTTTCTCTCTGGTCATTTTGCCATGTTGGAGTGTGGCGGAGAGGCGACATGTGCTTTTGAGACCACTTCAACAGTGACTTTATCTGCATTTTCTCAGGCCCCGCAGACACCAGTCTCATGGACAAATACCCCCCTCCCTCCCTCTCTCCCTCCCACACATACACAGACACAGAGACACACCTATCTTATTGTTGCAGCCGAGTCATTGTGTGTGTGTGTGTGTGTGTGTGTGTGTGTGTGCGTGTGTGCGTGCGTGCGTGCGTGCGTGCGTGCGTGCGTGTGTGTCGCACAACTATTACACAAAGAATGTCCATGTTGCAGCCGAGGAATGGAAACGGGAAGTAAAAATGTCAGGAATCATGACATAAAACTGTTACAATTATTTTCACCTTATTACGGCTTCGGTTGAAATGGACTTTTCTCACCTTTTTTTTTTCTTTCTACTTTTGCATGTCTTGAGGGGCAGAAAAAGATAAAACTTGAGCAATATTTTGAAATGACACAGACCTGTCGGTAAAAGAGGGAGCAGGTTGTGCACAACATTGAGCTGCTACACAGTAATACCACAGAGGTCACTTGCGCCCTATTTTGTGTGTGTGGCAGAAATGTTTTTGGAGGGATTTAGAAAATAAAAGTTTTTATTGACTTGTCACTGCTTTGCGTGTAGCCTTTTCTGGATGTTATTAGTGTTGCATGGATGTGACTTTATATATATATGTAAGTCAGCACGGAAATGTTAATAAAGCAAAAACAGACTGTCGAGGAAGATCCAAACACTAAAGAGAAAGTATTTGACGTTGGGTTTTCTGCCACAGAAAGATTCATCAGTTCTAGTGAAGACTGATGCTACTGCAGGTTATATGACCCTTCTAATAGTGATGCCAAGTGAGCTCGTCAGTTACAGCCAGAGATATCAATTCAGACTCTGCATCATAAAACTAGAAATGTCTGTATGTGCAGTACGAACCCCACCACACACACACACACACACACACACACACACACACACACACGCACGCAAATGTTTCTAGCACATATATTAAGCTCGCGTTTCATGGCGCACACACAGTGTGTGTTGCTTAAGCACACATGTAACTTGGTTTGGATTTAAATATTAACGGCCCATGTAACGCATATGCCGGGGAGTACGACGGTGCAGTTATGCACAGGGGATTATATCTTAGTCAAGTATATATCACACTCATATGAAGATCTAGGTCTGATTTACTATCACTCACATCTTATTCTCTTTTTACCATCTCTTTACGTGCAGTATAAAGACAATATGTCATTCATTTCTACATGTTGGAATTAATCGAAAGTGTAAAAACACAAAGTATGATAATAAAACACAGTTATATGTGTTCTCACTGAGCCAAGCTGCTGGAGTGTGAATCTTATTGTGGAATACTGCCAAGATTTATTTTTAACATCTGAATTATTATGCAGGATTACATTTACTGGCATTTCCTTTTAGATTTTCTTTTTTGCTTTCTACAAAAGTGGGCACTCTTAGTGATAAGACTGCAGGATTAAGTGCAGCCAAGTTCAATTTAAATGTCACAATTTGCAATAGCTCCTTAGACTCTTGATCCAGATAAGAGAAAACTGCCCCGAAAAGCTTTACATAATCAATACAGAGACAAGTTACCCCAGGAGAAGGAGCTGAGGAAGGAACCGTCCTCCACAATGGTCTCAAAAAAAAAAAGATGTGCATCCAAAATCAACCACAAAAAAAAACAAGTGCTATATGTTCAGGAGTTATCCGATTCAAACACGTGTGGATTTGATCTAAGATGAGGCAAAGTAACCCGGAGGACGACCGAGAGAGTCTGAGCAGCGTGAAGCTTCACGGAGACGAGAAAAACATGCAGGAACGAGCAGCAATCACACCTTTCACACATATCACACGGAGGGAGAGGGAGACAAGACAAGAGCTAATCCTCTGGAGGGCAATGTGGCATTCTAGAGCAACTTTTCAGCTCATTATTTTAGTTTGCTGCTCGCAACTCTACTATTTTCGCAATATGTGTGTGGGCAGGAGCAAGAAAGGCGTTCATAACAAAGAGCCAAAGTCAAGGCAGAAATTATGGGCGAACCAAAAGGAAAATAAATAAAAAACAACAACTCTTATCTATGTTTGCATACTACAACGTTCTGCAGTCAGTAAAGTATCAGCAAAGTTGACAATGTGTCTCCAACTCGGCACAAACGAGCTCCGGTGTCAGCTGCACGCAGCAGAAGGAATCAACACAATCACAGGCTTGAAATGGGCGGAAAACTTTTGAACGCAAGTAAAATTTTCTTTCCACTTTCGAGAACTTTTTTTTTTAAAGACGAATATCTGGTTTTTCATTTTAAATAATACATCATTACACAAAAACAGTTGAAGCCAAGTCAAGTCAAATTTATTTATGGAGCACATTAAAATAGCAGCAGCTGAAGCCAAAGTGCTTCACATAATAGGCAAAATAAAAATGACAATAGAAGAATAAAATACAGTGAAACTAACAATAAGACAAATGAGGCAGTCTTGACATCGGCCACTTTGTGTTGAATACAGATCTTTGTAATGTCTGATTCTTGTAAAAGTGAATTAAAAAGTGAATATTGTGGATTCACAGTTGGATAACTGTGACTCTGCGCCCTTCAGCTCATGGCGGGGGTTGTGGCAGCATTATTAGACATTGCTCTTTCCTCCCATCAACATGTTTTTCAGGCCAAGTGGATCCATTCCCCACTGGGAGCACTCCAAGCCAAGGTGCAATCTAAGCTGCCATAATCTGCCATGTTATTGAATTAAAGGCTTATGAGTGTTCCCCACGAGTATGTCAATTATTCTCATTTCAATGGTGCGCTCACTCATTTCTCTTTTTTTTTTTTTTTTCAATTAAAGGTAGATCCAGCACTTAAATCGGAAGGAATGCACGCGTCAATTGATGCATGACAGTGAGGACAAGCAAGTGAATTTCAGATTTCAGGTGTTTTTTCCTTCTCTTTCCATACCCATGTTGTATGAGATACATTATTCATTATTTGTGCTGCGCCACTCGCAATTGTTTTTCGAATGTGGAGGTGACGAATGTTTCCTCTGATGTTAACAAGGAAATGCAGGCACGGTTGTCGTGTTTGTTCTGGTGCTTTATTTCTTATAATAGATTGTTAGAGCGACGGAACACGGTCAAAGTTTAAAAGTCGACGAGAGAGCCCGGTCCCTCTAATGAGCACTGATTACACATTTAGTTGTACAAGTTAGGCTTTTTGAAGATGCCAAACAAAGTGGACGCGGCTTCTACTTTTGTGTCTTTTATAGTCCACGTTAGATGAAAGACACTATTTATACGTTTTGCTGACTTTTGAAGTGAAATTGACTGAGTTGCCACGGTGCTGTTTGTCGGCTGCGGGAAGAGAAAAGACAAGGAAAGTTGCTACTTTTTTGCTCCTTAAAGGAGCCGCTTCTCTAAGAATTACGCTCAAAGTATATGCCGTGTATACTTGAGGATTGAAGAAGAAGGCAAAAAAGAGTCTTGAAATACATTGCATAAAATAACAAAAAGATGCCACTTTTGGTTGAAGTCAAGAAGAACAAAACGATCCATTTTTAATAGCCTGATGCATGTATTTATTACCCGTCAGGCTTAATGCTTCTTGTAAAAAGCACCTCCCCACCAAGTCCTTTTTTTTTTTTTTCTAAAATAACATTCATACTCTGATACATGCATTTAAATTTTTTAGCGGCCGCCTTCTTTGTATAAGCGTTTGCAGCAAATCCCGTAACTCGGCTGGTTCGACACCGATACGTGGACTCTCAGTTCAACTTTTCCAGTCCAAAATGACTTGTGATACCTTTCATGTTGAGCAGCTTGACACTGGGCTCTCATTAGAGCCTGGCCACCTCCAACAGAAAATCAAGAGGCAGTGTGATCACAGGCAGTTCAGAAAAGGAGGGAAACATGAAGTGAATGAAAGCACCATGTGTTGTAAAGCCTCCAGAGTTTCAACTGAGGTCAGGAAAGATGTAACGGAAGAGCAACGACTTTACCAGAGAAAGAGGAATGTTTCAGCTGTAAATAGGACTAAGTAATGAGAAAGTTGGTAAAAGGTTTTTTTTATTTTTTTTATTTTAGGTTCAAACTTTGATTGGACAAAAAGGCAAGAAAACCTCAATGCAATGTCTTTTTTTTTTTTAGTAACAAAAGAAATATGACTTGGCCTATAAGCCCAGAGATCAAGCTCTTGCAATAGAAATACACTTAAATGCAGCGCTCCATTTAGAAAATTGCCTTGATTGTACATTTTAATTAATATAGTTTATGAGGATACACTGATGGGGAAAAAAAATCACTTAGTTGCACGTGTTTCTGAAAAAACATAACGAGTTTAACAGAGCTTCCTGTTTGATATGCTTTGAGTACATCTCTATTGCACACACTGATCTCACGCCGCTGTGACGAGGCAAGGTGACAGTAAAAACTTGACATCAGATGCCGACTCAAGCACACATTTTCGAAATGTAGACACTGGTAATCAGTAAGTGGAAGCTACAATCATATGTGTTCATAGTAGCTGATTGTAACTCAAAAACACGCCATTTTAAAAGGGGTCAGCATTTAAAAATATCTAATACATGCCAATCAAAGATGAAATATAGTCACATAATCCATCCGTCCATCTTCTTTCCCGGTTCGTCCGTTTGGGGTCGCGGTGGCAGTATAAATGAGGGGACAACACAGCAGTCTGATGCTATTGATGGGAAAAAATACAATAAAACGTGCAGGCATGTTTCACAATTATAAATCTACTTGACTGATTTCAGTGTGACACAATCTGTAATAAAGTGAACTCGTGACTCACAGTTCAAACTGAATTAGGGTTAATTAAAACAATTTTTTATAACCAATACGCTCAGACAGTATGGCTTTATAGATGCTGGCATTACCACTTGGTGCATGACCATCAGTTCCCCGACAGCCCAGATCAGTCAAACATAAGGCCCGTGAACCCAAACCACAGTATTTTCATGCTGAAATGTTGTGCAACACTCCCCAAATGCACTTGGTGACGTGACAACACTCACTTTCAGTCCAAATGAGTTTAAGTTGCTCAGTTCAGTTCATTGTGGCACTGGTGTTTTCTGGTCGTCTCCTTTTAAGGGTCCACCAGGCACGTCCAATTGGGAGGAGCCCCTGGGGTCGGGTCTGGACCCCTTGCAGAGAATATATCTGTCACTTGGTCAGGCAGCAGCTGGAGGTTGCCCCAAAAGCATAGCAGGAAGCTGCAGTGGATGTCTTTGCTCCGTTGTTCTCAATCCTTCCACCATCAGTCCATGTGAAGCAAGAGAGAAAAAAGATGGATCGATAGATTGTGTTAGCACAAAAAGCAGCAGTTTGTATTTTTGTTATGCATTCGTCCAGGGGGAGAGATGCATAACATAATAATTCAAGGTAACTCCCCCCCCTCACTCAGTCCCAGTACCAATTTCCCAGTGAAAATACAGTAATTTATTTACAAGTGAAAAAGTGTCAAAAACACTACAGAAAAAAAAACAAATACCTCAAAATGAACTGATGCTAAATCCAATAACTTAACCTGTCTGTAAAATAAATGGAACAAAAAGCTAAATTATTCTCTAACTTCACATACACTGGAGAAATACAGACACAAAAGAAAAAGAAAGCCCATCTTTACTGCACTCAAATCATTATACAAACAAACACTATATCCAATCCATAATAATCCCTAATTGCCTAAACTACAGGAACAACACACAAACACAACTTCTAAGGTTTTTAAGGACAATGGATGGAAAGGGCAACGGCTGCTTCACACACACACACACACACACCCCTCCACCTCCACTTGCAGCATCACATCGTAGACACATGTAGAGACAAGAGCACACAGTCACACGCTGATCGACAGCATACAGACCACTCTCTTCCTGACAATAACACAGAAACCCAAAATAATCCATGAACGACAGCCAAAGTGGTAACTGTATATGTGGAAGTAATACTCACGGTAATGTTGTCTTTACAAGCGTAATTGTATCTGTGTTGGTAAAATGACATTTTGACATTTATCTGTAAGGGCAGACTGAACAGCTGTTAGTTATTGTCTTATACTCCTAAATCATCTTTATCATCTGTATGAATATTTTTTACTGTCATTTTAAGCCATTCTACTTGAATATATTGTAATTATTTAATTTATTCTGTTGATGTAAGTTAGATTTTTGTCATCAATTATGCCAAATGTATCAGACTGCTGAAATGTTCACCTTTCCCAATGGAAGGTTCAGTTATTGTTTTTATTGTTTTTATTTTTAACATTCGGGAAGTTGCCTGCGGGTCTTTGCAGAGGTGCATCTGAGCCGCATGAAATACAAAAAGCTGAAATCCACAAGGGCATGAGCTTTTTTTTTTTTTTTTTTTTTTTTAAAGGGGAATTACCTCATTATTTGAAACTGCCTACTTGAACATCAAATATTGTACAGGAAACCCTCATAGGTTCCCTTCAGGTAACTTTGTGCAATGTGGAAGTTTTGCTTGTTATGCAGGATCCACACAATTAAGTTCCCACATTATTAAGCTCCGGAGCCATTTGCTTTCTTCTCTTGCATTCTCTTAGTTCTCGGCATATTTAGACTAAGTTTTAAAATGCTCACCAACCTCTTTAGCCAAGGGCTGCTTTGTTGTTTTTGTAGAAAACAGTTCAAGACAAATCACATCTATTGGAGCTGACCAGCAGACCAGAGAACTGAAAGAAAACAAAACACAAAAACCCAAAGATTTTTTTTTTTTTTACAATACTCAGTGGACCAATCCACGGATCTTAAAGATGACATTGCATGAAAACAGGAAAGCAATTTCCATTAATTATACATTTCAAGGCTGGATTTGTGTTCTTTTGATTCTTGTGGGAGTAACCTTTTTGTTTTTTCCCTTTACACAGTGTGTACGTTTACCCACCTGTAATGTGTTATTCACGTCCGCATTACAGCTGGCCAGTGCCAATTATAGTCGAAGCAGCCTAAACCCTAGACAGGTCGCCTGTCAGTCACAGGGCTAACACAGAGAGACAGACACACTCACACCTCCAGCTGATGAGACTGACCAATCAAACTTGGTTTACGAGCAAAATCGACAATGATGGGATCACAAAGTAATATCAGATCAAGTACACTGATCAATGCACAGACAAACTGTTTACAAATAGAGATTTATTATAGCAGTGGCTGCCCTCCTTTGTATTCAACTCAGCTGAGAATGCTTAGACAAATTAAAAAAGGGTGAATTTAGAGAATAAAGTTTCAAGGACTTGTTGGTGCTGTTTTAGCCTCCTGCTAATTCATCCATCCATCTTATATATACCCAGTTTATCTGAGTTCTTGTTGTGTTGGGCTGGAGTCAATTCCTACCAATGCTAAATGAAAAACAGGGTACATGCTGGACAGGTTGCCAGTCCATTACAGAGCTAATATACAACGAGAGCAACCAACCAAACACACATTCCCATTTATGGACAATTTAGAGTCCCCAATAAAACCAACAAGCATGTCTTTGGATTGTGGGAGTAAGTCGTAATACCTGGAGAAGGCCTAATTACCAGACATATTTGTGCTGTTAAACTGTTCAACACTCAAATCTGCTTAATGTGATTATGCAACAGATTTGGGCTATGGTATTAGACCTATAGTTTTTATTCTGGTAATGAGTCTGTCAATATTGAATATAAGCAAAACAAAAGCAGGATTTACAGGAGTGATTTTCATTTTCAGGTAATGATCGGCGAACAGTGATTTATGCCTTTACATCAACATCTATTTCATGAACAAAACCTTTAAAATCATTGAAACAGTAAAAATCCTTCCAATCCAACACCCATCATACCAGTTAGCCAACATATAAACTAATCCGCTGTTAGAGAGGCGATAACAAGACATTTCCCAGCATGCCCTGAGCCTGTGCTATCAGTGGATGGAGCTGCAGCGATACGAGCTAAAACCTCTGCAGCTGCCTGTGAGTCATGGCTTTCACGTCTGACTGACAAGAGAGACTGCATCACCATATTCCAATCAGGGTGCACCGCGTGTCGATCGCTGATCGATTCTGTGCAGGTCTGGCTCATCTCAAATGAGCCTATTTTATCTTCACAGCCTCACCTGATGTGGAACCAACCGTCGACTCGGGTCCGTTATGACAGGTGAAGTAAGAAAATGACAACTTACTCCTGTAAAGTTCTTATCAAAGCAAAGACCATAGCCATACAACTCCTGGACGAATCTCTTTCTGTAACGTGCAGCGATTTCCCCTTCAGCATCTTTTGAGAATCTTAGGAATATGATTGTCCACAACTCTGTTATTTTTATTACAAAAAAACAGAGAACAAACAATCACTGCATACAATTGCCACAGCAATGTTATGAGCCCTCAACCTTTTCAAATCAAAACACAATTACAAACCTCAAATAGATTTTATTCTGCTTTCATCTTAACTGGACTCAAAATAATAATTTACCGTTTAATAACTGGAATAGGTTTCTGTAAAATACGGTCAGCAGTTTCTTGGTAAAATAGAATGTTGTTTGTGGAAACAGAAGAAATCAGCCTGTTCACAGTTGCAATATGGATAAGGTGTGGGTGTCACAACAATGCAAAGATGAATGTCGCTTTCAGTGTCTCGGCCTCATTGGTAGTCCTTTAGCAAAGTGACTTCCTGTCTTGTATTGATAACACAGCAGGTGCTTTATCTTCTCCACATTCTTCTGTTTTATAATGGCTTAGATTATTAAACAACTATATCAGACAAACCCAGAGGTGTTGAGGGAACCTCTGTTGCCAGTTAGCATTCCTCGTTAAAAAAAAAAAAAAAATGCCCCGTGTCTAAACCACATGTTGAGTTATTTTACTTATCATGTGAAATGACTCGGAAGTAAAGACACATGCATTTGATTACAGCCTCCTCCTGTTTAACACAACTTTTCTCATCTTCTGATTGAAATACCTTGTCAGTGTTGTGACTACACCTGGGGAGAAACTAATTACAGATAATAAAATAAAATTCTATAAAAGAAAAGGTAATTAATAGCCTTGTTTTGTAAACAAAATAATTATCTGCAGTATGTTTCGTGACATAGCACCATCATGCAGTCGATCACACAAAAACATCTGCCCACGCATGGCTGCGTTTTTATTTATTTTCTATTTATCGATCTGCAATAAAGGGCCAATTAACCACTGTGTTACAATTCAATTCATTTTTATTCCAATGTAATTTTTACAGCACCAAATACAACAATAACCCAATAATTCCCAAGGGGTTTTCCCCTGTAAAAGTGCCTAGAAATGTGTTGTATTTGGCGCTATACAAGTGAAATTGAACTGAATTAATGAATTCACATGAGGATGTAATGGTGGAAAAGAAATGATCGTTTATAATTGAAAGAAACCTGCATAACCAGGCTCTCAGGCAGTGGCTTTCTGCTGTTCTGGTTGGGTTTAGGTTTAGAGTTACAATAGGAGGGAAAAAGATGAGACAGTTTATGGGGTGGGATTGAGTCCTGGGGTCAGGCAGTTACACAAACGCACCTGCATGGCACGCACATACATTTATAATTGTTCCAAGGTTTCTGAATGATTCCCTGGCAACACACCATTTTTGATTTCGCCTTCAGAATCATGTTAGAATTATAGCTACACAGACATTATCATCCCCAAGGTCTGGGTGTAAAATTGTTAGTGGGCATAAATAAAATACGAGTGCAATAATGCCATGTGTATCACATGAGAGGGCATGGGATCTCTGAGTGCTTGTGTTTCCATCAGCAGGTCTGCAGTCTTGATTGATGAGGCGATTGAGGTTGGGGAGTTTGCAACAAATCAGCGGTGTTGTTATGAGGCCGGCTGGCTGGCTGGCGCGCTATGCTTGGATCTCGACAATGTCTCCACCGCTCTGCCCGAGGACAGTTTTCACAGCGACGCGTGACCTCCGGGGCCGTTCAGTCGGCCTGGTTAGTAAGAAAGACTTCCAACCATGTGTACACACACACACACACACGCACACACACACAAGCACACACACACCTACCCTCTCCAGCAGTGCATCACCTCTCTCAGTCCAGCCTCTTTCAAGTCATGCATTTCAAGCACACAGACGCACAGCCGTACTCACCCACCACCCGAGTCCTCCTGCTGCCAATAAAAATATGAAGAACCAAGACAGTGAGATTGAGCTTCCTGCCATGGCACAGGGGGAGTTTGGGTAATATTCAGACAGCTTTGCCTCAAGCAACGAAATCAAACAGAAACTCCCTGCAGAGTTCGACGTCTGTTATTAAAGGCTGTTGTTTTGCTGTCAGGGTCAGCGCAGACCATGTTATACCCATGACCAGAAAAACACCCACAATGATATATTCTGGACAAAAAAACACATCAGGTTAAATAATTTGCTGCCCTTGAATTAGTATTTTATCTGATCTTTCCTCTTTTTGTTTTTGTCCTTATCTGAATGGAGGCAAGCCAAAAGAGGTAAATGCCCCTTTCAGAAAAAAAGGACCTGGAATTCATTAGTATTTATTGTAAGTCCATGAGGATCTGCACATGACCAAGCTTTTACACATAACCAAGTTTCCTTTGAAAGAAGACTGGTCTGTAGGATAGCTCATGCACCAGAAAGCAGCATCGAGTTTCAGCAAATATATAGCGTTCTCATCCATACACATATCTATCCATCCATCTTGTGTAGTGACTTTGTCCCAGTTGGATTGCAAGGAATTGAACACAGAGCTGAACGACAGGCCCTACAAGCAGAGAATCCCCCTCACACATATCCACAAATTTGACGAATGTAGAGCTAGTAAGCATATCTCCTGTGAAAACAATCACACGTAAAAAACATGCAAATTCCACCCAAAAAACTCATATCAGTCAAAACAGCCTTTTTTTTCTCGAGCAGAAGACTTACCATTGTGATCCCTGCATCATTGTGCAGACCATACATCTTTTATCTCAGAGGTGTCACTCTAATCTAGTTCACGGACCGTATACAGCCTAATTTGATCTCAAGTGAACTGGGCTATGATGATAATAATTTATATTATAAACCATAATAAGCTATAAATACCAACAACTCAGAAGTATCATGTTTAAATGTTTAATTGTAGTGCAAAGGAATACGATTATTATAAATTGTTTGCATTTTAATGTACCAGTATTTTACTTTTATTTTTTTATTTTTTTCATTTTTACAAAATCTGTTGTGAACAAGTCAGCATTTTCTCAAGAAAAGCTATTACTTATCTGAACAACAACTTGGCACAGTGTTTCGCCTCAAAATAATGTGGACTAAGATCTATTGCCACTCAGATCACAAGACTAATGCTATCTCTTAATCTCTTCTAAGTCAGCTTGAAGCATGAACTGACGAGCTCCACATGAACAGGACTCCACCGATATGAGCCAATATTACACACACTTACATTCACACCTTATCATTGTAAATTAACCCCAAATCCATGTTTTTGGGTTGTGGGAGGAAACAGGAGAACCAAGACAAAACTGCAGACACACACATGCACGGATGCACGCACACACACACACACACACACACACACACACACACACACACACACACACACACACACACACACACACACACACACACACACACACACACACACACACACACACACACACACACACACACACACGCGCGCACAAGGAGAACATGCAAACTCCGGGCACAAGTGTTGCTTGGCTGGTACTCAAATGATACTTTCACTATGTCGCTGTCTGTTGGTCCTGACTGGGTTTGGTGAGCAGTGAATAGTACATACTGACGGGAGTGATCCATAGGGATCAGGCTGTTAAGAGTTCACACAAAAACTGTCTTCTTGTATTAACAGTTGTTTTTTTTTTTTATTATTGTATCCTTGGGGTGTTATAACAGTTTAATGACTGTGAAACATCCTGTTAAAACACAAGTTGCATGATCTGTGATAACTACCTTCAAGCATCTGAATGCATGTTTGAGGTTATTTTGTGACACTTATTTGTCTGCAAGCTATGTGGATCTGTGGTTTTAAACTGCCTTCTATTGTCAGCTGCGATGGCTCCAGTGTTTTTTTTTTGGGACCATCAGTTGGATTAACCAGAAAAGAAAAGTGCTGAATGGATGGGTTACGTCATCAGGTAAAGGATTAATGAAGTAATGATGTGGAAACCATTGGTTAGTGTACAAGGAAGATTTTTAATGGAAATCTTAAGCCACACTGATATTATATATATCACACACCTTTAGCTTGTTCATTCAGTTTCATTCTAAATTATTAAAAAGCTAATTTAATTCAATTTCAAAAGTGTCTGAGAACCCCCCCCCCCCCCCCCCCCCCCCCCCCCCCCCAACAAAACAGATATGTGTGTTTGTTCTGAAAAAAAAAAAACATAAAAGGCCTGCTGTAGCTGTAAGTAATATTTGGGTGAGTAACCTTTGGTAGCAATGTAGCCTCTCAAAGCATCTTGTTCTCATCTGGTAGCTTTTTGCATTTGTCTACTTGTAGTTTCTGCCACTCTTCCACGTCGACGTGTGAGAGCTTAAAAATCGCGGCCGCAGTGGCAGATTTCAGCTCCAAAGGTTTCCAGTTGTATTTGGGTCAGGACTCATTGCTAGCCAGTTTCAAACAGTCCATCTTTTCCTTTTTCAACAATTTCTTTGTGCGGCTGGATCTCTGCTTTGTGCCCAGAGAAAACCCAAGACCTTCACCTCAAACCAGTTTTTTTCCGCCTCTGGCTGATACATTTTTCTGAAACGGTTTTTATCATCTTCAGATTTCATACGTTCAGAGCCTCCACTTAGGCACCAAGGTATAACCAAGCCACTACCATGCTTTACAATAGGAAGGATGGATTTTCTTTCTGGGTTTGTTTTCAGTGCCATTGAACAGACTGCAGCATCACATTCTTGAAGAGCTGGGCTTGGGTTTAAATTACCCATTGAAAGTTGTCTCAGAAAGATGAAAGATTTTATTTATTTATTTTTTATTTTATTTTTTTTACAAATTAAACTCATTCTAAGTTGTGGCCTATGTGGCCTTTATCCACCCCTTTATCCATAAGATACTTTTTTTTTTTTAACAACTTAATAACTATGTGTTGATCAAATTAACTTTTAAAACTGTCTTCTCTTTACCATTGTGACGGGGAAGCTGAAGATTATCTAAACCACCATTTATTGGTTGATTCAGCTCATGTGGAATAGGAAAATTAGTCTTAATAAGTTTAGATTTTATTTTAAGGACTATTGAAAGGGTCGCTTGTGTGTCTTTGTCAAGTCTCTTACATGTTTGAACCTCTTCCTGTTTTATTTTGAAGTCAACTGTCTTGTCCACGTCTCTGTATACTTGACTCACCTCTGGACGTCGCTACTGGTTTTGTATACCTGATCTTAAATAAGCTCTCTGAACTACCTGATTTGTTCAGCATTTGGGTATACCATGGTCCATGACAACTATTTGAAATTTCACATTTTCAATTTCATAATAATTCACAATTTTCCCTACAGTGGTTTTGCTGTTGTTATTCATTCACTTTGGGCATTAGATTAATGATTCAGATTATGCTTATTTAAAAATGTATTGGCAATGCACCAAGTACAACCCAGGCACATTTGCAGAGGAAGCCCTAATTGTTTGTCTAGAAAATGGTCTAGAAAATGGTCCAGGTTGCCCTGAACCAGCCCAAACTGCAAGCTTTATCAAAAAGAAAAGGCTTAAGCCTATATTAGAGGAGCCTGATAGTTGAAAGTTCTGCTTTGTGTGATCAGACCCAGTATGTAGGAAGTGGGAGCACAAAAGCTCCCTCCCAGTGTTGACACTAACAATCTTTACAGGTGCAAGAAGAGCTGGAGACATGCATTCAACTCAACAAAATGAAATAAATTTGACATGTGGACGAATAGTGGGGGTTGTAAAGGACCCGAAGATTAAAAAAAAAAAAAAAAAAAGGCAGTCATGGCTTAAAAGCAAAGATAGCTTTATTTCACTGTCTCAAAAAAATTGTTTGAAGAAATACCCACTGAAAGACAGATTGTGTACGAAGCAAATCAAAACCGTTCCCACAGACACGTATAATAAGCTACCCAATAACTGAACTAGTTGCCTACTGTGGGGAGAGTCTAGTGCAGACCCGGTAATCACCACATGTGTAACCTGTGATCACTTCAGGCACCACAACTCTCATTGCAAGCAGAATTGGGGAAATCTACATAATAAGGTGACCACCAAACTTCAAACTTACTACGCTGCATGCAACAAGGGTGTATGAATCATGATTACTCCTCGAAGGTTTGTCCAGTGCCTAAAGCAAAAAAAAAAAAAAAAAAAAAAAAAGATTCACTTGGCTCAGTGGGTTTGCACTACACAATGTAGAGTAGACGTACACTCTACTAATGGAACAAAGAAGTAAAAACAGTAATAATAGGCAGTTTAAATCCATACTGTGAATGGTGAAGCACTTTAAGAGCTCAGTTCTTTCAAGACCAGGCAAAGCAGCAGTCTGGCACAAGGTCTGAATCAAAGAGAAGTCCATTTCTGGCTAAATATCTCAGAATATCTTGAAGCAGCAGCCTACCTCTTCAGCATGGGCTACAGAGCATTCCCTCCAAACGGGGTCATTTTGCAGCACCATAAGAACAATGCATGAAGCAGTTAGAACAAGCCTCGACTCTCCACCCAGCCTCATACAAAGGAAGCTCTCGATGCTCACACTTACCATGGTCATATAAGGGGAAGTTCACTACCTGCCCAACAGAGGGTGTTGTTCTCAACCTAAGAGCCTTATGTTTGAACTGAGATGCCAGCCCTCACACTTCCATTCTATTTTTAAAAAGAAAACCAAGGAACCTCCAGTTTGCAGGGACTCTGAGAACGGAGTGTTCTGCCGGGATAATGTGGGACTAACATCTCTTAAAGATATGATGGAGTCTGATTGGTCAGAGCTTTATGATTTAAAAGAAGAATTTAGTTCATGTTCTAGACTTTGTGGCAAAGAATATTTCAACAATAATTTTATTTTCATTTATCGGGCTTTACGTTACTTGAAATGTTGAAACCATATGTAAATACTTTTCAGCAGGGAGGATTCATACTTTTTGTGGGTACAATAAAATGTTGTATTGCTGTGTGAACATTTAATTACAATAACCCTTAATTCATTCTTGCAGTGGGGTTTTAATTTGTTATTTTTTTACAAGCGCAGCAATACTAGCAAGAGCAAGTCTTTATTGTATTTATGCACAGCACAGAGGTAGCCAGTGTGTGGCTACAGGGGAGTGGTCAGCTGGGCCTCGCTCAGGGATCCACAGGGTGACCAAATCCACAACTTTGCCACAAGGCCATTTCTACTGATAGCAGGTGCAATGGGGAAAAAAAAGGAAAAGTCCTTTCTTTTTTTATCTCTACTGACTACAAACATTTAATGGGAAAACTGTTTTAAAGGCCCTTATGTTGCTATGCTTTCTTGCATTTATTTTTCTTTATAGTGAGCATTTATGTGCATGGTGAGAATAATTTCCTTTCTTCTTTTTTCCCCCCACTTCTACTCTCTTTGTTCGCCTCGCTGATGATGTAATCCACCATTTCCATTTTTTTTTGTTTTAAGAAAAGGAGAGCATAAACAGAAAACCATATGCTGTAGGTTTTGCTCTCTTTTAGGTGCATCTGAGAAAGAGGGTAAATATACAATATTTGTAGCTCATGATTGCAACAATATCTCAATGCAGCATTACATTTTTTGTCACAATATATTCCAGGACATTATATATTGATCGACATGAAGTGCAATTCAAGTCAGTGTATTTTTTTGAAGATTGTTATAGACGTCCCATCACATAAACCTTTGAAGGATGTACAAATGAGCTTTTCTGTCATTCAAAGTTCACTCCAACAGCTTATTCTGCTGCACAATGTACCTATTTTTAAGCTCACTGTTCTGTGAGATTCATTCTTTAGCACAATCCCATGAGCATTACAGAAAAATGTGCCAATACCACTGAAATGACTATGTATCATTGCATAAAAAGTAAAATAGAGTTAAATATTGTTCTCTTTCTTTGGTGTTGAGTTGTTGTGTGAGTTACCTAAGAATAGAATAGATTACACTAGGCAGGCAGTCTGCAATGATTAAAACAAAAAAATATTCAGTGTGCAGCCACCCTTTTTTTTTTTTTTATTGTATTCTTTGTGACATGTGGCTGGAGCTCATTAAACATTCATGTCAGGAGCAAAAGAACAATTACCTGATCTGGAAATATATATATATTTACCCCTTATTTTCATTTTTGGTCACAGTTGTCAGGTTTATGCGAACATAACTAATGAAAGACACCTTCGAATATCTTGTTAAACTGCAAACTGATGATCCGATGTCCATAGAGAATGCTATGATCATTATCCTGCACAGATAAAGTCCTGCATATAACTTTGCGTGTTCCATCTGTACATATGGAGGTTTTTTGTGTGTTCTGGCTACCTCCCATAATACAGAGGCTTGTTGGCGTTATTTGTGAGCCATGAGAGGGAACGTGTGAGATTTGATTAATTGCAAGCCAATCCAACATTAATGGAGAGAGGCATCAGAAGCAGTAGTGCTTTTATTTAAATGCATGAAGATACTGCTTCTAAATAGTGTTTTAGAAAAAAAAACAAAAAACATATTGATTCATCCAAACAAATAAGTGTATACGTGTTTACTGAAGGGTCAAACTGATGCGAAAGAAAGGTGTTATCTTTGTTGATTATGTCAGTAATTGTCTTTTTTTGTGGCATGATTGCTGCTGTAAACAAACATTTGAGAACACGAGAAAACCTTATTGACCTGCTGCTGGTTTCACATGATTTTATGTGTATTGAAACACCTGTCAGTCAGGCTCCAGGCGCCTTGTTCTTTCCCACAGAAACTTCTTTAGCCGCGTTGTGCTTCCATCCCTGGGTGAGGATGTGTCCTCGCTCTACCTCAAGGTCTCTTCCCATTCAGAGACGCCAAAAAAACTTCCAAAGGGAGGTGGCTGATGTGACATAGCACCATCCAGTTTGCACAAAACCACAGGAAAAGGTATTTTCACCATCGGCCTCCAGATCGTATTTTGAACTGAATGTTGCATGAAATGAATGGCAGCAATTGAGGGCAAAAGAGTCAGCATCAGTCATGGTAATAATAGAGAAAAAAGTGGCATCTCATAAAGGTTAGATTGCAACATGCCGATGTGGGCTTCATGAAGAGGTCAAAACTGTCAGCAGCACAGTGTAGAAAAATGAAAAAGGGATTTCATCCCATTTTCCTGCTCAAATGAATTGAAAATGGGGGCAGATCTGGATACAGTTTAATAAATGATCAACATCCCCTGGTAATGTGTTTGTGACTTATTGTTTTTTTTTTTCTTTTCATCTTTTGTCATGTATTGACATTTTAGCTTACCAATTGCCCACCGATGGACATTGCTAAGAGTGGTGCAAAATGTGTCAAAACCAAAGCAAGGATGAAATACTCCCAAAATACTGATTTCTAAGCAGTTGATATGAATTTACAAGTTAAGAGGTGTTAGGATGACCAGATTCAACAGATAATAAAATGTGATCTAATCTTTATATGAAGCACAGGTAAAGTTAAATACAAAAATCTGAAGGCAAATAGTTGCACATGACTCTTTCAGCAGCTATAGTCGTAAACAATCACTGTTTATCACTGCAGATAAAACCGACGGAATGCACAGGGAAACAGAACTCTTCTTTGTTTGAATATTTGTGAATCCATTTTCTCGATGGTTTCTTCCATTGATGGTGGTGATTGGATTGTGTTCCCATTGTACTTTCAGTTTTAAGCACTGATCACATTGACAACAGTTTAACTCCGGTTTCATTACTTCAACTGATTTACAAAACATCCTCAACAATGGAGAGCACCGTCGTCTCATGGCAGGCCTGGTTGAGGGAGGAGTTTACATGTTCTCCCTAAGTCTGTATGTATTTTCCAGTGAATCTGTGAAACCTCTATTTGTTATGACGTCCTTATTTTTATGAGAATTATTTGTTAGTTCAGCTGAGCACCAAGTAGAGGCGTTGTACTAAATCTCAATGTATAATAATATACACAAAGTATTTAATATTACTTTGGCAGTCTCCTCACCCTAGCACACCTGATCCGTCCCCTTCTCCTCTCTCAGCCAATCACAGGCTGCCTCGCTCTAACGGTGCGTTCAAGTAACAAAAAATAATAGGAACCAACATTACATTATCAGTGAATCATTGCAACAAGAAGACAACTGCAGCGATGTTACACTCTTTTTGTAATTTTCTTTAGTAAAAAGCTGGTGTCAATCTTCAGGTCCTGGTCGTGACACTTTGCCCAAAACTGCAAAACTTGGTTTGTATTTTTAAAAAGTATGTTTTGTTTTTTTTGTTTTGTTTTGTTTTTCTTTTGTTGGAAGATGCTTCTTGTGAAAGCTAAAGGGATTACATTTTTTTTGGTCCTGTTTGCATCTTTCTACAGCAACACAGACAGATTACGTCACTGAAATGGGGGTTTATTGCCTTCTTCTCTCATGTTCTTTAGACCAACAATTAGCCTTTGTGCGTTACACTTTGAGAACAAGACTCAGAAATGTATCCATAAATGACAAAGAGCATATTTCTGCGGAAACAGAACAACACAGGATCGCACTTGACACTAAAAACAGACATAAAACACGGTCTCTCTGCCAGTGTCTTTTTTTTTTTTATTCTACCGTTGAAAGTTGTGACGCTTGTCATTTTAACCTGACTCCAAAGAAAGTGTTTATTTTACTCTTTCTTTGGCAATGTGCTGTTTATCTTTTTAAAACTAGACTTCCGAAGCACAAGAATTCCTATGTGCCTCAGCTGTTTTGTTTGTAGGTACAAATAGCAAATCAAAATCCAGAAACCTGAATTATATGCTGATTGTTGTGGAGTCCATACAGTACTTATAATTATCTGCCTGCCGTGCAACAAATCACATTTTTGCAAGATATACAAATTCACATTGTTTAGATTACACATTTCTAATAGATTTACTGTCTATCACATTACATCAAGTGTCATGTCTCACGTTGAAACAAATCATTCAATTGATTATTGAAGTTCAACAACAGATGTGTAATATTTGCAGCGTTTAACTGACTCCCAGGTTTCAAGGTTTGAAAATGATTGACTCAGATCATGGTTTTTGTCATGTCCCCAAAGTTCCTCTTTGCTTGACACATTGAATTTACTCTTCTTGAGCTTTGATTGGCTGCTGATGGAGGGGCCACCCACGCCGTTCTGTCTGCTGCACCTGAGGAGTGATTGAAGAAGCTGGCCCGGCATTCACCTGGCTGCTTGTTGACATCAGCTGTCCTGTTTAACCTTGCTGTTGTCATTCAGGCAACAGTGTGGGAGCAGCCTGCCACTCTTATTCTTGAACTGCATCTATTCAGGATGTTCTCTGATCTCAATCAATTGTAAGAAAGCTTCTTTTGGCTTGAGTCAGAAGTTAAAGTTAGTTTTAAATGTACACATACATGTTTTGTATACTCATTTTATACAAAGAAACTGACTTCCACTGAACTTCCTCAAAATGTAGTGTACACACCAGACAAAGATGAAAGTCTGTCACAAGGCTAGTCATTGAGCATTGGAAGTGATCGCTAACTTATCTGTGTTGTCCTAAAGCTCCATCGTCGTACACACATTGACCACACTCACTCCACTCATCCCAATATCAGAACTCGATCAAGTCTCGGGTCACTTGTCTTACCCAGATTTAACACAACACTAGGTCAGAAGACATTCAAGTACAGTGGAGCTGCAGTCTGGAACAACTTACCCCCACATGTCCAAACCAACACCAACTAACAGGCTTTTAAAAAAACAAGTCAAAAGGTTTTTATTGGAATCTATACAAACTGCTTAATTATTCCCAAACTTTTCCACTAACTGTGATGCATAGTTTATATTTCTCATTTCATTTTGTTTGATTCTTTTTTTATGATTAAACAGGCATAGTGATACATAACTTTCTCGAGGTAGAACTTGTGTTTCTCTATTTATTCGAAATGTATACCATACTTTTGTACAAATTTGTGTTTTTAATAGTTTACTTTAATGTCAGTAAATTTAATTTAATTTAATTTAATTTAATTTAATTTAATTTAATTTAATTTAATTTAATTTAATTTAATTTAATTTAATTTAATTTAATTTAATTTAATTTAATTTAATTTAATTTATAACTTTTCTGTCTCTCTGTTTTTTTTTTACATGTCGTGAAAATGATTACCGGTAATATATATTTGTATGTTTTATTTTGTATGCACATGTAGAAAATCCAAATAAATTCAATTCAATTCTAGCGAGTTAACTGTGAGCAAAGCAAGGCACACATGTAGAATTTGCACAGTCCAACCAGAAAGGTCCATGTTAAGAGTTGTTAAAGCTGTTAAAAGTTGAAGTTCTCTTTTTTTTACTATCAATTTTTCCTTTATCTGATTCTGTATAAAAAATAATTAGTAGTTTAGTTTTTTATCTGCCAAAGATTTGCCTTTTCTGTGTCTGTTGGACCATTTATCATGGCCTAACTCAACCTTGGACACAATTGTGTTAGAAAATTTGACTTCAGAAACTCTTTAAATTGAACTTAATTGAAATCCTAACCATGTCATGATTCATGACTTCTTTGCTTTCACACTGTAAATGTAAACGCCCCTCAATGCCATTCATTTGTATTAATAATTACTTGGAAATTGCGGAACTGATCAAAATCACTCACATTTGATGATTTATTGCTTAAATAATATTACGAGTGCTGTCCTTTTCCCTGACTGAGGGCCGAACAACCCTATTGGAAGCTTTTCTTTGCTGATTTTCTTCTCGCTCTTAGAACGATCAAGTTCTAAGAGAGAGAAGAACGTGTTTTCACTCATCACTCATTGTTTTGACTCATTGAACCCTTCAGTAACTATGGACCAGAAATGTGTAGTGCCATACAGAAAAGACCTTGGTATAGTGTCCACTGATCAAAAGAAGACATTGCATAAATAAAATAAGAGCGTGTGTGTGTGTGTGTGTGCGCGTGTGCGTGTGCGCGCGTGCGTGTGTGTGTGTGTGTGTGTGTGTGGGTGTGTGTGTGTGTGTGTGTGTGTGTGTGTGTGTGTGTGTGTGTGTGTGTGTCAGTTTCTTACTGGATTGAAAGCAGAAATTGATGCATTCTGCAATATCATGTATTATTTGCTTAAAATATATTTTTGGGAAAATGTACTCATTAGATATGAGTGTTTTTGTAATATATTGTCGTATTTAAATGCACAATGTGTATGAGTAAAGTTGGTGTTCCCATCTTCTTTCCCATTTTCAAGTTAATTAGTCAATCACATGTTCTCATGCATAGTAAAAGCAATTGTATGAAACAACAGTTTCTGGTTTATTAGAGGACATGTAAAGCACATGCTGCATTTTTGCATTTTGTCCAGCAAAACCATCTCAAACTATCTAAAACATATACATTAAATGATTAATTTTGGAGTTATCATCACGCCAGGTCAGGCTGACAATTTAATGAATTAGGATAGCAATCATGCGTAGTTTGCGTGCAGTGGTATAAATGCATCCTAATTGTTCCACATAAAATTCTGATTTCTGTTATCATTGTGTGCTAATGTAAAACACCAGGGCACTAAGTATAAGAAATAAAATGGGAAATTTGAATGTTAAGCTACATGTGCTTTAAGGTTACTGCAATAACTGGATAGACTCCATGTAGCATCATTTAGCATTCATCATTTTCTTCATCAACCCCACTTGGAGCCTAATTGCATCTTTAATATAAATGTATGATTGAGGCGTGATTAGATACGAGTTCCACAAGGATAAATAGTTATTTGGCTCTGTTCCACATGCATGTTTAGTCCTTTGGCTGAGCTCACACAACAGATGAGGTTAACTTAAAAACAACAAAATACACACAATGCTGAATGAGAGGAAACAGAAAGAAAAACCTAAAGTATGTTTGCATTGTCTTGCAGCAGAATCAGTGCTTTAAACCTCTGACACTGAATTGATGAGCTTCCTCAGATATATAACATTCATATCTGACTCTGAGAAAACATTTCCGGGATGAGAGTATATGTGTGAAACAACTGTTTGAAGTTTGGCATGTTAATGTGATCTGGCACCCCCATGGCAGAGAGAGAAACAGCTCACTTCCTGCTTGAGCCTCGGCACACTTGGAGAGCATCGCAGGAAATCAAGTCAGCCTGCAGTTGTTGCGGTGCACCACAGTCTCACTGAGCCTGACACTGTCTGCGTCACTGCGAACCAGGACAGCAGGTGAGGCGTAGAAGGTGCTATTGTCAAGAGCTGTTAGAGTCAAACAGATGCTTAACACTGCGGAACTCACACTTGAAAGTGTAAAGAGCAGAAAGAGGAAATAGAAATTAGTCCTGTTTACCAAACAGCCCTGTACTGTATGCAGCTGTGATGGTGGTGAAATATCCCACGTATTACATCACATCACTCTTCCGACTTTATTTGATTAACTGTACAGCTTGAATAGAAAGAGAGGAAAAACCTCAAAAGATCCTTCTGAAAGCTCTTGATATGTGTTTTCGGATACTTCCAACTTTCACTTTCAAATCACACGAGTCTAAAAGACAAAATGGGTTTTGAATGTTAAATTCAAAAACCCATTACAATGGCTGCTCTCACAAAGCTTTTTGAAAAATCAAACACCGCATTTATGCATTGTGCATCACAGTTCACTGACTGCAAGAGAAGAAGTGAGCTCCCCGAATTTAGCCATTGTGATTTTTTTCAACAGCAATTTGGTTTTCCCATAAGATTTGTTAAGATGATTGCTGAAGCATTTTTAGTGTGTTTGTGTATACTATACACAAATACACTAAAATGCTTTAGCAATCATCTTAATACTATATAGCAGATGCGCATTAGCTCATCAGTGTCTCCATTTCTGTACATTAACTCGAATTTTCTCCATTTAAATATGTTGTGTAAATATGCTAGAGGTAAATGACTCAGTTTATCAAGAGATAAATGACATAAAGACCGATTTTTTTTTTTTCATTTTAAATGCAGCTATATGATTTAAGCAGTCAGTATTTACACCCTCCAAGGCTTCAATTTAGTTTTTGGCTACCAGTCAAAGATAACAGCTGTGCACTTTGAAGGTTCAATGAACTCTCCCAGCCCCTGGCAGCCAGTTAGTCCTGTGGGAGAGGATCATAATTAGAAATGTTATTGGTCATCTTTAGAAAAAATACCCTGCATTTGTAATGAATAAGCGAATGAAAGTATGAAATTAGAGGGAGAGAGTGAAGAAAGAAAAATAACTGACATTGAAAGAGACAATGGAAACAAATGTGGTGAGAAAGACGGAAGGAACAAAACTGGGAAGAAAAAGAGGAAAGGAGGAAGAAGCGATGAAAGATATGAGGAAGGAAAGATCAGATAAGTATAATCAGATGGCTAATAAAAAAAAATAAAAAAAAGATCAAATGACCAGGTGCACTGTTGCCTCTGGTGTCACATATTTTCTTTCAGTCCATTAGTGAGAGGTTCACGGTGCGCTTATCTACAAAGATGCTCTGAGTGGCAATGATAACCACCGAGCATTCAAACTCGAGATGAGCCGGCAGGGATATATTGTTTGCTGCAGAACAACAATTAGATAAATGCACCGAGGTGCAAGCATCGCCCCGCTCAGTTACCACTGTTCCATCATCCTCACAAGGAGCCGGGTTGAGTTGCCTCAGGACACGAGGACATGCAGGATATAACGATAAGTGTCACTCTTTTGCTCGTTTCTGCACTCTGTTGTTCCCTTGGTATTTTCTATGTGGCCTCAGGTGATGCAGTAGAGTGGCCCATTAAAAACTCACATTTTATTCACTGAAAAAGCCGCATGACTTGCATCAGTAACCTCCGACGCCGGCGGCAGTGGCCACTGGTCTGCGTCTTCAAGGGTCAGATATATGCACTGTGGGGAATTTTGATGGGTTGTTGCAGTATCAGTTATAACCATTAGAACTGCACACAAGTTTGACATGATTTAGAGATAAGGACAGGCGGAGAGACGGGGAGTCAGCAGCACTGGCCTTGATGTTTGTATTGACTCTTTGAAGCTCTGGTCTCACTGTGCTGCGGCAACTCACGGGTAATTGAAAACAAAACATTGCAAGACACTACACAAATTAGCAGCACTCATCACTTGAAATCACTCTGAATTGGTACTTTGTGTTTTTGTGTCACTTGATAGTTGCACAAACTTTGAGAAATCTGGGCCAGAATTTGTCTGGTGTGATGATACTCACTCGAGATTTGCAGGATTTTTGCAAGATAAGGGATGACATGGATTAAATTCTTGGCTGTCGTGAGCATCTTGTAATGGATTCATGGATGTTCTTTAACAATCGCACACTTATTGGAGGCGATTGTGAGTTTTGGATCATAAATAATGGATCTCTCCTCAGCACTTCAATAAATTTGGCATCAGACATCAAACAAAATGGAGCTAAACTAAAATAAAGTGAGAACAACACAGCTACTTCCTGTGGACGTTGATCTGGAGACTAGCTTTCACTACAGGGTGGAGACCCCAACCTGGAAGAAGACTGACACACACAAGTCTCAGTTCTCATATTTTTTAATACAAGGAAACTAAAACAGTAAGGGCTGGAGACAGGTTTGAAACATCAATAAGACTATTTGTGATGCATTTCAAAACTCCACTGGCACCCTGCGAGGCCCTGTGACTCATACAACTCATTTGCAAACCCCTGCAAAATGTTTCAGGATGTTTTGAGAACAGTCTTGCAAATCCCACTCACAATTTGTTGAAGCCCAGTGAATTGGGACACTTTAAAAAGGTTTTTTTTTTTTTTTCTTTTCTTAATTTCAGCTAATTTATTTTTTTTAATCATTTTTGGGTATTTCATGCTTCTTTTTTTGGTCAACACATTTTCAACAGTAAATGCATGAGGTAATTTCAGCTTGTTACTGCAGCAGTTAAGTTGGCAAAAGAAATTACCAGAAAATCACACACAAAAATGGTGTTTTTGTTAGGAATGATAGGAGAAAAGTGTGATTTTCCCAAAGATTGCAATGCGATTTGTTGATTGATTTTAGGTTTATACTGACTCACACAAATCACCCTCAGAAACATCTCAAGCAATGACACAGATACACTGAATCCGTCTGTACAACATGGACTTTTTCATCTATTCATCTTTTTTACTGTGGGATAGCGATGTGCGAGTTTGAACGAATTGTTCAAAACTTTACTTAACTCATGACTTCATTAAATCTTTCACTGAGTCATTCTTGCTACAGAGTCCAGCTGCAGAGAGGAAAAGAGAAATGTGACTGTCGTGCTGCTCCTACTCGAACTGCACATGTACTGCTAATAGCTGTTAAAATCAACTACTAGCGCTAGTAGACGTGCCACTAGTTCAAATAGCTGCGACTGGCTCTTTAAGCTCATATAAGGCGTATAAGTGCATATGCCCGATTCAGCTAGAAATCGAAAGAGTCATTCACCTCTTCTGAATCGGTCTATATATATATGGTATAATCGCCATTCTTGATACCTGTTATTTACTCTATCTTTAATGATTTATTTAACTTAGTTCCTGGTTCAAATAAACTTCAAAAACAACACAAATGATGTAGAATATTCAGACCAGTGCTACTAAAAACTAGCGTGAACTTATTGTTTATTTCTCTCACAAGTGCTTCAGCATCTTTTTATTGCTGCGTGACGCCCCCCGTGCTTTGTGACGCAATTCAGAAGAGGGTGGAAATAGTGCGCAACTGATTCGAACGCTTCATGATTCAGACACCTGGTTCACTTGGATGAACGACTCAAAAACCCTTGAGTCAGTTTTTGGAGTCGGGGTTCTCATGAATCATTCTTATGATAGGACACATGTGTTTGAATGGATTCAAGCTTCAGATTTGATGTCTGTACATCTGGACCATTTAAGATGATCTTATTTGCTTTCTAAAGTTGCTTCACTTCTGTCCTGTTCTCCCGCAAGGTCAAAGCAGCTCAGGACCAAGGTTTTCCAGAAAAGATTATGTTTGTGAGTTGGAAATCTCCCTTTAAGAAATTGGTACGCATTCCTTGTAAGAGAGGCGAAACTATAAAGTAACTTCACATGAAAGCTTCATAACAGCCTAATTTCCCACCAGACCACTAATTGGATGCATTTGGACCATTCACAGAGCATATCATTGAATGTCTGATTTGCACTCTGAACGGTTTTGTAATTTCCTGAATGTCTTGTAATTTCTGACTTTAATTGCTCTAATTCATGAATTGCACAAAACCTAATTCTTCTTCATTCATTACCTCAGGTACATATATCTTCCTGTGCAGACATGCATACACATATACATCTTACTCTCAATGTTGCTGCAAAATCGCTTCGTAATGCAGCTGTGGTCAGATTATGCTATAAGAGAAGCACACACACTATTTTTGTGGCTGATTTATAAGATAATTTTCAACCAATTTTATTATCAATAAGGTTATCTCAATTAATGCACAATAATACTAATATAAGCTCCATGTTTGAAAAGATTTTGCAATGTGATTTTTAAATACACACACATATATTTATTTAGATCTAATGCTGCATGGAAACATAGTTTCCTGCTGATACATTTGCCTGCACTTTCAATCAGTAAAATCCCACTACTCTTTTATTGCCCCGAGTTACAGCCACATTAAAAGCAGCCATTTTGACATCTGTGTTACAAAAGAAAAGATTACAGCTTAACTGCAGCAGCAGATATGTTAATACAGACATTTTCACAGTTTGTTAGTTTAACTTCAAATCACTCTCTGGTTGTCTCAAGAACCTTTAAAAAAATTTTTTTATTTCAAATGCCCCTCGGCTATTATATAGTGTAATGCAGAATGTATACAAAGCTCGGGGCTTACCACAAAATATATGGCTGGTGTGATTAATTGGGATTCGAATAAATGCTACTTCTTTGCCCTACCGATATTTAGAGGGACCTGGCTCCAATCAGGAATGATTGAGTTACCGAAAAAGTCAATTTTTAAGCTGCAAATCTTCTATAGTGTAAATAGAGGGGACGTTCTTTCCTGTTGTGTCCATCTTTACATACAGTATACAATCAGTGGACCACTCGCAGCCTTTGCTCTTTGTACATCTTGTGAGCCAGAGATCTAATTGGCTGAGGGTAAAAAAAGAATGAACTTGAAATGGTTATAGCGAAAAAAAAGAAGGGGAGTCAAAAATAAAGGGTGACACTTTCAGGTTTGGTGTCAATTAAAATAAAATGTCATGTTTTCTTAATTTTTCATTAGACTTCCTCGAGTATGATATGATGAACAGACACTGTGAGATGAAGGTTGTCAATAAACAGAAATCGTCACAAAATCTGAGCTATAATCAGATATCAAAGACTGTTGATATTAAATGTAAAAAACAAATGGAATCAGATACTCATGGTATTTTTGGCATTCATAATATCACATCAGAAAAATTGGAAAGTTGCAAGTCGATTCCACATTTCCATTTGTTCACAAGTCAAAGTGTCCTTGAGCAAGACAATGAACCAACTGCTCCCAATGGACGGACTCTGCGGCTTGAGTGGCAGCTTCCTGCATTGGTGTGTGAATGTGTGTGAATGGGTCAATGTGACTAAGAATGTAAAACGCTTTGGGACTGTTCAAGCAGTTGAAAGGGGCTGTACAAGTGAAATCCATTTAACATTTAAATCTGGCCTTTATAGAAAAAAAGTGGGGCTGCTCTGATCATTGGTGTCACATTTCTTCAATTTGCAATTATTCTGTTACTTTACACAATTCTTAATCCCCTTCATTAACATGGTGTTGGTTTATTGGAGGTTATGAGAGTTTTTACAGTACAGTGGGGGCGGAGGATTCAGCTGAGGCTCTTCTCATGTGAAACACACTCCCACTTTGAGTGGAGGCAAACACGACGACAATTTAGGAACTCGTTTATAAGACTGTCCTATTTCAGGAAGCCATGTCACTGTGAACCATTTAGCAATTAAGCTGCTGTAAGTTTAGACTGCTAAAAACAGTGTTCTGTAATCTTTTGTCACCCTCATATAGCCATATGTCAGTGTTGCATGTCACTAACATTTTTCTCTGGATTGTTTATAAAACATTTTTTTTACTTTTTCGGCACGGAAATGCCAGGAGCTGGCTATGTTGCAGTTGGTGGTATATAAAGAGAACTGACAAAATACAGACAATTGATGGTGCAACACTTCAATAACTCAAGAGAAAATGTGCCCCAAGTCTGTGGAATTGCTTTCCTATATGTCCATTTATTGTCTTTTCCATTTTTTTTTCCACGTGTGTGTTTCCATGAACCCTTTCCATAGATTACAGTGTATGAGAGTGAGAGTGATAAATTACACAGATGCACTGGCTATAATGCACCTTGGCTTTTCTGCAGAATTATGGTACTAACAAAAAAAATAAAGCAAGGAAAAAAAAATACTGCCTAACTATGTCTTTTTCTTGTCCCTATGGTAACAAGAAGCAGGGCAAAGGTCTATCTGAGTAATAATTATGCGTTACTCTATTGATCTCCTCATGGAGATTCTCTTTTTGCCTGCCCTTGTGTGCAGGGAAGTCAGACCACTGGGTCAGCTTGAGAAGTGCACTGCTGACTTTTCAGTGGGATGAAAGCATGTCATCACAGAGGCTTTAGCCTGCTTGGTGTAGCGGAAGAAAGATGTCCCTCCTTACTTCATTCTGCCCTGCCCTGCCCTACCCTACCCTGCCTGCATGTATGTAAGTCGATACAAATAAAAATATAGTGCATCTTCAAATGTGCTTGGTTTGGCTTGTGGCCATTATAAAAGCAGTCTTCATGTAAACATATTTGCATTTAACTATAGAATATGCAGACAAGTGCATGAATTTTTTCCTACTGAGGTGTTGCCAGTCATGCTTAATGGGGTCTGTTTGCAGGAAGTAAATTGTGTACACGGAAACAAAAAAACATGGGACACTCAGGCCCAAATTCAGCATTTGAAACCAACCAGCTCTTATTTAATGACAACATATAATTCTATAACATTTTATTATAATTAAATCTTCATTCATACAAAAATGCCCCTTTAATGAGATTAAGTGAGCTGTGTTCAGAGCAATAGATGATGGGTTTCAAGATCAATCACGATGTAAACAACAAATGGTGCACAGAGCAGGAACTCTTAGTCTAAATGTCCATTATACAGATATCCAGTGGCTATACCAGAACCCAGATGATATTAGTCGTAGCTCCCAGAGGCTGAATTGTCATCAGATTGATATCCAATGTGTTCTGGGATTTCTTTTTTTTCAGCGTTGCATGCAGTAACAGGCAGGAGCAAATAATATCAAAAGGTTTGCATATTGTGACCTCCTGTTATAATATAAAGAGGGCAACCTAACATGCAGTTCAATCAGAGATGAGAGTAATAGAATATGCTTCCTCTTCACCACTGCTGAGTTGATCTATGAATGGCTTTGAAGTTATTATTTCACTGCAGAATCAAGTTCAATAGCATTCCTGCTGAAGCTTGGACAATTTAATGTGCAATGCTGTTTTGTGGCAAACAAATCCCGCGGATGAGGTTCCGCTGAGAATTTATCATAGTATGGAATCTAATCATTCATCCCAGCAGCATGGTGGGCTCTTCACTCCGCTCTTGAGTGGATCCTCAATGTCAGTGTGACCATCTGTAGTCATTTCATTTGCTAGTCTAAAAAGAAGAAGAAGAAAAAAAGAAGAGATTTTTCTTCTATACTCGAATGCAGCTCATTACATGCTCATCATAGAGTGTGAGTTCGGACATCACCTTTTCCCGTCCCTCCTTTTCTTACCAAGACACAGGCACAGAATAGATTGTTTGGTGCTAATAGGTTTGCCTCATTGACAGATAATGCTGTGGCAGCAGGGTGTGGTTTTGTATCTATCTGGGTAGCAGACATCAGTGGAGGCTCAGCGCTGCAGTCACAGCTGCAGGTAAATTGGTAATTAGTAATCTTGTCTATTTATCCTCCCCGCAGTGAGGCTGGAGTCTTTCTCCTGGTGATTATGTACGCTAGCAGCGTGCTCTCCCAGCCTCCAAGTCCTGCGTTGTCTGCTGGAGTGTCGAGAGCCTCGGCTGTGTTGTTTATATTTAACAAAATCACAGGTGTTTTTTTTTTGTTTTTTTTAAACTAATCCCCTACGCGAGTATCCATCTGGGATAAGTGAAGACATCGGACCCTTTTACTGCCTCACTGCTGGTGCATTTCATTTTACATCCCTTCATTTCGCTGTCCTCCGATGACCCATGCAAATTGATTGGGTCTGCCATCATAAATGACATCTCAGTTCCCTTAATTCTCCTAGGAGGAGCAGGAGCACAGATGCCTAATAGAGAAAAAGAATCATCCTAAGTGGAAACCTTTATCAGATGGACACACCCTTGCAGTGGAAGTGAGAGGATTGTAAGTGAGCTGATAATACAGGCTGCTCTGAAACCACTTTGTCACAACAGCGTAAGGATCGATGAACAGACCCACACTTTGTCTTTTCAGGTAAATGTGACAGAGAGGAATGAATGCGATTCATGCATTTCTTCTATTTCACTCAGAAGTTTCGATCACATCCCTTTATTTGCACAACTGCCACATTTTAACTGAATGTGATACTTATACTTTTACATAAAAGTTGTAGGTTAAAAGTTCTTTACTTGATAAGGTTCACTTCGGTTATGTTTAGTGCTGATTACAACAAACCCATCTCGCAGTAATTTGAACAATAAAAATAATAATCCCAAAATCCCACAGTGGGTGTCAATAGAGAGCAGACTTTGAAGTGGGGTTAGATAACAGCAAGAAAAATTAAAGGAGATGGACAGAAAACCACAACTTCTTCAGATGCTCTGTCTTTTCTTCTCATCCTCATGATGTGCATGTAGCTGTGTTATTTTGAGAGTATTGTCTTGCTGTTCTGACACACTGTTTGAGCTGTTCGGACTGTACAAAGGACTGATTCACTCATGAAGTTCAGCCAAAGTAAAATTTGTGAGTTGAACAAACACGCTAGTGATTATTGAAAGAGGGATATTTCAACAACAAAAAGCAGGCACAGAACAGCAACAAGCATGCAGAGATGGTAATGACCAGGTGCTAAAAGCATTCATGGCCCCGTCCCTTTTTGATCACTCCATGTTGGCTCTTCTTTGATTTGCCATTTTGATTGTGTTTGACAGTCGGTTGTATTTCACTTTATCATTTCAACATTATATCATACCAGATGGCAATAGGCCAGAAGTCAGAAGCACAAAATGAAAAAAAAACAACTCAAAACAAACAAAGTGAACAAACCGCTCAAACGGCTTCTGACGAAGTGCAGCTGAGACAACTGTCATTTCAAAATACCAAAAGTGCAAAAACAGCATTGTCATATACTGAAGCATTTATTTATTTATTGCAAGATATACAAAATTACTCAACAATATTATCGCATGTGTAACTATTATCATGCAGCAGTAGAGATCATCCACCAAGACCTCTCCAGAGGGAAACAGCTAATTAATGATTTTAATAATAAATTAAGACTGCTCATGCATCACGGATACTGTGGATACAGGTCAATATTAATGTCACTTGCAGTTAGACATTTTTATGTTGCTGTTAGGAAAACTGATTTAGTAAAAGACTAATGGTTTGCCACGCTCCCTGCAACCAGAAGATAAGTGAAATAGCAACCTTTCTCACACAATAATACTTACAGATGACACATTAGAAGAATTTTTTTTTTTTAATGTTTAGATATGTACAATAAACTTCAACGAGCCCACTGACGCTTGAATCAATAATATCAAAATAGTGACGAACTCCTGAGTATTTTTTTTTTATTTATGACACATAATTCCTAAAAACTGATGTCGACTGCCTGATAAGGTGTAGAGCAATGTTTTTCAACCTTTTTTGAGCCAAGGCACACTTTTTTCTTTGGAAAAATCTCGATGCACACCACCACCCGAAAATGGTAAAATTTGAAACTCTGTAGCCTATATTAACAATATAAAGTCATTCTCATCAATGCTTTATCAACAGGAATCAAATAAATACAGAAAAAAGTATTTCCCAATTTCTTTTTTTTTTTTTTCACTCACTCAGTGTGAAAAATCGTGATGGACATCCATTTGAATATTGACGTAAATTGAGACCACAAAAGTGTTGTTTTTTTTCTTTTTTCAGACCAACAATTTTAGTAAAACCACCTAAAATTTCCTTACATTTTATAATATCACAGTGTTTTATAACTCACTGCTTCTGCCTTAAAGAGAGTCAATACCTCAAACTGCAGATAATCCCCAAAAACCTGATAACCCATGATATTACGGCCTGACTTGACTTGGTTTTTTTGTGATGCCAAGAAGGGTTTGGCTTTCCACCCCCATAAGTGCTTGGGTTAGTCCAAGATAGTCCTTGGACTTCTTTGGCTTTGAGGTGCTTCTTATAAAGCTATGAGGTGCATCAGGGGTCACCATCCTGCTGAAAACATTCAAAGAAGATGAACCTCGTCTCTAAATAATGCAGCGGTACTGACATGGATGGAGTTTACCTGCTGCAGGTGTCCAGCTGCAGTGTATTCAAACTACTCTCTGACTTGAATACTTCTGCCGCGTTTCACCACAGTATCATCCGGATCAGTCTGTATCCCGTTTTTCTCGACACACCAACCCACACTCTCCCTGTTACTGCCATGAATCTCAAAATTGAATTCATAAGTAATGGGGACTCTCTCTCTGACTGTGAAATAGTGGTGTGCATTAGCCCAGTCTGAGTATCTGGCCTTATTTCTTCTCCTGTGGAATAGAAATCACTCCTCATCCAGATGGCTTTGTTTTGAGTTCTTTGGTTCCATATTTCATAAATTTGTCACCTGAGCCTCTTTTTATTTAACAAGCTAGAAAGAGACAGCTGCTTGACAACTGTTATCATCCATGACAGTAAGAAACTATCAAACTGTTGTGAATTAAATTTTAATGTAACTTTGGCACAGGTTTAAGAGGACAAACACAGTCAAGGTAAAATTCATTTAAAAAAAAGAAAAAATAATGATTCAAACAACAACCTTCTAAGATTTGAAAAAAAAAAGAATCATGTATGGGAAAAGCACATCAAAGAAAGTAAAATAACAGTAATCCTTCCTGTGTTCAGATTTATGGCTTTCACAACCTTTTCCTGCTCCTGGCTTCAGCCCACTGGATCGAATTCACCTGACCGATCTGCTCACGGCAGAAAGCAAGAAAAAATGTCACACACTTAACTAAAGCACCTCTTCAGTGTGAATAAAGTTACTTCATTTCATGTAAAAGTATCACTTCTAGTCACTTTACAAGGCATTTCTAGTTACTTTACACTTTCAGGTTTCTTCTGTTTAAAATGGTTCTGCTTCCTTGTTTAGATTATTCTTGTCAGTTTTTTGGGTATCAAATTATGAGCAAGCTTTCTTCCAAGACAAAGAAGTGATCCACTGATTAATATTAAAGCGATACCGACTGAGCAGTCCGTCAGAATCGTCATCAGAAGTACACTGTTCTCTATCTCGATTTCACCACTTGCTCTCGTTTGTCAAGATGTGAACTCAAAATTTCCCGTATATTTCATACTGATTTAATTTTTCTGCTTGCTTTTTCATATGTGCTTGTGAATAATGGTCCCATTTATACACTGACACTGCCACTTAAACCCCATCTTCCTCCCACTGAAGGACTGCTGAAATGCTTTTGAGGTTATGAAACCACAGTATTCAATGTGGTTTTTAATCAGAGCAAGATCAGAAAATGCTCATGCTGCCCTTTGGTTTGAATTACTTTAGCAAGCCCAGTAATTTTTTTTATTTTTTTTTAAGATGTGAGTCACCTAATCAGGCACAGTGACGCAGAGATATTTAAAGTCAAAGAAACAATCCGGAATGGCAGAAGCTTTCATTTACAGGAAAGTGTGAAGAACATCACTTTTCCAAATTGCTCCTGAGAGAGAGAGAGAGAGAGAGAGAGAGACCAACAGAGAGAGAGAGAGAGAGAGACAGACAGAGAGAGAGAGAGAGGTGTCTGTTAGATGAACAGAGTTCAGCCTTTGATTACAATCCCTTCAAGAGCCATTAGATACTCAACATAATCACCTCCATTCATTCCCCCTTCCCCCTCATATTGATGTCCACACGTGCCTTTTCCCCAGGTGTCACTCACAGGGGTCTCCCTAACTGCTCCTCCCAACGTTCAGCCCGATTCCTCTTTGGCCTCACTCCAAAGCAGGGAGAGCTGAATCAATCCATAAGAGCTTAAAGAGGATCACCAATTTGTGTGGAAAATCACATTTTACACCGTCTGAAAGGGGATTGGTGGTGAGGCTGTCAAACAGTTTCAATTCAAATGGTTCAGCTTGGAGTTGACACGTTTCAGTATGTGAGATTTGAAATGAGTTCAGTCGTATAGATATCAAAACCTATCAACATACAAGTTTCTGTTGCCAATTTGGTCACAGGAACGGGTGTCTAGTGGGAGTAGAATAGACCTGTGAAAACCTAAATCACATTGAAGACCTTGTCTTTGTCAGTACTTCTGTTTTTAAACTTGCTGAGCAACGTAAAGTTAATCACTAAGTTGAGAAATTTAGTGAGTCACAGGCCATAGAAGTGTTGCCGACAGCTTTAATGAAACAACAGAAAGAATGAGATTTTGTTTGTCAGAGTGCTTATGCTTTATGCATGCAAATGAAATGCATGCTGTTATTATAAAGACAACAATGTACATTTTCCAAAGAATTAGCAGCTTTTGTGATCTGAATTTGAATCATTTGGCATCCCAACACCAAAAAGCACTTTCTGCATATCTTATCCTGAACATAAAAAAGGAATTAGGGACACGTCTTCACAAATCAACATCAATATTTTACTCAATATAGATCAATTTGCATTAAATTACAAAAAAGTATTCACCCATGAAATGATTTTCACAATTTATTGTTTCCATTAAAGAAAAAAATCTATAAAATGTGTGTTTTTGAGCCATATTTCATAGCAAATAATATAATAATTTGTATGAGAACATAAAAACTATTAATTGCACCTACACTTTGAGAACCCCTGCTGCTGACACAAGTTGCTCAGATAATGTGTACCGTGGTGAAAGCAGGATACACAATGGAGTTATGACCAGTTCAGTGACACACGCTCAGACCTTCTTGTTAACATGGAACACTGGAATCGGGTGTTTAACGCCAGGTCTGAACGGGCCTACAGAGAGACAGACAAGCACACGTACTAACAATCACACCTTGCGGCAATTTGGGGTCACCAATTAACGTCACGTGCATATTTTTGGACTGCGGGAGGAAACTGGAGTATCCAGAGAAAAACCCATGTGAACAATGAAAGGTCCAGATTCAAACACACACAGGTTTTTAATCATTTACACTTTGTCCCAACTTCTTGTAATGGTTTATTGCAGTTTGTGTGTTCTCAGTCCTGATGCTCATGCTCCTGGGTCTGAGTCTGTCTGCAGAATGGCGTAAAGAGAGAACCCGCTGATGAAGAGGATGGAGAAGGTCAGCAGCCAGTCGATGCCCTTCACAGACCCTGGGCAGCATTTTGTGCATTCTTCACATTCAAAGCACATTCTGGCTTGGCGGCAGGAGTACTAACCACGACACCACAACTTTTGAACATTGGTTTGTATTTTATTACGCTTTCTTTTGTCCAATTATCCTGCAACAAGTCACATTATACACTGTCTTCATCCATCAAGTGATTTTCTCTTTTGTCCCTCCACAGGTTTCTCAGACAATTTGCCATATCAACACAAATGCCGCTCATCTACAATGCCGGCAGTGTTTTGTTTTTAAAAATCATCAGACAGATTTGAAAATATGGAGGATTTCTACTGCACAGCATCATTAGAAGTTGTGGCTTTAGTTTCCTCCCGGTGATGTTTCATCTTTAAGGGAGACACGGAGGGCAACATTTTGAGTCCATTTTCACTTGTTAGTCCATTGTCAACATTCATACAAGGTGGGACACGTCCCTTTTATTTACAGCATTCGCTCCTACATAAGGTTTTTCCGTGTAAATATAAGATGACTCAAGAGAATACTTTGCAGTGCGAGTTGTGCAACAAAATTAATAATTGATACGCATTCATTTTATGAAATATAATGATAACAATTATATATAATGATAATACAAAACAATTATATATAATGATATAAAGTATAATGTTGTCACTGTAGTTGTGGTTTATGTTATTGTTGTTTTGCATGTATCATTGTCATTATTTCTATCTTTTAGAGGAGCCTCATTATTTATATCTTTTCTCGGAGCCTCACTTTAATTGTTCCAGTCTCTTCAGCAGAGCAAACCATAGGAACTCAGTCAACTCATATTATCTTATCTACTGATCAGAACAAAGGAAAAGTATATATTCAGATATTATAGGGAAATTCTGATCATTCAAGCTTTATGGTTATACTAAAGTCTTTGATCCGGTGTTTGATTCAAGGTATTATTTTAGACTCACACGTGGACACTGTGAGATCTCCTTCATGTTTCACCCCAAAATGCTCTGAGATCCCTGCCCTGGAAGTTGTATTTACGTTAGCCTGTTACCCAAATCAAAAATCAATTCAGTTATTTTGGGAACATTCTCCATGGCAAGAGTATAGCCAAGAGGTATACAATGCTAAACAGCTTGCTGAACCAAATGCCTCGGATCAATAAGTCGGTGAATTATGCATGGTGTCCTGGTGCAGTACAACTCTGCGAAGCCTCTCGGCCCTCTGATGGCTTTTATGATGTGACGTTTCACTTAGAGTAGATGCGTGTGTGTGTTTTACTAAAAGAAAACACTTACCTGTGCAGTGTGATTACCACTTTTGCTCTGGGACTGATGAGAGGTGACAACAACTCTGGGGAAAGTCTGTCAGATGACCTGGTACACACACACACACACACACACACACACACACACACACACACACACACACACACACACACACACACACACACACACACACACACACACACACACACACACACACACACACACACACACACACACACACACACACACACACACACACACACACACACACTGGTGCACAGTCCTTCAAGAGTGTCTGGTCTTAATCTGCCATGGGAAAGAAAGTCCATGAATCTGAGTGTGTCTTATTATCGCAACAATCTCTCGACAGCCTACCCTCTTTTCCTTTTTTTTTTCCATTTCAAACAACGACACATGGCGATGCTTTTTATAATTAAAACTCAAGTGGCTCTATTTCATTTATTTATTCATTCAGGCGCGGCTGTTTCTTCTCCACTTTCATGCTCGCTGAAATTGATTTAACTTTTGAAATTGTCACTACAAAATAGGTTTGCTGCTGCAATTACAAAAGTTCTAATTAAAAGGAGAATGCAAATATATTCATAATTGTGTTGCTGTCTTATCTGTTTCATGGTTGTTTTTTTCTTTAGCGAGAGAGAGAGTGAGACAGAGACAGAGAGAGAAGGATGGTAAATATCACATCGTAGGTCTCTCTCTCCCTCCCTTTCTCCCTCCCTCTCTCCCTCCCTCTCTCTCTCTCTTGCTCTTGCTCTTGCTCTCTCTCTCACACGCAGCATGAGAGAGAGGTCATTCCCACATACACCAGTTAAATACTGATTTGAGTTTGGCGACACTATATGCCACAATATTGATGATGACTCATTTATTCACACCCGCTGACATTTTAATCAAGTCAAGCAGACGAGCATAAGAAATGAAAGCATTGATGAACTGTGGCATTGGAGAAAACAAAGAAAATTAAACCACAATAAAAGAACAAAATGTAACATTTGTTATTTGTTAGTTCAGACTAGAGTATTTGTTCTCATCATTTAAAATTGTTAGATAAAAGGTGTGAAGAAGGACTGAGTAAATCCATCCACCCATCCATCTATTTTCTAAACCAGAATTTTTTTTTTACAACCGAACCGATAAAAACATGGTGGATATATCAAGACTGGTTCTGTGTGAACAGGCATGAGAACCAGCAATATCTTGGATTCCTGCTTTGTTTAATAGATTACTAAAGTTTCTCTGTATTTTAAGTTGATGACTTTGCTCTCTATACCTATTTTAACCAATTTAGAATCACAGGTGGAGCTGATCCTTACTGACACACAGCCTCGTCCAATCTGCACACAGCAAACCTATGCCGTCCCCAAAGTTATAATTTCTTGTCGTACAGTGTTAACTCGCTGTGAACTTACACAAGATTGTTGAAATTGCAATAGTTTGTAGCTGGTAGTCAATATTTCAAATGCGCCAGAGTCCGTGATGCTTTGGCATTTGACAATTTTCACAATAAAAGCCAACCTCTGTTTGAATTGATTTTACTTATTTAGTGCTTTTCCACTGTATTGGTGCTGTTCTTGTTACTATCATTATTCATAGGACCTTTACTCTCCCAGTTCTTCGACCTTTCCTTCATTCATGACTTACATCTTATCCCAGTAAACACAGGTTTAACCACTCATTTTACTGTTAACCGTCATAAATGTATTACACCCACTGCTCTAGAAACTGGGTTTCCCGACTCTTCACTCATCCCTTCCCTCACTCTGACATATTTACACCAATACACTAACACGCTAATATAATCAAGTACTGAATGTTCTGAGCTGCTGGGCATGCACAGCTGAAGGAGAGATAATCTGACAAACAAGGATGGTGCCAATCTGTTGTAGAAGACTCAATACTGTGATCCGATGGCCTCAATGACTATATGTTTTGGGTTTTTTTTAAGGGTTTAATATATGTGTGTCTTTGTGTGTGTGCATGTGTCAATATAATATACATGAAATGTCACATCTTACACTTTCAGGAAAACAAAAAATATCAAGCTTAAGGTCCGCCCAACTAAAAAGACATTGGAAAAACACTTTTATTTTGATATATGACGCAGTGGCTTTAATTTTCCTGTGAGTCTTGTGAGGTTTATTTTTTTTCCTCAGTTTTTTTGATGTTTCACACACCTCTTAATATTTGCTTCCCAGCCAGACTCTGTCAATAAAGGCTTTGCATCTTGTCAAAGTGCTGAAGCACCTACAAGGTCACAGTTACCATCTCTCTAATGGAAGAACCACTGTAACCACAGTTATGACAGCTCGTTAAGGAATTCCACATTTCCACAGAGTATGAGTGATTTTCTTTGCAGCGGTGCATTACTGTTTACTGGTATTCAGTGTCTCCTAAGAGTCTTGCTCTGGCAGAAAATGTAATGAAACCTAATGGTAAAGAGGCTTTTTCTGCATTTTCAGGGATCACCTGATGGTTTGCGAGTTTATAAAGATTGTAAAAAGGTCCTATGAGGGTGGAGTGACCTTGAAAAAACCTCTGATGAGGTGGTAAACCAGAATCCAAGACACTCAGATTCTTCGGGATGAAGTTTCTTTGCAATGTTTGAGACGTTTAGTGTTCATCATCATGGAAACTTGGCAAAGATGAGGCAATGCTTAAATGTGGAGATGTTAAACTGCACTGCAGGGTTTCCAGCACTTCAATTACTGTTTTTATTGTCAGGGAAAACAAAATCCAGTCTATGCTTTTGTGAAGATGCTGTGCAATTTGGAAAAAAAGTCATTTACAGAGTAATTATTCAAAACTACCTTCCACAAAAATGGTATTGGTATATGGACTTTTCTGATTGGTTTTGTTTATTTGGGATCCATGGAGATTTCCAAAACAGAGACAACATGTCCCAGAAATCAGATAATCTTTTGTTCTTATTCCTGGTACGATGTGCCACAGAGTTTTAGTATCTTTACACTCAACTTCATCTGCATTAAAAAGGAAGCAGCTCTGTTTCTGCTGGCAACCGATGCTGTTCTTAAAAGAACAGAAAACATGTGGGTGAGTGGTGCATAAATCTACATCGGGATAATATATGTTTATAATTTTATTGATGTGTGGCAGTGGCGCTCTAAGATTTCTATAAGTGACTGCACACACACACTGGCTATGAATTTCTGCGTTGGGTACTGTAGGACAATGTAACATAGAATATATTTGTATTGAAAAAGCAGAGTGAGATAAAGTTCAAAGCCTATTTGTGAAAATTAATTGCAACTGAGTCAACAGGCTACACATATGACTAGTGGTGATAAATGTCTGAGGTTGGACTCTTCATTGTTATTCAATTTCAGCCAATGGTAACTCAATTTAAATGCAGCGCATTTATGAACAACATTAGAATAATTTTGCCTTTTTAAGATTGTAAACAAATAGAAACATAAGCTTCATTAGTCCCTTTTAGAAAATTAATGTGTTTAGGGGCTGGTTTACATGAAATGACAGTTAGTCTGAGTTTAGGGAAAACAAGGTAGATCAGATGTATTTTCACACAACACATCAATCCATCTTTCAAAGCAATTTAGAATTGTACTAAAAAAAAAAAAGACTATGGAATAAACGTGTACTTTTTATGCTCTTAGTCATTCATAACAAAATAAAAAAATTCCCTCAATTATAAACATTAGCAAACCTGTACATATTTGCAAAATGCTGATCACATTTCTGTTTGCCAGCTTTAAAAAATATCTACAATGGACAAAGTTTAACCTGACCTGGAGCTCTTCAGCCAAATGTATCATTTCAAACAGTTAAATTGGAATATTTATTTTACAAGGGTATAATTTCATTGAATTGAATTAAATCTGATTTGAAACATATTGACTTTGAATCTTGGTGGTACTCTTTTTTTTTTTTGGGGGGGGGGGGGGGGGGGGGTTATATTCTGCGCCATATCATGGAGGCTGGTGAAGTTTCCTATCAAGTGACCTTAACAGAGTGGCGGAGAAGCTCCAACCATGAGTTTAAAATAAGGTGAAAATGTCACAAGACAACTTAGTCAAGCTCACATGAGAACAGCAAAACTTGCTAGAAACCAAAAAGAAAAGCCAAAAGTGTTGGCAAGCCTGATGGCAACCTCGGTCTGGTGGAAATGGTGAAGCAAATGCTCAGTTGAACTGGCAGCTGTTGTTGGGAAATGAGAAATATCTCATGAATTTGAAAGATCCAAAGAGAGCGAATGGGGAGGACAATAACCGCGGGGAAGAAGTCATCGGGGGATTTGCCTCAGTGTTTGTCTCCATATGGGAGGGGGGCAAACGGGACTACCGGTGGGAAATTTCCCAATGTTTTTCGGTAACGCTGTTGAAGATGGAGCAGATGTGGGGTGACACTGTCAACATATTTAGCATACCTCTTCAGAAATCGTGGAGGACGAACCAACAATGTTTGGACAACACTAGAATTAAGCTGCCAATGCGAGATGATCTCTAACATTAAAAAAAAGTATTTACTCTGAATAGATTTGCTGACTCTTGAGAGCAACTGTCATTCACCATAGTGGAACATGGTTTTTCAAGGATTGTATTTTCAGTAGCTACAGTCTGTCCTTTGTGGCCTGCCACATAGTAGGTAGAAACAATGAGTCTCACAATCTCTTAAAATCCGGTGCTGCAAAAACCCCAGCTTCATCTTCACAGCACCAGCATGACAAGCCTGAATACAGCCTTTTCTGTCATTCTCTACAGCTCGCCTCTCACCCCAGCGGCTTGTTCAAAGTGACAATATCGAAGATCGTCCAAATACGGCTTCCATTTTCATAACACCTGGATTCACCGGTAAGATCCGTCTCATCTTCGTCACAAGCTTTCTCTGTTTTCATTGTGTTTTCTGGCTTTTAGTGGGGGTTACTTTATCAGACTCATGATCTATATAGGAAAGAGACACATACATACCCCAAAAACAAACACCGAAACAATAGTGTGCAGATGTTGTATTTTGGTGTCCGTTTACATGAGACACCCAAGCTCAACTTTTTGAAAATGGTTTCCAAGGTGGAAGTTTAAAAAAAAATAATGGGGGAAACGGGGAAAAACAAAACTTTTCTGAAATGTTGCTACTGTGCATGCACACCCCAGCTGTAGAAAATCGTTCTTATATGCGCGAGTAGATGGACAATAACAACAACAGTGGCCTCCACAGTGTCATGACTCCTAGCCCATATTTTCCTAGGACTTGATTGTTTTATAGTTGAATCACAAAAATGATGCGTTTTCCCTTGAAACGTTGTCAAGTGATAATCACTTTCACCTCATAGCAAGAATGCACATGGTTTTCTCCTGGTACTTTGGCTTGTTCCCAAAGTCCAAAACATGTATTTCAGGTAAATCATTGATTCTTTTTTTACTGTCTGAATTTGTCGTGTGATGGACCTCAGTTAGCTGATCAGGTTATCCCCTGGGGTCGGCTTCAATGACCTGTGACCAATAAGTTTGATAAAGCAATACAGTGGATCGATGGATGGATAATTTTTTTTCCAAATATAAAAGCACAGATACCCACCTCCATCGCCTCCTACTAATTGAACAATAAGTTCTGTTACATTTGGGAGAAATTTGTAATTTGCAAAGCATACACACATAATGCATTTTCATTCATTCATGTATTCCCCTTGTTATTAGCCATGATTAATGTGCTGCAAACAAAAGTCTTCTATAAAACAGAGTCACTTTCAAATTATGTGGTAATGCTTTCCATCTAATATCATAGCAGAGCACAAACTTGCCCGTGTTCCCATGGTATGAATTTACAAAGATCTTGCTGACCGGGTACTCTGGAAAACATCACAATGTTGCTCTCCAAAGCTGTTTTAAAATTCCTGACATCTGCAAATGTTGGTGACTGAGGCCTATTTTCCACACCTCTGTGAATCTGAAACTATTTGTGGAACCTGATAGTAATTCACACTAAACCCGGATGGAGGTGATCTGAAAGTTTGATGGAGAAGCGCTGTGCTTTTCTGAGTAATTCGCAAAGCACAGCAAACAGTCTGGGGAGTTTTTCTTTTTTTTAACGCATGTCTCCAAAACAAATATTCACATTTTGCATTATCTCTTTGAGTTGACAGTAATTTCTTTCTACATGAAAATACATTGACAAAACAAAACCATTATCAGAATGATAACAGAAATGGGTTTTTTTCCCCAGGTTTCTTTGGTTCAACTTAAATCGCATTTCACGGGCCCGAGAGACCTGAAGCTATTTCAGTGTCTAACTTTGGCTTTGCCCTGGAGATGGTCTGAAGGAATTGTCTAGTTTCGATGATATTAAGCACATCGTTTCAGATGATGCGCTCTCGTACATTCTCGGCCCTTGTTATAGTTGCTACATCTGCTGATGATCTTCTGAATCGTTTTTAGCATCGAAGAGCTAATCCTATCTGATAGGGCCAGATTTAATTTCCGTCCTCTCCTTCTCACTGATGCAGCGCGTCAGGGCTCGGGGCTGGGTTATGTGCTTCATCACGCAAACACAACAGCTCTCTTTCCAGGCTTCGTAAATGATGGCTATCTGGCAGTTTAACTCCTCCGAAGCTTAGTTTATTGCATATAAAAAGAAGAAATGTAATGGTTGAAGGATTAAATGGTTCAATGGCTTGAAAGAGGAAAGAAATGTCATTTACAGTTTATTACAGAAAATGTCCTTCCATTCCTGTCAATTTTACAAACACATCACTGCATTTTGTTGTTTTACACATCTTATACTGTATCTAGCATGTACTGTACAATGACCAAAATAGATATTTTTTGTACAATGAACCTTTGTAATGCTCTTACAACTTTTTTTGAAATGCTTGACATTCCTGTAGGAGCCTTAATGCAGTTCATTGATGTTGGTTAAAAAGATACATAATTTTAGTTAATCTAAAACAGCAGCAATGTAAGTTATTTAATTTGGAAGGAATTAGGAGGGGCATTTACAGGTATTTCAGTTCATATGGGCAATGATGTAATAAGTTAATCATTTAAAATGTTTGTGGTGAATTTAAGTGGATAAAAGTTCAATTTATGTGTTATTTGCAATGTTTGGAAATTGATCACTGTTTGGTGTTTTCAAGTGGCTGTGCACCTTTAATTGTTTGATGATGCTCCCAGGTGGGTGGAGTTTGGGGGGATTACCTGTGACAGGGAGTCAGGCAGGTTTTTTGACCTCTCTCTCTCTCTCTCTCTTGCTCTCTCTCTCTCGCTCCCCTTTTCTTTTTGTCTCGTTTTTCCTTGGATGAATGATACTGATCGGATTTAACGGACAACTTATGTAACTTGGAACACCTTTGGACATTTTTTCTGTCCCACCCTTTTGTTTGTTTTCTTTGAGAAATAAACTGTTAAACTTTACGAGTCGATGTGGATAAAGAAGAGGAGAATAGATACAGCGTCAAGCTAAGGCTTCATTCAGTGGAAACTACAATTCCCATTTCATTCACATCAATCAAGTAATTTTCCACATCGCTCAGTATTTCTCCAGGTATCTTCTGTCACACTGTCACTGTCTGCATTTAAACATATAAGAAAATGTATTTTTGGTCTCAGAGGTGGACATGAACATTGCTGTTCATCACCAAGTTTCAGTTGTTGAAGACTCTTAAGATGAAAATCTCTCCCTCTAAAGAAAAACCAACATCTTCTGCTCCTATGTTGAGTACTTAAACAGCTCTCCCAGACATCCCTTGGAGGAGCTTGAGGTCTGAACACCTTTCTCTACTTTAAAACTATCGTATTTTCACCAACACATGCAAGGGCACAAACACATAGATGATAATATTGGTGAAAGAGTCCAGATCCCTGCTGCCTGTGCTGAATACATTTGCCTGTCTTAGTAAAGCACAACAGTGATTATCTGGGAAATAGCTTGTGTGTGTCAAATTATTTATTACTTAATAAACAAGTTGTTTGAATAGTGTTGACCGATTTATGTGTGGTAACCAAAATATTTTGCTAATTAGATCCACGTATGTTTTTAGTTAACTTGTTAAGTGAACTTAGTATATCCTGTCTTATCCTGACTTGAAGGAGCATCAAAGGATTGTCACCATTTTATGATTTTATGATACCAACAAATGACATTTTTCTTTGTTAATTGTTTATTTATTCATGTGAATTTATGAAACGATTCTGGATTAATAAGCTGAGTTGCAGAAATTAGCATTGTTGATTTTACTGGGCTTTTCACTGTGAGTTTTTCATGGTATTCCAGCATCTTCTTCCAATCCATAGACTTATATAGTGAATGTCCTTGTGTCTACCACTGTTTGCAAAGTGAAACCAGTTTTTTTATTTGCTAGCTGTGGTGGGCTCCATCTCTCTGTGACCCGACTCATGATAATAATGAATAGATATATATTGTGCTGAATGACTCAGTGAAGCCTTCTTTGATAATTCCATTATAAAAAGTTGACTTCTTTACTGAAATCCAACCAACATTCCAGATTAGTAAAGGAGTCTCTGCAGTAAACACAGAATTTTTTTCAGAGGGACAGACATATCAGTAATTTAAGACACAAATGATTTTGTACAATCGTAAATAGTCTTTATATGTGTCATCTGCAGTTCATTAGACTGTGTATATTAGAACCAAAAGGATTTAGTGCAGCCAATGTGTCCCAGACTTTACCTGTATCACCATTTTCATTGATTAATCACTATTGACTAATTTAATTCTCATTGTAATCCATGTATCTTTTTTTTAAATGCAATTCAGCATCACAGTGAGGCTGAGGTCAATCCCTGGTGACTGCAGGAAAAGGCAGAAAAAAACCCTTGAATCGGTTGCCAGGCCATCAAAAGGAAAACATAAAGATAGACAATAGTCGCATTTAAATGGCCAATTCTTTGTAAACATGATGTTCCCTTTACATAAATCACGAAGGAAGTGACGTGCAATTTTTTTATGCATGAAGAATGAAACCCGATTCAGTTAGTAGAGCAATCCCAAAACACTTTGAAATGTTTCAAAGGCCATTTCTGTCATGATTCACATCCACCATTACCTCAAAGCCACCCACCAGTACAGTACAGTGAAAACTGAAAGTTTTGGGTTCACACAGTAATAATTTGAAAACAATGTCCATTTACACAGAAATAGCGTTTACCCCTATCTACATGGAGCCGGAGTCAGAGCATTTTAGAAAAGTTCCACCTTGGGAGCCGTTTGCAAATAGTTTTGCTGTTTGATATCTTCTGCAATTAACTACTTCTGCTTTGCTCTGGCAGTTTTTTTTTCTGTTCAAAACAATGTGCCTGAAGTGTCACATGGTGACTTTATATAACAGACATGCACTCCCACCGCTGTGAAGCGTCTCCATGTCTCCATCACCTCCTCCCATAACCTATGTCACATCAATCAAATAAGGCAAATGTGAGCTGACAGAAGTGTTGACATAACACCATTTTAATCAAATCAGCATTTTATATAATTACTCCCTGTACACACTCGCATTCACAATTAGCCTACAGAAAATTCAGAAAACATGTTTATTTTAAACACATGTAAGTGCAGGCACAAAGAGAAGAGCGCTTCCAGTTCAGAAGTTACTTTGGTTACTTTTAACAGTTGTCAATGGCATATATTACTGCATAAAACATCCGTATTTGAGTCGACATAGAAAAACCGCAGCATATTTTTCCTTCACCCTAATGAACACAGTCCGTAGTATTTACATTTAAGCCTCTCCAATTTGAATCAGTGAATTTATGAGGATGAATAACAACTCTGGGGTAAGTGAGCCAAACAAGGTGTTTCCTTACAAATTAAAATTGTTTGGAAAAGCAAGCAAGGTAAACTGGGACGCACCAGTTAGATTTTTCATTAGAAGACATTTCCCTTTTGGGTGGTGATGTTTAGACACTGAAAGGCAGAAACTAAACCGCTTGTCCAAACAGATGCTCAGGGAGTCCAATTTAGAGTTTATTAAGCAGCAAGCTTGACATTATGTACACAGTATAAAATGATTTTCTGTCTTTGGCTGTGGCTTGCATGCTTGTTTTCTGGACTTTCTTGAATACAAAATTAATACATTTTGAATCTCAAGGTTTAATTGTCCCGAGTGGCAGGCACCTCCAGTGTACGTTGTGGATAATTGATGGCATATTTAAGTCTTACAAGATTAATGAAAAAATATTGATTGACAAATGAGAGGGTGAGAAGCAAGGGAGAGCGAGTGATGCCATTTTTTTTTAAAGGAGCTCACTATTTTCTGGATTGATGGATTCGAGCTACAAGATCCTGTAGGAGGGAATTTATATTCCTTGAAACTTAAGACACAGTATGGCCTCCTGTCCTTGCTTACAAATATATGGCCAAGGAGGCAGAAAGAGCCACCTTACCCTCATGCCATCCTTTTATTTCAATCTGTAACTTTTCCATCACGTTGTCCTCATCTGTCTATTTCTTCACTTCTCCTTCTTTCTCTTTCCTCGTCTTAGTAATGACTCATTGAACGTGCCTTGACTGTGGAATGCCCTCCATCTGTAAACATGGCATTTTCTGGGCAGGAGGTAAAAGATGGCTGCCACAAGAAAAAGAATAGGTGGTGCAGTAGAAGCGCCTTTTCACTCTGAGAAAAGTGAACTGGAGATAAGATCGAGTTCAAGTCAGAAACCATGAAAAACATTCACTGGAGACACAAGGCTGTCCTTCCATCTTGTTGTTCACATTGTAATAGGCTAAAAATTAAATCAAGAAAGATTTGAAAATAAGAAATCGGTGTCAAACTTTACATTACCATTTCATCCACCCTCAGTGTCTGATTTTTTAACATCATTTCTGACAGTTTCCTGTTCTCTTAGTTATCACTGAGATTTCCGCAGTCCAGCCTTAATATAAGCTGTCACATAAAACTGCCCGAGGCGTGGGCAGTTCAACGACACTCCAAAGTGAAACGCAGTATCGTCTGTGAAAATGTGTTCTTTATGTGAAGAACCAATGATGCATTTTGTTGTTTGGTTGTCCTCCTTGCTGCCTCTTAGTACAACTTATAACTGCTCCACTGACTTGTCTTGTGCGCCTTCACCCTCTGTACGCAAGAGCACGTCTCATTATTTCGCAACACATCCCGGGAAATGGATGTTTTAAGGTCATCCAGTATGGGCTGGGAGTGACCACAGACCAGGCTGATTATTCTGGTGCTTCGCTGCTTTCAAGTGGCAAATAGTGTATTTGGTGAGTTCCCCATGATAAATGACCTTTTCCTCGATCTCACTGTCCATTTTCTCACCCACCATCAGTTCCATTTATCTTTACGTCATTACACATTCCCTGCTCCAACAAATACCCAGTTAGAAAAATTCAAGGAATGATTCAACTACGTGCCATAGTCATTAAAACAATAAAAACGCTGGCGTCAAACCTGTGTGTCAGAATCAGGACGAAGGCAATGGATGTGCAAACAGAGCTTGCAAAGGCACTGTACTAAAAGTCGTCTGACATACACGCAACTATATATTGCAGGGTAGAGTGCTGAAGTACTTTTTTCAGACAGTGAATGTAGAGGGAAGAAAACACTGTTTAGTATGATTTTATCTTCTTGTATGGTCACAGAAACTCTTTTCATATGAAACTATGTCGGTGACTACAAATGTTTAATTGATATTGCTGATTTCTTGAGACAAATATTGCCTTCTCGTTTAAAACATCCACACACAAAAAAAAAAAAAAAAAGATAATTATGTTGCCAATATTGACATCTTTACACAGTGTCATATTAAGTGACATAGTGTTCATGCTCCGAAAGTCAGCTGGGATTAGTTTCAACCTGCCGTGATCTGGAGTTGGATAAGAAAGAAAGAATGGTTGGACGTGCATAATGATCTGGATTTTAACTGTTCTTTAAAGAAACAGATTTATTAACTATGGCAAAACGCACCAGTAAACCATCAGTCATAATAGAAACCCACAACCATTACATTGTACACAGCAGCAGACGGATACATAAAGGTTTAACTAAATGGGACTTTTTAAATCTTGGCTATGAATTAAAGGGGCTTAGAAAGTTGTCCTTACACTTAAATATATTTATATATTTTCCACTTCTCTAAGAAAGATCAAGTTAGGATAAATGCACACGCATGTACGCACACACGAATGCACAGCAACAGACATTTTGTGGAATAGCATCAGTAAAGATGCCAGGTTAATGCTGGTGCCAGTCGTTTGCTTTTTGAGAGAAAGAAAGACAACAGCTCAACAACTTCAAGATTTTTCTTTAATTTAAAAGAAATAATAGCAGTACATCACTATACCTATCACAAACATAAGTAATTCAAAAATAGCATCAGCAAAAATAACAGGTTATTGCCAAAAATTCTGTGGTGTTAGAGTTGCTTTGTAGCGCATTATTTACAATCCCAAATATGACTAAAAGAGAAAAATGCCATTATTAGCTGCCTTTTTAATCCTTTATTAATATATACAAATTAAAATATTCAGATCAGTTCAATGCTGCAGTGGTTGTGCTCTAAATGGTTTTTTTTATTTTTTTAATGAGCTTGATGTACATACATTTAATTACTTAAAAGCAAGTCACATTTTATCACAGTTTACACAGGTACACAGCATTTTCCAGGCGGTTGCTATACTATAAATGTATAGCAGAGAATCTTTTTCATTTTGAGAAGAGGTTGTGTCACCATGGCAGCCTTTGTACATGTACACTTTTGCTTGTCACCTTGGAAATTCAACTTCTAGCTCTGAAATCTTGACCTCTTGATAGTGGAAATAAATTAAGTGGATGACCGAGGTTATTACAATTCATCCTGAGAGCAACATGCATGCCTGTACTGTCAACCACATGCTGGTGGGAGAGGGGGAAAAAAAGTGAAGCTGTTACTTGAAGTGGCAGGAGAAGAAGCCGAAGAGGTGAATTAAGTAACATTATAATAAAAGTCATCTTCTCTAAAATGCTAATGTGGAATTCTGTGTTCATATTCAGGATCCTGCTTTACTTTGGGTCTCTGCAGTTCAAACAGAAATACAATTAGCAGAAGGAAAAGCAGCTTGGCCTCTCTTCTCTTTTCATTAATGCCTTTAAAGGTATTTAAGAATATTTATGACAGGTATTAAGGCTTATCAATAGCTCAGCAGTGGATACAATCAGTGACAATACGTTCACATAAAATGGTTTGTAAAGCTGCATACATTGAATTCCCGAAGCCAAACTAGCTGTTCATTGACTTCCTATTTTCCCCCCCGCTTTTTCCATTTGTCTCAGTTTATTGGTGCCGTTTCCCGAAATGAAATAATTGAATCTGCAGCAATTTATAACATTGTGCATCATTGAACATTTAGTCAGGTAAAGCTGTGTGTAATAATTTCATTTTTAGACCAGATTAGTGAGTTTCTGCTCAGACCACCTATATGCTGGTAGATGCTAATTACCTTTTCTGGAAAAAATAAATTGAACCAGTTTTCTAACGTTGCTCTGAATGGGACAAATGTCTAATATTTCTTATTGCTTGAGCTGCTGGGTTACAAATATGATTATAATAGGCCGTTTATTTGCATAATTGTACCTGAACTGCTTGAATACAGTCACGTTTGACAGATTCTTTCTATAATTGAAACCTTAAAGCTTGTTTTCCCCCTCAGTTTTTCCATACTGCTTTCTAGTGAGTTTATTGTTAGTGTCAGTCAATATAAAGGCCTCACTCTATATCTCACTGGCCCAATCCTTCATCCCCGCAGTCTAACTCTGTTCATCACAGTTTTCCCTGCTCATTAAAGTTGCATTGCATCTCTTTTGCTCGTAAAACCATCAAATGGTTATGATGTGAGAAGTTCCAGTTTCTTTGAGTCAATTAGAAGAGAAAAATGTGTTTTGATTTCACTGTGAAATGGTTTTCAGGATATTACGCGGCTTATTGATCGACTGTGATGATGTATGACTGATGTAAAGCGAGATGAGTTTTAACCGCGATATTAATCGATAGTCTATAATTCACAAAACAGTACACAATGGGTGACAGGTTGTACTCCATTAGACACAGCATTGTTGTTTGTACATGTGCATGTCAGTTTATTATCATGTGTTTCTTCAGTTATCAAAGCTCACACAAAGACGTGATTAAAATGCAATTTCATTTATACAAGATCAAAACTGCACAATGTAAACATAAACAACATTATTACAAAAGCTGACTCCTTGGATCACTGCAACTCATTTACAGAAGAAATACATTTTTGTATGACAGTCAAACATTTTGAAAGTTTTGATATGGGTAGAGTTGTCACACCTGGAGCAGCTGAGGACCTATGGGGACTTATGTTAGAAAAACTAAAATGTTGTGGTATATCAGGCACCGTCTGCTGGTGGACTTCCTGTCGGCGCTCTCAGGTGGTCAGGATTGGCCATCAGACTCAACTGGTCCTCAACACCAAAAACAACAAACAACAAAGAGATGGTGGTTGATAACAGGAGCTCCTGTTAATCAGTGGGGACTGTGTGGAGAGCGTGGCTGACGTCAAGCTCCAAGGCGTAACCATCGAGGAGAACTTCATCCGGAGAGCTGCACCACAGCGCTTGTGGAGAAGGCTCAGCAGAGATTTTATTTTTGAAGACTGCTCAAGAAACTCCAACTCTCTGAGAAGCTGCTGGCGATCTTCGATCGAGCACACGACTGTGTTTGTGTTTGGTTTCCCAGATGTACCGCTGCAGACAGAAAGGCCCCCCCAAACCTGGACTCAAACCAGGGACATTATCTCCGAGGCAATATCTGGCAACCTAACCTAAATTTGCATTCACAATTTTAAGGATTCATTAGTTGAGGGCTTAGGATGTTTTAGTGTGCTATGACAGGGAGGCATTTATGATGGAAATATTTACTACACGAAGAACTTTCAAAAAAGAAATTTCAAAAACAAACAACCAAAATAGTCAAACAGACCATACTCCTTGATGGAGCTTAAATGTGAGCCTAAATCCTATAGATGTGCTGAAAGATGTCTGGCAACATTGCAGTCAATTCAGCAAAGAAAAGAGAAAAGTTAACATCATTTACAATAGTTTGTACTTTTTGTAGAGCTTTTTCTTCTTTTTCTTTCCACTTTACTGTCAAGAACTGCTTTGGCTGTTTTATTGGATCTTTTTAACAACAAAAAAAGACCATTGGGAAGCGTTCCCACAGTTGTGTCCAGTTGAACTTATTAGCCTGATTTGCTCCATCAGTGTTTCGGGACTAAAAGAAAAACAGCAACCATTTTACATCTGTTTGCAGTACAAATGCTCAGTAAGATCACCACAGGAATAGAACTCCATTGGCTGTGTGTGTGTGTGTGTGTGTGTGTGTGTGTGTGTGTGTGTGTGTGTGTGTGTGTGTGTGTGTGTGTGTGTGTGTGTGTGTGTGTGTGTGTGTGTGTGTGTGTGTGTGTGTGTGTGTGTGTTTATTTAAGTAAAGTCAAATTAAATCATTACCATTCAGTTTGGTGAAATTGTTAGAGGAATAATATGGACATTTTACTGAGAACACAATTCACAACAACAGCAGAAAAGGTTTTACAGAAGCAAACAGAAGGCTGTAGTGATAATTGCATGGTGGCTCAGTGGCGAATTTTGTGGAGAATTTTGGCTGAACGGTCCCTTACATGGATTTTGTATGTACCTCGTACTCCCTGAGAGCTCAATAAGTTGCCCGAAATGCAGAAAGCAGTAAAAACAGTAGCAGGAGTTCTGCTTTTGCAAACACCAGCACCGACAAAAAGCAGAGCGACTGCCGTCCTAATGCCTCTCATGTCCAAAGTTTGGTCCACTAAGATGTCTTTGGTAGTGCTATGTTGAGACTTTTATCAAACAGCACCAGCATTTGTTTGGATGTGATGGAGTTTGGTGGCTTGCTTGTTCAGTCAGTATCAGAGTTCAGATGGCAACGATCATGAAAGCTGCGGAATTGTCTTAGAGGTTGTTTGAGCCCGACAAATCCTGGGAAGCATGAGCCCGTATCATATAATCTATTTTGCACCAAGTACAATATATTGTAACAAAGACACGGAGCTTCACACCAATAGGGAACACTCTGGGGGAAAAAAGATACGAATGAGAATACAAAATTGTGACATTTTACAGATAACTCTTTCCTCACTCTAATTGGCTGACAATTACTACTGCTGTCATGACATACATGACAACACTTTTAATGAAGGTGTTTAAACTTGATGTGCTTGTTCTAATTCTTGTTATAAAGTCTATCAGAAAATCCAATGACTTGTTATAATTCCTGTTATAAAGTCTATCAGAAAATCCAATGACAGCCTACATGACTGCATGAGCCATTAACTTGTGGCTGTTTTAATGTGATCAATACTGTTGAGGTGAGTTTTAGGTATATTTCACAGCCCAAAACTTAAGTGGCATGTTGAATGTACAGGTATTTAAGCCATTGATAACCCTGTTTACTTACCATTGGTTGCATATTGGGACCAACTTTCTTTCCCACCACGTTTTCTTTCTATACAATTTCATTTTAACTTGTTATAATGAAAATCAAGAAATTCTGATACTGATTCTGAACTTCATCTACTGGCTGATCCTGAACAAACAGAAAAGACAATGAATACAATCTCCAAAAAATGACATTATACTCACCTTATCTTAATCCATCAGGTGTCCCAGCCAGATTGCTCACTGATTTCACTGGTTGTCACATTTGCCGTCTTGTCTCTAGCTTACAAGACTCAGGTTGCCCACAACCTTACCCCACCTTACTTAGCTCCTCAGCTCGTTAACATATCGGAAGGTGGACTCTTGCAATGCACCTGAACGCATCACTAAAAGCTGCTTTCAGAAACACATTATTTCTCGAAATTGTTTCAGTAATAAAAGAGAAAATTTTTGTCCGAGTGACAATGTTGGTCTGGTTTGCAGAAGTGCAGGAGCTGACAGCTTTGAGTAATGCGTTCAGGTGCATCACGGAAGTCCACCGTCCAACAAAATAATGAGCTGCGGGGCTCATACAGCAGCAACGTTACATGCTAAACATGATCAAAATTTGACAGAGTCATATTCAAATGGATTCAATCACAGTCCAAAGGAACAATAAATGTATTTCCAGTGTATTGTTCTTGTATAAAAATGCCAATAATTTACATGTAAATATGAGAGTTCTTGAGGCCAAACAAGTCATCAATAAAAAAAAATCAACATTAACCCAGAAAATTATTAAAATGGTAATAAAAAAACATCTTAATCAGATATGATTAAAAAATTAATAATGGTGAGAGTCTCTGTGTCAAATCTACTAACATAATCAACACGAATTGTTTGATAAATATGAATCAAACTGCTTTACTTGTAACTCCAGTTGCACTCCAGTTTTTCTTTTAAAAAAAAGGATTTGGAATCTTATTTTGAAATATTTTCATAAAATAATTTTATTTCTCATATTTATTTCTATCAAAGCCTAGCGATAAAGATTTCTTTCAGTGAAATCACCATATATTCCACATGAAAGGAAAAGCTGCTTGTTATGAAAGCACTTGTCTCAAGAATATGCATCATATCTTGGAATTTACATATCAAAATTAGCGCAAAAAGAAAAATGCAAGGTTTTCATCTCTGACCTCACACTTGACCTGTTAAGCTGTTAAGTAGATGCATGTGTTTGTTTAACTTCCTGCAAAACTCTCCAAATTTCTCATTATTCTGCTTTCAATTGCTCTTCAGGGAACATTTGTGAAGTATTTTAAACTTTCTCCGACACATGTGTGCTCAACAGCTGCTGCTCCTTTTTTAACTACACACTCAAAAATTTTAATGTAAAATGGGCTATAACCTTTATGTAATGTGATTATTTTTTTAAAACCTGAAGCTCTGATAGGGATCACACACCCCTCCCTCAAAACCCTTAATTGTATGCAAGCTGGGTTTGATGCTTCACGTGCAGTGAGAGATGGATAGCTTTCACAAATAAATACATTTTGTTTGAATGTTGTGGTTTTTTTTCTTTTTGAGGATGGGCATGAAATGACTCCACTGCTTCTACTCTTGCCTCATGTGTGCTGAATGTGTTATAATTACACTGAACATAGAGAAAACAAGCAAATCCTCTGCCGCCTTCCAGAAAAATACATTCAAGTATGACTGATGTGCTCCAACAAATACAGTGATATGAAAACATAATTGGTTTGATATTTAAATTATATTGCATATCAAACTTTATATATATACACACACACACACACACACACACACACACACACACACACACACACACACACACACACACACACACATATATATACACATTTCAAATCAAAGCTGAAAACCCAATTTTTTAGGTTGGCTTTTAACTCTGTGTAGGGCAGTGTTTTTATCCTGTATGCTCTGTTTTTTATGAATTTCTGGAAGGCTTCCATCAACCTGCAGCACTGTCGCACCTCCCACAGTCAGCACCTGTGTTTTTATTTATTGTTTTTATGTATTATTCTTGTATTTATTTCTTAATGTATTGTTTTTATAGCTTTGTTGTAAAGCACTTTGGGTAACACTGGGTTATTGTAAAGGGCTATACAAATAAAATTTGATTTCATTTCATTTGATATATATATTATTATACAAAATTAAAAAAATTAAAAAATAAAATAAATATATATATATATATATATATATATATATATATATATATATATATATATATATACGTTTTACTTTATACAGCAGTTCATATTGTCTCAAGTCTCCTACTCACAATGTAGAATTTTAACTGTCTTATAAGTTTATTATGCTCTACTGTGTGACATGGATTTAACAAATCTGGGTACAAGAGTAAACCCACCTGTACAATGTCTCAAGTGATTCAGATGTGACGCCTGCTACAGCATACAGTAATACATAAGAATCACTACACTATTCAGTATGTCATCATCAGTAATGTGAAGAGAATACGGACATTGTCCCACCATTTGCCTATTTGACTATTGCTTTGGTGCAGCCAACTCCAACCAATGCTGGCAATATCTTACACTGTAAAAGGATGATTTCAAAGGGTCTTTGGTGGCACTGTGGCGAAGATGCAATGGTGTGTCCATTCAGCCTCTTGCAACATACAACATAAATTCACAGAATAGAAGTCACGTCAAGAGATCTGGTCACGATTGCTCAATCTCTCATCTGTGACAAGTCAGAATTGGACAGCTTTGAACCCAGTTTAACAAAAAGAAAAACCCCAGTTTCATTTCTAACTGAGGTCCATCCAGTTTGTCGAGTCATCTGTGGGTATAGTTTAACGTCCTCCTGCAGTCCACTGACTTGGTTTTGACATGAAATTTTCAGTAGGTGTAAATGTCTGTGCGTGGGTGATTGTCTGTCTCTCTGCGTTACTCCCGTCATTGACGAGTGACCTGTAAAGGGTGTACCCTGCCTTTTGCCCAATGTCAGCTCACATCAACTCCAGCCCCCGCAATCGTAACTTGGATAAAGTTGGTGTGGATGGATGGATTGAACTGTGTCAAGGCTTGAATAGTTCTGCATTAGAGTTGCTCCATAGTTGGGATGGGAATCTTACTTTTTAGTATCTCTCTCTGTCCATTTTACTTTTCTTATGTTTTTATTCACTTCACAACAGTGATGTTTTATTTCACACTTTTGGGTTTATATTTTTCTTGTTTCTTTTTCAATTTTGTAAATGTATCAGGGTAAATGCTCCCCAGTCATAAATCTGGTTCATAATCTTACATAATCATCGTCTTGGAACACATATTAAGTATTAAAGTTGACATCAGGCAGCTGACCATGATGTTGCACCGAAATTCAAGAAATCTTTCTCGCATAGAACTTTTTACTAGTAGTTAGAAGTAAGTTTAGAACTTAAATGGCTAAAAGTCTGTGGCAGGCTTGAAGTCTCTTCCTGCTGCAATGAGGGGCTCCTTATTGGATTTTCTTAGGAGCTTGCTGATGGAATAATCATTGACTCAGGTGTACTGAAGCAGGGAGACATTTAAAACATGCTGGACAGATGCTCTCCAGCACCAGGGTTAGAGACCGTTGCTTTTGAGGGTGAGAAAAGCTTTACCGCATTGGGAATACGTAATGCAATGCTGCAGGTATTTGAAACCTCGATTTGAATACATGTTACACTTTTGCATTGATCTGACCAAAAAAATTCAGTTTTGTTTGTCGTTTCTCTGTAAGAGAAGCTGGTCAGGTCCCAAATTCAAAACTTCAAATATTTATACACACAGATAATTAGATTCAGCCCTTAAATTAAGCTCACATATCTTTATGCATGTTTTTAATATATAGCTGGAATTACCGTAGCATTTGAAAGTATAACATAACTGTTTAGAATTGATACAAGGACAGTTTGTGGGTTTAATGCTGACAATTCAGCCAAAGCCATAACATTTCAGTTTGTGTTCCGCTTGTACAACAGGTGTTTGATAAATGGCTCATTCTGTTTCCATTATTGCTGGATTTTGTTGCACATACAGTTAATGAGCCTTGTCGCCATTTCTCTTGCACTGCATGTGGGTGAGAGTAATTGTGTTTTGCATGTTGTGGGGACGTGTGTGTAAAAAAAATAAAAATAAGAGTAGTTCAGCTCAGCAGAGCAGACACGAAATGATCTTCTCTGAACTTGTTTTTTTTTTTTTTTAAGTGAGTGGCCTTATTATTCTTCAGCATCATCTTATTAACTTATATTTGCCTTCATTATGTGACTTGTCAGGTGTGCTGGGCTGCATTGTCAGGTGTGCTGGGCTGCAGGTCCAAAATATCTCCATATAACGCAACCTCCTAAGTCATCTGGTCGATTAAACAGCTAATGAATAAGTCAGTGATAATGAAGCATGCACTTCTTGAAAAACAGAAAAGCTCAAAATTTTTATTGTACAGGGAATACTGATTGGGCAAATATTGAATGAGTAGAGTGTTTCTGTCTGTATGTATTTGAAGCTCTTATATTTAACTTTGAAAAACTCAACAAGTAAGTTCGAGACATTAAATTTGACTAGTTTTTTGTTTTGTTTTTTTTATTTAAAAACATCTATTGAAGCTGGGGTAGGTAGTCAGTTGAACATTCACTTTCATATGACTCATGTTTCTTTGTTGACCCATAGTGATTTAGCAATCTTATAGATTTCCAACATGCAAGAGTGTATAATTTACGCCTCATAAACATATGTAATGTATACCAAGATGCTACAATGCATATATAAATTGAATGTGATAGCCACTGTCACCTACATCAAAGCATTAAAAAAGGTGATCCGCTGCCTTATCTATGAATGCTGTTAGAAGATAAATGAATGAAGCCAACCCAGAATGCAACAGGGGTTCTGGTGACATCTTTGTGTATGAAAAATCTAAGAAGATAAGGAGATTAAAAATGTGGACGCAGTCTTGTGTTTGACCTCTATAGGAATTTGCAAAGCTTCAATTTAATGTAGCACCAATGTTGCATTGATCATTGCATCATTTTCTACAGCAATTCCATTGGTTGGTAAGTAGCCAAAGCTTGTTGCAGCAGTCACACTGTGAGATTTCTGACTGTCACAAGATTATCTCAGGCAATCTCGGGTTGCAAGATTGTGACAACGGCTGTCACTGTATGACATTAAATCACAGGTTTTAATCCACAAAACAGACATAGCTGCTTGCTCATCTCATCTGGGACAAGATAAAATGGTGCAATATACAATAAAAAATGTAATAACCATTACATTTAATGGGGAACCTTTAAAACAAACTGTTGCTGCGGTTACAATAGTGAGTGGCTTGTTTATATGGGTCCCAGTAAGAAAATGGCCAACTGGATTGCATAAGTGCAGGTTCAAAGCAAAGATGGGCAGAAAGAGTTAAGAGCACAATTAATCAGGTTATTTACAATGAGACAAGAAGTAGAATAATCCCAACAGAAAAAAATGTCAGTGAAGCACAAAGGTATTCAAACCAAAGAGAGGCAAAGAAGCACAAGTCACTTAGAGTTCAAAGGATAAAGACAATAACTGCCAGTGCCCGTATTCACAAAGCATCTCAGAGTCTCTCAGAGAGCTTCCAACTTAGCCTCAAATTACCCACAGCCCGGAAGAACTGGAGAATAAACATACACAACAAAAAATCAGATTTTTTTTTTTATAATGTGGCGAAATATAAATAAATGAAGCTGACTTTGCATATTAAGTATTGGTAGAAGCAGGTAGAAATGTGGTGAGAGTTATAAGGACAGGAACTAAACTGAAACTTGACAGTCATCCATCAGCCTTGCCTTTCTGTTAATGACATGCATATATGTGACATTCTAACATCTGCTACTTCAAGCTTTTGCTTGTCAGGGGGAACTAAACAGTACCTAAAGGTTCATATCCCACTATACTATGTTTCATATGGAGAAACAGAGAGAATATAGACATAAAACTGAGAATTTAGTGGACAAATAAAACAGAAATGCTCAATTTCCATAGATTTTTGATTTATAAAGAAACTGCTAACTGTTGAACACTGTTGTAATTATTTTTTGTGAACTTATTTCCATGTTCAGAAATTGTACCCGTGTACCTCAACCTGACAACTGTGATGAAAAACCCACTGGTATGTGATGCCAGTGTGCAGGGATGAAGATGGGAGGGCAAAAAGGACAGGGCTGCTTTTGTGGCTGGAAGCACTTTTCTTCTCACTATGGCAACTGATCATTGAAATGTTGTCAATTTTCCCTTTTTCCTCTGTGAAGATGAGCATGTATGTCATCCCGTTGTTGTCAGGTCTGTGTGGCCACGTTCACACGTACCCAGGCATTTGAAAAAAACGGGGATAATTTCTCTGCGTTTGGGCCGCGCATTCACACACAAACGCAACTACGACTCATCACAAACAATGATTCTTGAAAACAGTGGAGATCTAGATAAACTACATATTTTCAGTTGCATCTAAAAGGGGGTCATGATGTCACAATTCCTGACCATGTTTTCCCCCCAGGATTCTGATTGGCTATCGTGGCTTCATGCTTCTTGCTACACTGCCCCCTACAGGTTTGGCATGGTCATAGCAGCTCTGAACCAGATGTATATGCGTTCCATGTAAATTTAGATTGTTTTTATAAACATAGAGAGGGAAATATGAATAAAAAAAATTTAAAAACCCTGCTCCCTCTGTGTGCTCTCATCGTTATAAGTTCTGCCTGTGTCCTCCCTTTCCATCTTTTTAAACATGGTTTTATGGAACTCTGTAGGTCTGTGCTTGGATCCCTCCACACACCCTGATAATTATCAAACAAGTGAACAAGAAAAAATATCCACATACATGCCATCAAATTTTCACCACTCAAAGAACTAGCAGGATCTTATATATAACATAAGTTTCCTGTCTTCTCTTGTGAGTGTTAATGGGTTTGTTGGCATTTATTTAAGTAAAATCTGGCTGGAGATTATAAAACACTAATTCACACGTAGCACTGAATACAAAATTAATTTAAAAATACATTTCAATCAATAGTATGTTTAACATGATGGCTCTGTGGTCGATTAGTTTCTGTTTAAATTCTAATAATGATGCATTTATTAAATACGCGTAAAACATCTGTGGAGAAAAAGACAAATATATTGCATATATTATGCCTACATTGTGATTTTGTCCTCTTGCTTGGGGGTATATTCAAATATGTCAAGTCATTTCCGGATTACAATGGTACTTCAGTACAAATGATAAAACAATGAGACAGAGGCTAAAAAGCAAACTTAATTTTATTTTGGCCCATGCAAAGTTTTACTTATTGTCTTGTTAAATTTTACAGGAGCATAATATTCACAACATTCAGCAAATGCAGGAAAATATAAACAGAGGTGAGCATGGCTTCTCTTTTGATTTCTTTTCTCTGATATAGAAAGGTCTGGTTATTTTCTACAAGTTCAAGTTGGAGGTATAAAGATTTGCATGAGCTGATGTATATTGAAGGCAATTGGCATTTCTGACACAAAAGTTGAAACATCAAAAACATTCATTCATAACAAAAACTGAGTATTTTATATTGGCCAAACCTGGTTAAAGGTTCATTTTGGAAAGCATAAAAAAGGACATAGGGTTTTAACTTGCAGCCAACCGAGAGCCTGGAGGTATTTACTCATTATTACTCAGCTAGGTGAGTCTTCTTGGCTTCAGAAATCCTGTCATCCCCAAACGCAACAAAACTCACGTCGTTCCAGACTTGGAGCTTCACAGTGGGCTTGCAAAATGAGAAGACACTTTCAAATGCTGTTAAAATAGCATCCACCAGATAAGAAAAAGAAATTCAAATTTTTGTTTAAAGAAGGCCAGTGAAGTAAGTAGAAATCATATTACAGTGAGAGTGACAGTACCGTAATCGTATCATGAGAAAATGAAAAGGATACTTTGATCATGGATGTTTCATCACAGTTTCATCAGGCAAGTAACAAACAGATTGCAGGAATGTTTCTGTAAAGCGATGGAGATATTCGATCTGTCGGTCAGTTTTACATCACCATCCTCAGAATTAACCTCAGAAGAAACATGACTTTAAGTAAAATCCAAACATCACTCTATAAAATGAGAGCTGACCTCTTTCCCCGAGGCAACTACGATACCTGCCCGGTAATATGAAGGTAAAAAAAGAAGGTAACTTTGTCAAACTTGCATCATTTTGTAAGGAGCAGCATTAACCAGATATTTTTCTTTTATAGCCCTACTACATGGCTTTTGTCTTTGTAAATAATAGAAAAAAAAAAAAATTGGTGGGGGGGGGGGGGGGGGGGGGGGGGGTGATTGTTATCTTTTCAAAAACACTGATGCCTGTCTGCTCAAGAAATCCTTTTGCAGGCTTCTGTTGCCATCACAAAGATCAGGCCACACTGTAATGAGACATTTTCATGCGCTCTTAAGGAATAATAAATGTCTCTGGTGTTTCACCAGAATTTAAGAGCTGGCAGGTAATAAATTAAAACTGCAGAATTTGACAGGCTTTAATTTTGCCTGCTTTAATTCTGTTAAAAGCACATGTATATCCTGCAGTGTTTCTGTCTCTCTCCTTTTTAACTTCAAATTCTATTTCTTCTCTCTGCGTTTTGTTTGACATTTTTTTTTTGGGTCTAACCATTACTAACGAGTTAGATTTAATGAGAGAGTTAATTGCCATGCCCATGTTGAGAGTGGTGGTTTTATAGTATTATCACGGGTTAATGAGCATGGCATTACACTGGGTGGATTTTTAGCTCCCCTGCAAATAGCGCAATACTAATAGTGCTGCACTATTCTCTGGTGTTGATTAAAGTTCAGCCCACAATTTAAAAGTTTAAGTCATGCTTGTCATGCTCAGTGATACTTCTGGTAGAAAAATAAAAAATAAAAATTCATGTCTCTGTTGAAACATATTCAACTACAAATGCTTCCATTTTGTCCAGATAGATTGGAGTTGTTTTAGTTCTACTTTGACTACATTTCTTGCTGACCTCTCAGAACATGTGTAAGAAAACTGTAGCTGGCCGCAAAGCTTATAAGAGCTCATATGTGCTCACCAGACTTTGAGTGTATATCACAAGTAATTTCAAGCTGCACTTGCACAGGCATTTATGTTCCATTTTCCTGCAGAGCAGGTGCGATTTTCTGCAGGTGCAAGTCCATGTGTTTTGGCTTTGAGCTGGTCATTTTCTTGCACCGAATGAACATGAGATGGAGGGAGAGGAGTAAAGGAGGTTTTGGACGATGATTAGGCTGCACAGCACGATTTTAGTGATCATGGTAGCACAAAATTGCCAAATATTGGGGACTCCAGTCAACAGCGGTACACAATCTGAACAGAAACATTGCCTAATCCAACTGTTGAAGAAAACTGGCTTCAGCCCAGAATGCACATGAGTGATCACTGGATTGGGAATTTCCGTGGTCACCACGACAGTGGTCTGATGTCTACTGTTGGAGCAGTGACTGGAAATGAAAAAAAAACATACACGGCATCAAATAGCTGTGGTGAAACACTGTTAATTGGAGCAGATGGATCTTGAGAGTCTTGAAGGGATATGCAAACTTCCTCGATTCATGTGTGCAAAGTTAACAAAGTAGGGTTCAACGTGCAAAGCGTAGAGTTCGTGATTTGATTCTCTAATTCAATTTATATGAATAGATTATTTCAGTTTTTACTATTCGTTTTTTTTTTTTTATAATTTCACAATGTGGATGAACAAGTGTAGATAGATTTGAGTCTGTAACATGTATTCAGTTAAAGCTATGTTTTCTTTTTCCACATCTATTAATGAGGACCTGAGTTGGAGAAATGAATGCAAATTGTATATTGTGGTGTGTGTGTCACTTCTCTACATACTGTTGCCCCTCTGGTTCAACGCAGCACCAACTGGCAGCACATCATGTTTCCATGACCGCTGCCATTGACAACTTGATAATGGTTATGTGGCTATTTTTATATTGTTATTGTTTGCTCCAGATTTCATGAAGTGCAATGAGCACTTTGCTATGTTCCCCACAAAGTTCCACAGAGTGACTGAAACTCCTTTCTTTGAGGAATTTACTAAACATTGCATTACGGTTCCTAAGAGTTACTGATAATTTTGTGTCTATAAAATCATCTGTCAAACCATCAATGAGGCACTGAAATTGTGGTTGTTGGCATATAGCTTCACTATGTGATTCATTCATCATTGAATGAGAAAGAGGTTAAACAAAATCTCAGCTACTGGCCATAGAAGTCAGAGACTGGATCGGTTTGCAGTTCACACTGAGTAAAAGTCCAAGGATAAGAAATCTCACCAATAATGTTGATATTATTCTTGTTCAGTCAGAAGTGTGAAAGGAGTGAGTGGAGACAAGGAACAACTTACTAAAGAATTCAATGACTAGCAGGGTATCCGTATCCACTGCTGTGTTACAACATTTATTGATGCAAATATGGTATACACAGTTCTGAGACTGTACAAATAGCCAGAAGAAAAAAAAGAGGTAAAATGCAGAAAGACAAATAATTGCCTGCTGTCTCCATTGTGTTTTTTTTAATCAAAGCTTTGCGCCTATCACTTTTAAGTGACATGTGTGCCACATGTCTTTTTCAATATATTTAAATGATTGAACTGGAAATGTAATATTTAGTGTTTGGTACATACGGTGACAGCCACATCATAAACAAAACCATTAGCAGTTTTTCTTGTGGATAATAAATGTTTGTTTTTTATCACATTGGCTATGATTATTATTCACTATCATGTTATTTTGTTAGTTACTGCTTCACTTGCTACACTTAGTCATGCTTAGAAAAAGACCTGGATAATTAATACTCCTTAATACGCCTAGATATTGATTTAAAGCCAGACTTGAATCACCCACATGGTCTGCTACTGTTTTCATGAATTAAGCCCCTATTATTACTGCGGTATATGTATTCGTCACAGCCAATCCAAATATAACCCAAGAATAATTATACTGCCACCATTAAAGGATGTTCACTATGAGATAACCTTTTCTACAAGCTGTAATCCTGCTGTACTGGCCCAAACTACAATGTGTGAAGTAGGAGATGCATTGAAGAGAATTTCTCCTTAATTATCTGCACTCTCCTATGAGGGGAACTGTTTACGACCACTCTGCACTTTCTGCAGCAGGTCAGTACCGATACAAGATTTGAAAGCAACTCGTAAAACTCCATGTAACTCCTAAGAAAAAGTATTTCACTATGTCTTTAGTTGCAGACAAAAAAAATATAATGGAAGAATTAGTGAGAATAAATCATGAAGGTGAGTGGAAACGCTACATTAAATACTTGTTTTGTTCAGGCGCATTGTGTGAGAAGTGATTACTGACAATTAGTACAACAACAGCCTTTGTTTTTTACACATCTACAGAAACAAAGGTAATGTTAACCAACAGCCTACTGAGCTGCATCACGTAACTGTATTGTAACTTGGTGACATATATTGTCTGCCCCCTTCCAGCCATTTGCCAGTCTGGTGAAACTGAAAGAGGCTGATATCTAACTACAAGAAGGAACATGCCTTTCAACTCAAATGTAAGGCTTACTAGAGAGAAAGTCATCAGATATGGCACAAGCCTAAAAAATTCCACCGATAACCTTCACACTGCAATGCCCCTGAATAAATGTCAAATGCTATCTGCTGTTAGCTCAGTGGAACCATTGCATCCAATCTGTTCAAATGGAAGTGAGGAGCTGTGAGAACTAAATCCTCAAATCACACCGTGTGAACTGTCTGAAAAACAGACAAGACAAAACATCGGTAGATTTCAGGTTGTTCTTTAGGTCTTGCAGCTCTGGGACTATATAAAGGATGTAAATTGTGTCACAGTAAATTCTGCCCTTCTGAAGAAAAAAATATGCAGCTTTGTTTTCTTCTGCTGCAAGTTTTGTTTGTGCCTCCATTCATGTGTGTATTGGCTTTATAGAGAGAGCATTAGATGGGAGCTTGTTTAATACACATATGCCAATAGCATGCATCTATATGCTCAAGGACATGCATGGTGTCAGGTTTATGAATATTCGATTAGGGAAAGGTGTGCTTGTCCCCTTTTTTTTTTCATTGATGGCTTTAGTAGCTCATAATGAAGCCAAGGTAATATATGTGTATGCTTTTATCAAAGCTGGTGATAGTGTGTTTGAAGTACTGTAGGATGGACAGGAGATCAAACTATAAAGGTCTGCCCTTTGGGCTTACAGTGATGTTTTCACTGATTCCATCATTTTACATTCAGGTGATGACAATCACATAGATTTCACTTTTACATGCACACATTTTTGATGCATTGGTGATGTTCCTGACTTTAATGATACGTAGTAGCTTTAGGCATTCACACATTGCAGCAGTTATTACTTTTCCTTCAAAGGGAACCAACCAGTGACCCTGAGAATTTTTCTGGAGTTCAAATAATATAATTTATTTCTTTGTTTGTATTGTTCTGTCTCAAACACACTTTACACATTTTGTTCAAACCCTCCAGTTATTTCTGCATTAAAGTCAAAACCTTATAATTATTTTTTTCAAATAAAAACATTGATGATAAATTAACCTTTACCACAACCTCAAAAGTTTCTCAAAAATACGCAATTAAATTACTATTTTGTGGTATCTATGAATGAGGAAGCTGGAGTGCTGCATATCTTCAGTAGCATTTTCACTATGTATTACAGTAATATGATGTGTATTAAATCAATAAATTATGACAATTTATGATTACAACTAATTTTCCCACACACTTCGTTGTAGCTTTAGGCACATTTACACATTCATGTTACAATTTGCACGTCACTCTTGAACAAATGGTGAAATTGGATGCTTTTAAGAGGTCGAATTGATTGTATCCACAATCCGGGTTTTGCAGTTGTAATCACACATTCGTGGAGACTTCAGACTCAATGTAAGCATTATAGCTTGACACAATCTAATCATGCTGATTTTTCATGTTGATACAGCAGAAGTCGAAACTTCATGTTTAGGCCGAGTTGCAGTTAGGGAGTGCATTTCATACACAAACACAGAAGATATAAAGGGAGTTGTGATAAAGGTCTCAGATGGAGTTACAGGATTGTACTGCTCACTGCCAGCCCACCTCTGCGTGCTTCAACCTTTTAATCATACTGCATTCTGTGTCTGAGGGACCGAAGTTCTCCAGCATGGCCTTATGCGCCCTTATTAAATAGTACAACCTTTGATATAAAATCAGAGCCCTCAGATTTCAACAATATTTCAACGACGATGACCTCACTATCAGAAAGGTGAGTGTGTGAAGGTTCAACACCTCAACTCTCACTTGGGTGACAGTCATGCCCAATTCTCATTTGTTGTAATTAGATGTGAGAAAACACGGCAGTAAGTGACTTTGGAGCAACAATTGCTACATTACTCTTAAAAGGAAAAAGGTTTGGACAATTTCAGCAAAATCAAAAATGAAAATTATTTGCGATGCCTCCATGAAACAGAATTGAACAAAAATTGTTGTTTTCCTTCTGACTTGTGCAGAGCAGTAAACCTGTAATTTTTATACAGTCACAAAAGTGTCATGCAATTTATGGGTTTTTCCTCTTTCTTATTCCCCTTTCCAGATTCATAAAGAATATAGTGCTGTTATCAGATGAACAAGGAGTTCTTCAACAGAGGCCCCATCTCAACATTATGGAATCAGTCTTGGGGGACATAAAAAGACTGTTCAGCTTTAATCCTCAAAACTGTGACCAGCTCTTAGAAAAAGTTGCAATAACAATAAATGTGCCAAATACCGGAAGTGCCTATTTGTATGTATGAGTTTAAATGTTGTTTAAAAACAAATGTTATTTACCTACCTTTGTATGGCATCATTAATGAATTAAAAATACTTCTGACTTAGTTTTTTTCATTCTTCGACATACTTTGACTATTTACAACACCATTTACAAGATACTGTCATTTTGTACAACTCAGTAAAAACATCAATCCACCCATCCATCCCAGTTTACAATTGGTGAGTGGAGGATTCACCTTAGACTGGTTGCCAGTCTGTCACAGGACAAACACAGGGGGACAGACAACCATACACACTCACATTAAACCAGAATTCCTGGAGGAAACCCCCCACACACACATAGGGAGAACATGCAAACTCCACACAGAAACAACATGGCCCGGAATAAAATAATAAGTAAGTGTACAAGCTGTTTATGTAGTCCACCCTAAAACTGAAACTCGAAGTTGTTTTCCTTGCTATTGAATGAATTACTTGGCGGTATCGACTTTGTGTTTTTTGGCATCTTTCATTTTTTACTTGGTGCAATGTCTAAAATCAATACACTTGAATCCAGTTTGCTCTCATCTGTGTGTCTGCTACACAATAAATACATAATTGCTGATATAAGGTATTATATCCATCTTGCCAGGATTTGAATGGCATTTGTTTTGTTCGAACCCGGTGTGATGACAGGTTGCCAAGATCTCCATGTCAATTAAAGTGGCTTAAAAAAAAAAAAAAAAAAAAGTTCAAACAACCTGAACTTCAACAAAACAAGCACAATATTTATTGTAATGTTCTTTTCTTCAAAACAGCACAAATATACATTTGTCTTCGATTTACTTTGGACCAGTCTATGTTTGCATAATGAATGTACAATGAGACAATCTGGGTGAAGCACTAAGAAGGCAAAAAGCTTTGCTCCTTTCAACTCATGTTGCCTCTTTTTCCCACCACTTCAATGCTTTATGAATCAATTTTGTGATTTACACATCATTATCTTCACTGTTGCTTTTGGTTCCTTCATGTAAATGCTTCAGAAGTTCACTGTTAATGATAAATAATGCACTTGATTTTTTATGTGTTTTCCAAAGTATGTGATACAATTAGTTGTCTTTGAATCAGTGGTTTTCATTGTTTAGGGCTACTCTTCAACAGAAAAATTCTGGAGAGAGGAAGATGCGTTTTCCGAGTATATTATATTTCTTATACATTTGACGAGTGGAAACTATGGATTTTTTTATATTGCAGAGCTGGTATATTTCAACAGATGTTTACAATAATGAAAAATGACTTTTTTTTTGAGACAAAACACATGAGAGTAGGGTTCAAACTTTATAAACCCCTTTGACACTTAAACTGACATTTAAATGCAATATATCTCAGCCTGTGACAAAAAACACAAGAATGGCTATATTTGTATGTTTCAGATGATTGAGTTATTGGATTTGGTGACATTTATACACATAATTTTTTTTCCCATTTCATATCTATGTGGGTTTTTTTTTAAATGCCGTATAGTAATTGTGTTTTTCCAAAATGAATACAAGATTTTAGACTGATCTCTTTACTGTCTCATGAGACAGATGCACTCCAATTTGACTTAATACATGTCTGTTACGTACACATTCAACGCTTCTCCAAAGTAACTGTTCCCTGAAGCATCTTTTAATCGACAAATGTATTGTCTTGAGACATGTGCACACCACATCTGCTGCTGGTTTGCTGCCGCAGTTTTACATTCTCTGCACAGCTGGTATTGACAAGGGGAACTGGTTCGTATTTGCAGACCTAAAGGCTGCTTATTTTGTACTTGTACATGTTCCCCACTTGTTATTTACATCCTAACTGTGTGGGTTAGGCTCTGGGTTTGCCTTTGCCTTTGGTAATAAAAAAATTTATAAATTATGCATCCCTGCAGTGTACCAATTGTTAAAACTGTGACTGTATCCTTAAGCTTTAGAAAGCTGATTAGTTTCCTGACTTGGAAGCAGAGATCCGTCAGCAAAGCAATCAAAGAAGAAAAAAAAAGGCTGAACAAAGAAAAGAAATTTAGTAGATTGTTTCTTCTTGAAATATTATGACGGATCACCTGACACATTCATGCAACCATGACTTTGAATACAATGTATAAAGGCTAAATGCAAACCAGACAAGATATTCAGATATTTGACTCTAATTCAAATAAATCAAACTAAAGTGAATGGCATGTGGTTGTATGTGAAATCAGTGATGAGTGACAATGGATGAGTGTGAATGGAGGTGTGACGTCGATGTGCAAAGAAGTAAACTATGAGATAACCAGGTGCCAGCGCTGGGAAGGCTGCAGGGAGAAAAAGCTATTGGCATCAACTTCACAGGAAGTTCCTATCAATCTTTTAGAGAAATGTTTATTAGTTTTAGGGATATTTTTATATGAGAAATTGTGTTAATTCTGGTCAATGTTTTGCTTTTCAATATATTGTTGATATAAGAGGCACATAAGGGTGTTTTATATGTTCAAATATTGCAATAGGTCAACTTCACAAGAAGTTCCTATTGTTTTCCCACCCTGGAGCTATAACTACACACACACACACACACACACACACACACACACACACACACACACACACACACACACACACACACACACACACACACACACACACACACACACACACACACACACACACACACACACACACACACTCACACACACACACACACACGCACACACACACACATGCACGGTACCTATAGCGTTTGTTTGCTCATCTTGAGTAATTTTCATTTAAAGAACAGCTGTTTATCACAACCTTTATGTCAGTCATGCTAAACACCATCAACAAATAGAAATTTCATGTATTTTCCCTATTTCCTTGAGGATTGCAGAGAGTACATTTTAAACCATTTTGAATCTCTTGACCCCTTTCTTTCAATTGTACTCAGTCACATCTCTCATTTCTCTCGCACTTTATGCATATACACACACAACCATTGAGGCGCGCGTGCACACACACACGCACACACGCGCACACACACACACACACACACACACACACACACACACACACACACACACACACACACACACACACACACACACACACACACACACACACACACTGTATTCTGAAAAAAGATTGTTTAGTGAAAACTCTATCAAATACAAAAAGCAAAGATTTTTTTTTAGAATTGAGCAAATATTCCAACATTCAAATTATTTGAACCATAACTCCTTATATTGACCATTTTTGTGAAATTATCTCAAAGGAAAAATGTCCACACGTTAGCATCCCTCATGTACATGGAATCAGCTGCATGTATTCCTCAATAAAGCAGATGTGTGTTATATTCTGCCCATGCTTGTCAAAACCTTTATTATAAAAGTGGTACTTTCCCGATTCAAGGCCCCTGGCATTGATTTACACCACCATGGAAATCGGCCCCACGGTGTTTTATGGTCCACTATGTACACACAATATAACCTGAAAGGCCTTAAGATGTCAGTGTGGTTGAGACTCTTTTTCATCTCAAGTCTTAATGCTATAATTAATATCCACAATACTAACCTCGAAACTCAAATATAAATTTTCAGCAAATTTAAACCTAGTTAGGTTGTGTTAATGGCATTTAAGTAGCTTTAATGAATTTCAATTTCAAAGTGTTGACTGAATCAATCAATAACACCTTGTAGAATCTTTGTAGAATCTGTAGAACACTTTGAGAATCACATCAGAGAGAAACAACACACATGGAATATTGGGCATGCATGTGTTCCAGATCAGGGTAAACACTTGGAGAGGTTGATGCTGATATATTAATATACAATAAGATATGTATCTTATGACCGATTTACAGTTTTTGAAAATGTTTGTGTTGTTGATGATGCAGTAGATTATTTCCTACACATTTGACAATGATGTGCAAATCAATCCATCTCAGCAGAGATGCTGTCATTATCATCATGTGACTTTTTTTTCTGTTGGCTTCTCACAACTTTGTCCTGCAGATTTTAACATCACATATGTTCAGCATCACATATTTTCTGTGTTATAATCCTTCTTGCAATTATTTTACAATCTCTTCTTTAGCTCTGCTTTTTCTCAAGAGCCTCATCTTTATGATTACATTTTTATTTTATTTTATTTTTTCAAATTCAGATTTATTCGCTGTGTTGCTCCAATGTGTTTGATAACTTACTCCACCTGTGGTGGCTCTCTGCTTCATCCAATCACAAAGTCGTGCAAACAAACACAGGTAAAATACCAGCAGAGCACTGTCATGGAAACAGCTAAAACCCTCGTTTAGAACATACCTATTTGTAAATGCTGTCACTCATATCATTGTTCTTAGTTGACCACCCACAAAACACATGCACCGAAATCGCAATCTTTTCTATAGGATATCTCACTAAATTAAGTCATTTAGTGTTTTGTTTAAGTTGTTAGTTGTGCAGCTGCTAAGTTGACCTTCTTTTTTGGGGGGGCTAATCTTAAATAAAATATTTGTTTGGGAATTAAGTAATTTCATGTGACTGCTCAGATCGGTTAGGAAAAATCCATCCAGTGCAATATAGAGACAAACATTTGTAGAAACGTACTGAATTGTCAATAAAATATGTTGCATTTCAAATGCAAGCATAATTAACAGGTAAGATAAGATCGCCTTTATTAATCTCACAGTGGAGAAATTTACTTGTTCCATACAGCTCTTGAGGACACATGAGGAAAGGAGAGGAATGCAAACTGTTAGTAGAAAGGGCAAGGAAAGTGCACACAGTTAGTGGAATAGAGGTATCTTATATACAATTTTACAAATTAAGTGACGTAGATAAAGTGTCCTAGGTGCAGGGGTTGGTTCACGTCACTGTTACTACACAGTCCTGTTGTACAGTCTGACAGCAGTGGGGATGAAGGACTTGCGGTAGCGCTCCGTCCTGCACTGAGGGTGTCTCAGTCTGCCACTGAGAGAGCTCCTCAGCTCCTCTACAGTCCCGTGCAGTGGGTGGGTGGTGTTGTCCATGATGGAGGTGGCCTTAGCGACCACCCTCCTGTCGCTTACCTCCTTCACAGAGTCCAGGGGGCAGCCCAGGACGGAGCTGGGTATGGAAAATGGTCATTGTGCCAAACAGCTAATTATATAGCGCAGCATGAGACCCAAGATAAGCACTTTCTGCCCAATGAAGTCATCCGTCATTAGCTCTGACTCCTGAAAAGTGGTGTCATTGGTGCAGATATGGGCTATTATGTTGTTGATTGGTCATCAGCTGTGATGTTAAGAGACCAGGGCGCTTTAGGAGGATGTTTGGAGTCTGAGGATCATCAAAGCAATCGCTTAATAGGTCAGAAGGATTTTTTCTGAGTACTTAAATTTTACACCATAGAAGTGCATTTTTTAATCACTATGAAAAGCAAAATGATGGTACCCCTTTATTTGTTTGCACCCAGTATATATTGACTAGTCAAATCAATTAAAACATTATTCAGTTAATTGAAATTTGGTGAAGACAAAATGTTCTTCACTTGATTAAATAAATGTAATATAATATGGCTAAACAGCACTCAATCATAATTGCTGTGTCATCCCAACAATATCACTGCTAATATCAAATCACTTTCAAACTGAAAAACCCACCAAACCTAAGCAGAAGAAAAAGCCATGGGTTACTTTTGTTTAATTTATCAAAAGAAAAAAAGGAGGTTTGATTAAATTCTTCCTGCATGATTTTCCACCAAAACATTAAAAAAAAAAAAAAAAAGTTTGGCAGCTTTTCATTGTGACTTGGACAAACTTCACAGGCACATCATCTCTTCTGCGTTTGCCATGCTTCCTGTCAGCAACTGGATGTTCCCAGCTAGAGCAGCCACCTGGACGGTCCCCTCAGGCTAATAGATATGTCAGCTTTCTCCTTGGCTGCAGTTGACTTCCCCTCACCTGGCTTGTGAGTGCAGCCAACTGATCTTTGGCATGAGGTAAGCAAAGGAAGCAGAAATTGAAAGGAATGAGAAATTAAAAACAGGCAGATGTGAAAGGAAAAGAGGTTAAATTGGTGGAAAACTGCAGAGTGGGGCTGAAGAACAAGTAAGAAAGAGGAGGACCACCTGGGAATGGGACTCGGTCCAGTTTGGACATCTTGTCACACCTGTAGCATCGTCTGTCTGGCAAATATGAGAGGAGTGAGTGAGGGGGTAGCCATCTGCTTCATCACGGCCTTTTCCAGTATGTTGCTATGTGGATTTTTTTTGTCTTGCCAAATGTACAGCAAAGGCCTTGGTAGATAACAGCAACCACTATCCACTTGACCCCCCCCCCCCCCCCCCCCCGAGCTGATTAATTTGTTGATTTTCCAAATAAACATCCTCAATGGCTAACATGGCTTTTAATCCAAAGTATGGGGACATAGATTTAAGGACAGAATGGTTATGATAAGCCTCACTAGAGAAAAAAAAAAAAAAAAGCTCAATGACCCATGGAAGCTGGTTGAAGGAGATATTCTCTGCTCTAATTGCCAAAATGTGTGATAGAGAGAAAATTGTCCCATTATTTTCAATATATAAAACATGAAAAAGTCTGTCTACACTAAAGAATAAGATGATCAGAGCTGACTATCCACTGCAGAATTTAAAATACACTTATGATATTGAAAGATTTATGAAATGTTGCTGTGGTGAAGCAAGTGAGCCGACAGCAGCTTGTCTGTGTGGTCTTACAGCATCAGAGGACAGAAAGACATCCCGATTAAGCTCCAGAAGTCTGTTTCGAGTATTAGTAGCACTTCACTGGATGAAGAATCCATCCAGTATTCATTGTGAATATCAAAGATTCACCACGTATACTGTCTGGAACGTGTCCTCCATATTACTAAACCTATCAGGCACAAGAGATATTGTAAGACTGACACATTAGTTATTATAAATATTTCATTATACATCAAACCACGGCGGAAGTTAAATGACTGCCCTTGTATGGGTGTGTGTAGCCAGGTTTTGCTGCGTATTAAAGTCAGCACGCTTCTAGTTCCACAGGGCCAAACTGCGGGAAAACTATTTCTACTTTCACAAGTGATTTCCTTTTTACTTCAACAATTTGTCAGCTGAGACAAACCACTCAACAAGAGGTTATTATTCTGTTTATACTAGGGCTACATATAATGTTAATGTGCATTCATTGTGCAATCAAAGTACAGAAACTAGTTATCCCAATCAGCATAACATCATACGTTCTGGAGCCTCCAAACACGTGGCTTTACTGCATAATAACTTCTAGCTGAACATCTAGCTCACAGCAAAGCCTTGTAAGTACCTTCCATTTCTAAGAGTGCAGGAATGAGTCCTAAAATACAGAAATAAGGTCACATTTTATCAACTCTAGTTCTCCTCTCCCAAAGTTTATTGGCTTTTTAAAGTGTTTTTTTTTTTGGTTGGGTGTTTAATAATAAGAATGCTGTGAAGACAAGCTCAACAGTCAATTTCTTTGACATACGAGCGACAAAAATCCCATGTATGGTTTCAACAGTCACGTGCTTTCTATAAATAAGACGGTCACTTGTTTGTAATTCTTCGAGCACAAGCACAATTAGGCGATGACGATGGATTTTCCTATGCTTGGTACAAAAACATCTGTACATGTGTCAGATTACATTATTTCACACTGAGATGACGGACTTTTATGGAAGATGAGCTTGTGAAATCTTACAAATAGGAAACCAGGGATGGTGGTGTGGAAGTGGCTCTCATGACATTTTGCATCATTACGTTTGTGCATTAAGCAAAGCCTTCCACCTTTTCCATTTACTGCCTCTATATTGAGGGAGCTGTGATGGTTGTTAACTTCATTTTTAGGGTTGGTCAGACCAAAATATGTCACCAGTGCAGTTGACAATGATGATCCCAAGATTTTGAGTAAGAAATAATTACTATTGCTACATATACAAACGGTGTTTTTCATGCTCTGTCATTTTGACTCCCTCCTTCCCTACTTCTTACTTCTCCACTTCTCTTTATTTTGTGTTGGTTTTAGTCACACCTCCTCTGTGATCATCTTTTCCCCGCAGGTGTCCCTCAGTCTCAGACTGTCAGCCTTTCATGGCAGTGTCAAACTTTTATTGGATCATGATCTACACCTTATATTTTTCCTTCTGTCATTGAAGTGGTACGTCCACATCCACACAATTTGAATTATGACTGCATGATTGTCCGTGAGAGGCGGTTAATCCTTTGGTTGATTGTTGTTGATTAAACTAGCAGTTGCAGATCTAAATTATTTGGCTGTGGCCCAACTGCTGCTGTCTTTACCTGCATTTTAATATCAGAGAAATCATTTTACCAAATCAACACAGGCTGCATATCGATGTGTATTGCTGAAGTGGTTAATGCTCTTACCTCATAGTGAGAATATACCAGTTATTGACAATAAGGAGTCAAGATGTTATTTGTATGCATAGGTTGTTTTCTCACTGTACTATGGTATCCCTGTATAGCCCAAAAACATTCATCTAAGGATAATTGGTCACCTTAAATTGCCAATAATTGTGAATGTGTGTGATTGATTGTAACATCAACCAGTTGGGGATGACTCCAGTCTCTATGGCTGTGAATTGGTTCAAGAGTAAAGAGAATGGATAGAAAAATATATAACACAAGAGAGAGGGTGGTTTTGCTTCTGGGTGGATTTTAATAGACTTTCAGGTTTAATGTTGTGCTTCAAAATTCCGGGGACAAGCAATGTACTGCAATTTTTATTTTTCAAACAGTATCTGTTTTTCTACCTTTTTACTACATTTGTTGTACTTATTGTTCAAAACCAGCACAAGCAACATACATTATTAAATGATTGACATCTGACTGTGTGGCAGCAGGTTTTATGCTTGAATAAAGCATTTGCGTCTTATAAGGTGAAAATAATGCCTGGATCCAAGATATTGCAACCAGGATCCTTAATACACATTTTAAAACACATTTATAGTATCTGGGTATGAGCTGATGATGATGCCGCTCTATTGACAATAAGGAGCCAAAAAAAATTTCAATAAATCAGATTTTCAGAAATGCCAAAACAAAAAACAACCCTTTCCTGGTAAATATGGATGTCCAGAAACATTGCCCATTCAGTGTTTACCCTTTTGGGGACCAGTCAAAGCAGCCCTTAATGTGTAATGTCTTCATTGGGCTTTAGTCTAAGAGGATAACATTAAGGATAAATTCAAGGCAGAATTACAAAGGATGTCTACTCGCAATATTTGGGTCTGTTAAATAAGCTCCTTTACTTTCACTGCAGCATTCAGCAAAGAAGACTGTTTTATTAATCCCATGTTACAAATATTCAGCTTTTTTTAATTTATACATAAATGTGATCAAATATTTAATGGATAGGACTTTGAGATTTGATTTTGCTTGAGTGGTTAACTTAGAGTTATTGCACTTTTGGAAATCAATCCTTTTTAACAAGGCAACGTCAGAACAATACATTACAATAAACTTGGCAGAGATATAGAAGACGGTGCTTCGCTCAGTAAAAATAGTACAAAGTTCCATCATCCTAGGAACGTTTGCAGAATGAATACTAGTATGCCAGTTGTTTTACCTACTATCTGGCCCATGGAAATTCAATATTATGGATCTTCATGGACCATAATCTTGGATTATGAATATTAGTACATATCAAATGCACACTGTTCAGATAGCTGATATACACGTTACCTTACATATATACAGCTGCAGGTTATATACTGCCTTACTGTGTTTATCCAGTGATGGTATGACAATGCGTCTCTGTCTTCTCTCGGAATGGTTTTGGATATCGGGTGTATTGTTCTGGGTCCGTGAATTAGACACAAATTTGTTGAACAATAAACACAACAACCACCCAAACGCGCCCCCCCCCCCCCCCCCCCCCGTTTCTCTGAAAAAATCTTTGAACTTTGTGGTATTGTATTGCCCAATTGGATTGATACACCTGACATCACAGTCACTGCTGGACGATGCAAATACACTCATTTTTTCTGTGCCTTCATTGCATGTACTGACAAAGATGATCACAATAGCACATAAACCTGTTTCAACAATGACACAGTTCACATGTGTTAATTACAGATACGGCTGATATTGACAGGTCAGGCTATGCATTTTCTGGTCCATAACATACACATGTTGTTTTATTGTTGAAAGCAGAATAAAAAGAGAAAGTAATCTCTAGTATATTAAGTATTTTGGTATATTCATAATATTCAGATCATAGGTTGATAGTAAATTTTGTTTAGATGGCTCTATATATTTTGGCTGTTTTAATTAGGTTTATCTTTGGGTTTGTGACTAAATGTATCTCAGTAATTGTTTTAACACTGAATATATTGCTCACATTATCGACTTTCTTTTAAGATGATATTTGCAAAAATAGCATCAAGTCAGTGTGGGGAAAAACAGCCCATGGAAAAAAATAATATTACAAGAAGAGAGACATATTCACAATTTTTGGCAACTGCATCGACTAAATCATGTTACCGGATGTGACAGAACGCTTCAGGCACAGCTCAATAGAGGGCAACACGAGAAAGTGTGTCGTGCTCTTTTTTAGCCCCTCTCTGTCCTCAAAGCATGCAGGAGCTTCAACTTTATCAAAATAAATTGATAAAAGTGAGACGGCTACCCTGGCTGCCTTGTAACCACATGACTAGGAGTGTTTTTTTTTCATTTTTCTTTTATCAAACAAATCTTTTTTACCAGCCAAGAATATACTGGTTGAGAGAGCACTTAACCAAGCGTTTATCCATTGGGAACTTAAGAGGTGTGCCATTTTTATCTATTTGCTGCCTCTCTAGAAGATGGGAGATGTGACTCTCAAAGCCCTTTGCAATATTGAAACAGATGAGATATGGCAGTCGTTTATGGTCTGTGAGGCATGGGCTGGATATTTGTTTACGACATCATAGTAAACACCGTCTTACATATCTGCAACTAATGTCAAGCTACCTAGTTTATTTATTTGAGCAAATGTCATTCATAAAACATCTTATTCATCTTTTGGGCATGTTAAAGTAACTAATGTATGTATGTTAGTCCAGCTGAATGAAACAGCTGATCGATGAACAGAACAGACATGTAATTTCCATTATCACGGATGGAAATTGATATTTAAATCAATGATGGAAGATTAATCTATTTTCAATGCTGTTTTTTAATCCTATTAGAGTCTTGGGGAACTGGAGTCAATCTCACCCACCAGGGTACATCGAGTCCAGATCACCTAACATCACGGGCTAAACACAGGAAAACAGACACTCATACATTCAGTATACCTCTGAGTAATTTTAAACACAGTTTAATGAAGTCAGCTCCAGACAAGGAGCAAACCTGGATAACCTGGAGAAAATCCATGCGTTATCACTGAAAACATGCAAACCCTTCACAGAATTAAGCCAACAACCACATGGACTGAGGATATACTCATCATGAGGCACACACAGGTGGAATTGATATAATGTCGTTGTTCATACATCCACCCACCTGTTCTGCTTTATCCTGTGTAGTATCACAGGGTACTGGATTCAGGGCATGGTACACCCTGAACAGGTCACCAGTTCATCAAAGGCCATTGTGATAATCTTATTTAAGACATTATTAATCTACATATTTCTCAATATTTGCGGATATTTAGTTTTCTATTTAAAAAAAAAAGTGCATTCAAACTGTGTTCATGGATCCACTTAAAGCCATGCAAGCATGTCTGCTGCACTTACCTGATTTTCACACATTGTTTCAAGAAGTAAGTATTTTATATTGCACTTTTTCCAGGAAAGCACTAGACATTAAGTATTAATACAAAAGGGTCATAGTCTCAGATTGCCTGAAAATGTGGGTATAAGTCATCCATAAACCATAATGGGATCATCTGACACTAACACTTCTATTATGAATCCTCCTCTGAAAGCTCCCAACTGTTATGATTTCCTTGAAAATAACTAGTCCCGGAGCGCTCAGCGGAAGCCAAACCCATAAAAGCACCCATCCACAGTCCGATTAATACCTTTACATAACTCCCCCGATCAACAGTATTATTTTCTCTGCAGCACTACTCATATAGCCACCTCTGTTACACTGAGCCTGCTGAGGTAAACGTAATGAACAATGTCAAAACCCATGGTCTTTCCACGTACATTGGAAGAGATGGTTCGGCTCAAGGAAATGGAATACCATAACTCAGAAGAAATAAAGAAGACATCGCTTCCTGAAACTGCGTGACTGCAGGAGCCAAGTAGTAAGCACACATTTTATTTGGGAAAGGTGAAACGGTTTGTAATTAATATATACTGATACAGTTAAGTCGCTCCATGATACACAGGGAGCATCGTTTCTTTAAGCTGACAACAAATAAAACTGTTCTGTATATTTATAAAGAGTTCCTCTGTCTTCTGCAGTTTGGATACTCATCTATCCTGTTTTTACAGAGCAGTTTCTTCCATACAATGACTAAAATGAAACACTTCTGGGACAATATTCATCAGATTGAGTACCAAATAACATGGTTGTTGTATAATGCAGTCATGCAGATTTTATGACAACATTTATGGCTGCTATATTTATCAGAGAGCAAATTGCAGTCATCAAAAATTGAACACTGTGATGTCTCTTTATGTATTGCATTGAGACTATATTGGGTTACATTGCACTGTATATTAAAATGGTTTTTTTTCCATTTTATGCTCATTCCAAATCAGTATATCAATATAATAAAAGCTGAAGCCCCATTTCTTTACCATTTCAATCTAAACAGAGCTCAGATGATATGATGTAATCATCATACGCGTATGAAAGCTGAGTAATTTCATGTAATTGAAGGGTGTAATTGAAAAGCATCTCTTCCTGTTTTATATAACCTTTAACCTTAATTTCCTTTTCCTTTTTTTCTCCTTTGTCCTTTCATGGTTTCTCTATCTGTATTCTCACGCCTTTAGTGCTCTCTTTATTTCAGCCCTCTTCATTTTTTCTTCATCTTTATTTTCAAAGTCTCTTCTGAGCTTCTCTCGGTTTCACTGTACATTTGGTTTCTTCAGGGTTTTTTTGTTTTTTTTGGCACTTCTCTTCTCTCCATTTTCTCTGAGCGACATTCTTTCCCCTCCCTCTTCATTAAAGGTTTAGAGAATAGGCAGGAGAAGCACAGCTCGGGTGCGACTGAGGAGACTGCAGGACATTAGCTCGGCGATGCCAGTGTGATTTTCTTTTTCTTTCCGCTGATGACTGAGAACAGTACAATATTTAATATTCAATCTTCTCCTTTTTCATGTATCTTGGTGGACATTTCAATCTCTTCTTTCTTACTTCTACCTCCCTGAATTTTTAATAGCCCTTACCACTGTACACATACTGTAGATGCCTTTATCTTGTGGTAATAAGTGGCTCTACAAAGGCGCATCTAATCCACAAATTATCATTTTGAAGAAATACTAGTTTTTCACCGAGCAGAAACAATCGAGTGGTTGTTAGATTTGCTATGTTGAAAAACAACTTACTCTGTTACTTGTAAATTTTGAGATTCACAGATTTGTTTGTCATTTAATTGATGTTAATCAGATTAAAACCTAAAAATGGCAAAGCTGCATTGGCTCTTGAACGTTTTGAGGAACCACCCTCCCAAACAAACAAAAAAAAAAGAAACTGAAAATCAAAACTTGTATGGGAAAGAATTACAACATTCACAAAAAATATATATGGAAGTTACTTGTATTACTAGAGCTTGTGCAATTTTTTCTGCAATGTGATTTAATTGTGACCTTAAAGTAAATTTGGGCTGTGAAAAGGCTGCTCAAAACAACCGAAAAACTAGAGATAGTGCTGAAAATATAAAACAAAATCTTCCATTTGATCTCACTTTTTGTTTTGTTATTTTCTAGTTATTAGAGGTACAAATAGTAATTGCATGTTCTTATCTTGTTATGTGATTTATTCAGAATTGGCCTTTTTTTGTGTTTTAGCCACTTTCTAACCAAGATAAGCATTTGAGATACAGGGATAATCTTTCTTTCAATCTGATGAAAAACAAACAGTAACAACAATAACTCAGAGATAAAAACCTAAATCAATCCATCAAAATGGTATTTTAACATTGGTACATGTTGTGTTAGAGAGATCAAAAGAGAGCAATCTAATCCTTTAGGCATTCTGGGCAGCTGTTCAACTGTGTTCTCTGTCTTTTTCTTCTTCTTCTGTGTGTGTGTGTGTGTGTGTGTGTGTGTGTGTGTGTGTGTGTGTGTGTGTGTGTGTGTGTGTGTGTGTGTGTGTGTGTGTGTGTGTGTGTGCGCATGTGCATGTGCATGTGCATACATATGTGTGTGAGTGGGAAATATACATTTATATAAACTGATAGTACATGCACAAAGCTGTCCAATGTAATCATGGTGACATGTGGGCAACAAGCCCAGTCTTCATCAAAGAAAATAAACCAGCAGATACAAACAGAAGAGCAGCACATTGTGACTTATCAACCCATCTTCTGCGTTTAGGGTTTTTTTAAATTTGTGATTTTATGATTTATTTTATGATTTTAGATTCCCAATGTATTCACTAATGCATTTATTTATCTGTGCAAGGAAAGCAGAGTACAGAGAGAAAGCCCATACATGCACAGAAAGAACATACTCCTCACAGAAAGTGACCCAAGCCGGCATCTGAACCAAGTTTATTCTTAATGGGAGGTGAGAGTGCTAACACTTTTACTAACTACACACCTGTGCAATCTGAACATTATACACATTATACATATATTTATAGAGGCGGTGAGTAGACATTTTGGAAAATTCTAATGCTTTGACAGAAACTAAATGAAAAGACTAATATTTCTAATGGCATTATCAGGATGGTTAGAAAGCAGGTCTTTAAAAGACATCTTCACCTAAAAGCAAGACTGTGAAAGTGAGCTTTAATATTTTTGAAGGCGCGTGCCAATTCTGCCAGCCTTATTTTCCTCGTCAGTTACTGTATTTCTAAAATCCAGGAGGCCTGATGGAAAAAGGCATGGTCATCATTGGTTTTTAACCTTGATTTTCAGATTGTCAGAAAGGCCTCGTCTGAGAGCTAAGGCTGTGCACTGGCTCATGTGCTCAGTAATGTAGCTGCGGGTAGGCCCAGATATGCTTTAAAAATGATGGATAAAAATCGCAAAATCAATTCTGAAAGGGTCAGGGAGCCAATGCAGAGCAAGTAAGATTGGAATGGTTTGAGTGTGTCCGTTAAAACTTGCAAGGAGCTGAGTTCTGAGGCTGTTTGGGATAGTAGAGGGATTTATTTTATTTAAACCAGCGAGGTGAGAGCGACAGTAGTCACAGTGATGAATGCATCAAACGGTTTTTTTGAAGTTGGGAATGGATAGTATAGATTTAACTTGTTTCCTGTTTTCGTTTAACGTTTCCTTTATGTTCGTACTTGAGTCTTATTTGTGTTTTAAATATGTGATGTATTTTATTGGTTGCGGCCCAATTTTTGACATTGAAGTCTATCTATCTATCTATCTATCTATCTATCTATCATCTATCTATCTATCTATCTATCTATCTATCTATCTATCTATCTATCTATCTATCTATATATCTATCTATCTTTGGGGATGGAAAACACGACATAGCAGTTGAATTTCTGTGTAAATGTAACAATAACTTTGAGTCAAAAGTTCCTTACTGATTTTTTTGTGGAAGAGAGGCCTACGGAGCTGTCTAAGCAGGTAGTGAGCATTTTCGGGACTGGACAGGACTTTTTCAGGTTTAGATTTTTTATATTGGAAAACATTGGGCCTTCCAGGGACTTACATTTTTCAAAACATGTCTCAGTGGGACATACTATATACTGGCGTATCATTTGCATCGCATTGAAATAAGACATTGTGCTGCCTAACAATATGGCTGAGTGGACATTTAAACTGCACAGATGATACAGGCCTTGGGTGGCATATGGTCACTGCTGGTGGCCACTAAAGTTCTTTTTATAAAAGACAAGACTTGAAGCAGCCAAGTGCAGTGGCCTTGATGCAAACCCAGGGGTTGAGGTAGTCTATTTAAATATAACAGTATCAAACACAGAGCTGAGGTGAACTGGGTTACACTCTCTTCACAATCAGCAGCTACAAGAAGGTAATTAGATACTTTTACGGTGGTAGTTTCTGTGCCGTTTGACAATCTAAAACCAGATGGAAATTTCTCAAAGGTATTGTTGTGACACATAAAAGATAAAGACTGTGTGGGAACCACTCTGATAAAACTGATAAAAATTAAAGTTTAGAAGTTGTTCTAAAACTGGAAAGATCAGAGAGATAGAGGAGAAGGTACCATTTGTAAAATACATTTAAATAATTGCTAAATTATTGAGTCCAATGTATTGAAAACCTCTTAAAGGATGTTAGATGGGATTACCTCAAGATTTAATATGTTGGTATCGTTTTCAGGTTATTGCTGGATAAGATCTGCATAGAAATCGAAGTAAAGTTGCTTGAAACTCACTGTGGGAAATCTTTAGTGTATAAAATGCTGTCTGGGGAGTTATATTCTGTTGTATGCTATTGATCGTGTTGATGGAAAAAAAAAAAAGGTTGAAAACACTTCTCGCAGTTCCAGAGGCGGATTGGTGACATGGATAAGGGCTGTAGTGAGGGCCAAGCCTCAAACTTTGAATACATTATTCTGGTTAAAATAAGGTTTGAATAAAATGCGTCTCTTGCCTATTTAACTGCTTTTTGATATTGTTTTATTGAAATGTTCCAGCTCTCATAAGATACTTGCAGACCATTTTTCAATGCAATGTCTTTTTAGTGCTTGGGTTGATTGATTAAAGCAAGGTTGAGGGCTGTTCTTTAGTTTTATATCTTTATATGGAGCAGCAGACTCCAGGGAGGTCTGACAGGTGTGGTTAAAAAAGGAGACCAGGTCATTTGTACTAAGGTTTTAGTTAAAAGCAGTTAAAGTGGCAGAGGCAGTAAAAACCTCTGTGAACCAGCTGGCAGAGCTGGAAGTTAAAATGCAACAACAGACATAGTTATTATGAGTAATTTGTGGTTGTGATAAAACCGTGTACAAAAAAAAAGTCTTTGTGCTCAGACACACTAAAATCCTCAATGCATCAGTTGTCTGGACTGAGATGTAAATCTGGGATGTGGCTCTTTTTCTGTGTCCCCATGAAGACTTAGGTGTCAAGCATAACAGTAAGATTTCCAAGTGATAAGCGTCATGACGAATAAAATATGTTCTATTGCGGGATTTCACAATTAAATGTCTGTAGTTGAATAAAGTTACGTTGTTGACATAGCAGATGAGGATGTATTAGAAAGGAGAAGTTTTCGAGGGTTTGTCACAGTTGGTAACAGAGGTTGTGAAATATACAGTATGTGTACCAGAACTGTATGAGCCAGTGTTGGAGCTTGAATTCAGAGGAGAGCAAGAAGGAAGCCTGATCATGGTGGGAGCAGTGGGGACAGGGCAGATTATTAGGGGTGGGTAAGGTTGGTGGATAAGCAGGTGGTAAGAGTTGCTTGACCCATATGTTGGAAGTTGCCAGCATGTGTGAAACAGGTTTGTTGGGCTGGATGAAGTCACTGCTAAAAGTGAGTCAGCGCTCCTTAAATCTATCAACTACATGTCGGGAAAATGTACTTTCATTGAAAGTCCCGGTGGTCGAGTTGACTGACACAGTAAGTGTGGGGAAATTATTTACTTGTAAAGATGGCTTTTAAGCTCACAGTCTGTTAACTCTCCACTTGAAATCTAAGATGTGCAAGTTTTTTTTAAAAACAAACAAAAAAAAAAATCCCCATGAATTCAAACAGCATAAAATTGACGTTGTTCACAAAACGTTCTTTTCACATGAACTCCAGTCAGTACATACTTTTGTGAATCAATCATTTCATTAAAAATTCATCAATGCTCTTAGTAAATTCTTAAATCTTTCCCTTTTTGACATTTTAATTCTCAGATATCCTATTTTGATATCTATTCTGCTCACCGTAATCCTTCCCTTATAGGCATTAAGATCTAATTCTCTTATGACACTGCCAGCTGAGGAGTAAACTGACCTGTCTGTGGTAACAACAAGCTGCTTTCCAGAGCAAGTCCCAGCTCCATGCAGCCTCCGACCAGAACACCGAAAGGAAATATGTTAACTTTAAAACTTGGACTTGATTGTCTCATGAACTGTAAAAGAGAAATTGTCTTTCATTTATGCATGAATGCAGGATAGATTCAAGAATGTCCCAGTTTTTGTGGCTTCATTGCTCTGGTTGCATGAGCGAATGAAAAAACAATATTTTTTTATTTCAATTTTTCAATGGAGAGCAGCAAACAGTAAGAGACCCTGGAGATGATGTTACGTTTTCTGTACAACAACAAGAATCATTTTGAGTATTGATGGCTTAGCATGTTGTCATGGACTGCAGAATTTTTCTTCTTCAGCTGGTCTCAGAAACGCTACAGGCTTCAAAGAAAAACTGGATTGGACTGTTTCTGACTTCTCTAGATCATAGAAACGATCTAATTAGAGTTTTCTTTCACATGTGCAAATCCAATCAAACAACCTCGGACCAGGCAATTTTCAACAACATCCCACCAAGTGGGACCCTCGAGACTATGAGCTCCCACAAGATCCCGTACACTTTATTTTTTGGTAAAACATTCTCAGGACATTTTGAAGTACTATGGGGGTACTAAACTCGCTGAACTCACTGATAACTGCACTGATGTACAGGTTTGATCAACTTTCTTCTGTCTTTTCTTTTGGATTAATTTCATACTTTTTTTTTTTCAAGTTGTGCATTTTTTTTTTTAAATAACTGTTGACCTATGAAGACCAGTACCTTGTGTCCAAGGACACAGAGCAGCACAAATGGAAGAGGAATGTAAGATACAATATTATTCCAGAAAACATGTGGTTAGAAATGACCTTATTTAAAACAGTTAAAATGTCATATCAAGAGTGAAGCAAGATGTCAAAAATATGTTTCTGTTCTGCTGAAGCAGTGATAATGTTAGTCTTTCAACCAGCGTTCTCAATTGCTTTCTTATCAATGACAATGACAACTAGTTTCTCTTTTTGGCATTTTTTTCTTCAATTGACTCTATCACAAGGGTCGGATTTATTTCAACAAAGAGAAGGACAGTCGTGGACTTTTGGACAAGTTTGGACAAGTTATTTACTTCAGAAAAAACATTGCTTCATCTTTTTGTGAAATGTTCTGGTCTCCTTGGTTTATCGTTTCTCTGTTGCTAATCATGACTTTTTAGAAGACGTTCTTTTGGTGCCACATTGTAATTACTCACTTTGTGTTCTGGGTTTTAAATTTGAATTAAAAAACAAAACAAAGCATAGGGTTATCTACAGCTTGATTAATGTATGAACAAATCCTACAAAAAAGACAATAGCATTTATCAAATATTTAAGCCAATATATTCTTATTTTATGGGACGCTGGATGGCATCAACTTTAACTGACATGTCAAATCTTTGGGTCTACTTAACTTTCAGCAGAATTCTTTTTTGTAGAAATGAAAACATTAAATAAGGATTTCTATCAGTGAGCTTTTAATATATTTTCACTCAATCCTAAATGCATTTTCCTTCAGAGTTAGAGTCCCATTTTGCCTCTTTAATTAATGTGCTCCAGATTTTGCCACCATATAAAAGAAAAGAATCTGCAACTTTTTCAGAAACTTGAATCCATTGGGAGGTTGAATACTTTGCTTCTTAAGCTGTAAAATGCTGTTAGAGCTTCTAAGCTGTTACAACCTTATTAGAATAAGCTGAAACACAGTTTCATATCAAAGTAAGTGCATTCAGTTCTGAGGTCTAATGGGGTTTCTAATAGACCTTTGTATGTGACAGCTTAAATATGGTTCAAAGGTTACAGAAATATTTTGAACAAGATTAAACAGTCAAAATGTCAGTGTTGCTCACAGTTATGAATTAATCTTAATATGCATATTTTTCTCTTATACTTTTTCTATACAAATTTTTTTATTAAATCTTCCTTTTTATGCAAATCTAAATGTTAACGTTGCACTTGTTCTTCTTTTGGTGTCTTCTGGTGGATGGAATAAAAATGTTTCTCAGTCATTAAAACAATTAATAATGTCAGATGTGATGGCAGGAAGGGTCACAGCGCTGTGAGTCTTCAGTGAAATACCGTAGACAATCAGTCACTTTGCTACTTTGCATAACATTGGCACAAATTAATAGACCAGTGAAAGTATTTTTAATAACACATTATTAATGTGTATATATAATGATCACATTATTAATCTGTTTTCAGAGAAAGTTGACATTACCTCAAGTTTGAGGGTTCATTCCCCAACTCCCCCAATCCACGTTTTGAAGTTTTCTTGAAAGAAATACTGACTGCGGACCGAATTGATCCAAATGCTTTATTTATTGATTGATTTTAAGTACTTGTTTGACAGAGAATGAAGTTGTGGGACGCACACTGAAGCAGGGAAACACAAGTTATTAAGTAGAGTATACTGTGGATACGTTAGGGCTGAGAGAGATTGCTCTTTGAGATCTTTGCAGTGAAGATGGAATGTCTTGTTATGGAAAAATTATTATGTGCTATTGAAGAATTCTGTTCTTCTCTGTATCCTGTGAAAATGTTTTTATTTTTGTCTGTGTGACTCTGGCCCAATAATCTATTTACGGACTCAGCGGACTTGTTTTCCCTTTGCTTCATTCAGTGCAGTTGCACCAGGACGGTGAGAGCGGGAAAGGTTTCTCACCTACAGGTGTGGGAACCACATGTGGGTTCTCACCCCTGAGTTTTCTACCTCTCCGTCCTGGTGTAACCAATATACTCACCCCCGCCTCTCCGCATCCCTTAAAATGTTAGCTCGAAGGTTGAACGGGGCACATGCCTGGAGCAGATTGATCAGATTGATTTGTGATGTCTACATTGTCTATGTGTCTGTTCAATAAATATTCTTGACAGTAGAACTCTGTTTCACGATTTTATTCAAAGAGCAATTAAAAGAAGAACTCCACAACAGTCTGAAGAAAACTTTTACAGTCAGAGGGAGACCATGCAAACTAAACATACAACCGGCCAATCCCAGACAGTGTTAACTACTGCACCATACCCTTTCTACTATAAAAATAAATCTTATATTCTGACTCATTTTATGTAGGTGATTCCTGGTATCAGAGAAACTTTAAAGTGACTTTAAATGCCAAAATGTCCACAGAAACCTTTTTAACCATGTCACCCGCTTGCAGAAGAGGAACTATTGTGGTTTATAATCTGATAATTTAGCTCATTCATGTATGACAAAGAAAAGGAAGGCTTCTTTTGTGGCATTTGCCTGTGAGGGGTTTTCGTGGAAAACTCTTCCTAACACAATCCGAAGACATTGCTTCGGTTGATTGGTGAGTGTTTGTGTAGCACACCTGAAGAAGGTGCACACTGCCATTTGTCCAATGTAACCCCAGATCCATAGATTTCTGTAGAATGCACAGTATATGAAATTTTGCTGTAACAGTTATGAAGCAATAACAGAATAGGACCAATAAAAAATGATGTTCCTTGATGCGTTTGATCAATTTTGTGGCTAAAATAAAACTTGTATTTGAAAAATATTTTAGCTCAGATAACACAGACTGCAAAAAACCAAACCTTGAATTGTTTTGAAATTTGTCAAGTGCAATGATGTGGCAACCTGTTTTATAATTATTTATAAAATTTTTGTCGTTTGCTCGCTTAGGTTTTCAAAAGGTAAAACCTATTTACAGTCACAGAGTCTTCCTTCTGGGATATGCCACATAATATGCCAAGAGAGAGGTTTTAATTATGATCTCACCAGTATGCTGCATGTGCCTTATGTTGGCTCTGATTAGTGCTTAGGGAATCAAGGCTGTAATTGTTTGTGCTAAGCAAAGTACGCGCATGTATTGTGTGTGGGTGTGCGTGTGCGTGTGCGTGTGCGTGTGTGCGTGTGTGTGTCGGGTGATGAGAGAGGTTGGTCACCCATAGGGCTTATGTTTCTACCCTGAACAGAGGAGAAGTGATTTATTTGCTCAGGGCCATACTGTGCATCCAATCAGCATCAAGCACCCTAGGGTGACACCATCATGGTCATCTCTTCTGCAGGAAATGATGCAAGCTCTACTGAATTACATAGGGTGTGAGACCAATAAAATGGGGCCTATTCTTGTCACAGCATCAGATAAGGACTGGCTGCTGGATGCATTGCAGCAATTACTGCAGGCCTGCACTCCTCGGTTGTGGAATTGGGAAATGATCATCTGTGAAGCACAGCAGAGTACCACTGCCTCCAGCACAATAACTCAACGTGTCCACTTGGCTACGTCAGCTCTGCGTGAAGAGGAAACGTGAGGGATACAAAGAGGGACGAATGAGATTACAACGAGGTGAAGAAAAAAGAAAAAAAGGTTAATTACTGGAAAGAAAACCCATTTCTTTCTAAATTACTAGTTACTAACTGTTAAGGATTGCTCAAAATTGATACTGTAGCCTCATGATGGATTTTTCATTTCGTATATCCTAAAATGAGGCCTGCATAGAGTGCGGCTCTGATGGCTTAAGACAAGCCGTGGTAGCATTCAAAAGAATAACTATTGTAGTGATGTAGTGTGTGGATAAACGTATAGTTAGGTCTAAATGGAAAAGAAGCAGGGGGTTGACTGAGGCAGAAAAATGCTTCCTGGACCACAATGAAACTGATAATAAAGCCTCCATTTGGATATGTACTTTTGGGAAAGATGTAATCAGAAATGATCACTGAAAACTGTAGTATTGCTGGCAACATATTACTATCTTGGTAGGTAGTGCTATCTCTAGTGGCGTTCCCTTAGATCAGGCTAGATAAACAGATGGGAGCTAAGAGAGGAAAATAGGAAGATGAAAGTAGTTGTTAAACAGTAAGAGAAATGTGAGAAGAACTTGCAGTCACCAGAAAAGAACAGATACATAGCACAGTGAAGAGCCGGACTAATGACGGAGATGTCTATTTGTATCACTGGTGACAAGATGGCCAGCCATCTGCAATCCACCCTGCTCATCGCCACTTATTGGTTCATGCCAATGGGAGCTCACCTCACTGTGGAACGGTAGCGCGGTGTCTCTGACAGACTGACATTCTCCCTGTTCAAGAGGCTTGGTGTGAGCTCAAAGGGAGGCACAGTTGGAGAAGGTCTGAGGTCAATGACTGTATTAGACACACTGATTGATCCTGTGGAGAAAGGTGCTATCACACCTAATTAATGAGCGAGAGAGGCAGTTCTGTGGGATGGCCCTCTCTCATTGACCTGGAAAGAGAGACACGAAGGGAGAACACCGTGCTGGAATGTGCGACACAAGAGAACTAATGGTGTGTTTGTACATTTATTTAGCACGACGAAAGAGCATGGGATTCGCATTATAGCTATTTAATTTGGAATTACACTACTACATGAAAATGTGAGGGCGCAGAAGGCTGAAGACACAAAATGTCTGCAATCTATTTATTTACATACAGTGCATGCACAAATTTGATATGCAGCAGTTTAAATGAGCTTTATCTTATTTACCTTTAAAAGAAGCAATATCAAACATGAATTCATCACCTTGTCTTCTGATGGCATCTGTGGCTAAGGAATTCACTTTCAGGTCTGCAAAACACAGGTTTGATCTCAATATACTCTTTTGTGCATAATAGTGTGTTCTTTTTTTTAGTGAGCCACAGTGTTAACTGAAATGCTGGCTCCACCAACACATTTCCCTTTAAAATTTCATGAAGCTGTGTCTCTGATGGGTTGCAATATCCCTGAAACGTTTCACATTTCGAGTCCGCTTCGCATCGAGTAAGTGAGCCTGTCTGTGCCGGTTGTGTTTGCTTGACAAGGGCAATCTGGCTGCGTGTGGGCACTGATGGCATTTATGTGTACATTTTCAGGATGTGTTAGGGAAACCTAGCAGAAGGATGTTCTGGTGCAGACAGAAATGGAGCTTTCTCAAGGCTTCAGGAGAGACGTTACATTATTGGACAGGGAGAGAGAGAATTGGGGGAGAGGAGACACTGGGTAACATTTCTTAGCACTGATCCAACGGTCACAATTTAACAGTAAAGAACACTAAAAGCAAACGAAGAAATCAGATCATTTATGTATATGTAAACCACTTTTATTTCAGACACACGTAAAATACATTTTCATTCAGCCATCACCCTTCTACATAAACTGTACAGCGAGTACAAGGGAAAACAGCTGCCCACCTCTGCAGGGACCAGATTCAATTCCCATGCCTTATCGCTTTTACCTGTCAGAGCCAGCTTTATTTATTTATTTATTTTTATTTATATCCTGCATCTGCTTTCTTTCGCTTCACGCCTGGATCATTACTCTATGACTGATCTCTGATTTTGTTCCTTCTGCCTCCTGAGGGGAATCAAAGGTGGAAGGGAAGGGTTTAGACAAACAACTCAGAATTCAGTCGTCTCAAAAATATGAATTTGGTTCATTTTCTCAAGAGAAAAAACAATTGTGAGCTCAAGTTATCCTCTGGGAACTTAAACTAATAATGGCTTAAATTATAAATGTTACTTCATTTTAATGCTGCAATTTTTATTGTTCTCCATACACAGTGTTGTTTTATGGCTTTATTTTGCTTCTCATATAGAAATATATTTATATCCAGCTGATAAGAAATGAAACTCCGCTTGGTCTGTCATCACCTGCTCTTGCTTAATATACATAGTGTCACATGATATCAAGTCTATGTAGCTTAAGCATCAGAGAGATGTTAGTTGGCAATATTATATAGAGGGTTGTTTGAATAAAATATCAAAGGTCACCCTAAGAGCAAGAAGGGCAAAATTTGCCCAGAGCTGTTAAAGTGAACATGAAAATGGATTAACTTAACAATATGATTTGTGCCCACTGATAGTAAAAAAAGTTAATGTTTCATAAAATGGTGAAGGTTTTTAATAATAAAAGAGAGGAGGCTCATTTTCTCCCTCTACTGGGCAGGTGAGAGGTGACATGTTAGTGATATCCTGCTGGGACAGTCTCTCATTATTGTCTGTGTAGGGACCTTGCAGATAACCTCGCACTGCAATTAATCACACCAGCCTTAATTATCTCATTATGAAAGCCATTTAATGCCTCGCACGGCTCTTTGCAGACACGTTGCAATGAGAAAAAGAGAAAAAAAGCCTTGAATGGTGGCGAAAACAAGCTGACAGAAAAGAAACCTTGTGCTCTCTCTCTCTCTCTCTCTCTCCCTCTCTCCCTCTCTCTCTCTCTCTCTCTACCTGGTTGGCTGTCCTGCTGACAGGAACTGTCGAGTGAGAGAGATTTCTCCGGCAGCAGACGGTGGTGACGCCTCATCAGACTTCCAGCAAGCCCTGTGGCCCCTGATGGCGCCACAGCTGGGTGGATGGACATGATCGCTCACTCAGAGACAGGATTAACCCCCCCAACTGCATCTGTCTTTGCTGTCCTGTTTCTAATCTCTGTCTCCTGCCCTCTGCCTGTCTTCCTGCTTCAGCTTGTCTCTCTCCCACAGTGCTCATGTACATGTCACAGTGGTGTTAAGTCTAGACAATGTAGGAAGTAGCCCGAGTTCTTAAGACCACTATTGACTGAGCTGACTTTCACAGTATTGAGGGATTTAGTTTGTGAGAATACAGCTGTGCGGTGAGAATACAACTGGGATTATTACTGCGGTGCAAAACTGTGCTGGTTTATTGAAACAATTTGAAACTCGTCAAGTGACGTTTGCCTCCCAAAGAAGATCATGTTATGAAACAGATGATATAAAAGAGGAAAAATGAACAAAAACAGTTTTTGTGCCATATGAATTATCTACTATATTTTAATGATAGACCTTTACAATTATTGCTGTGAAATATGTAACGTGATGAAAGTTTCTGGGCTTGCCTTTGTTGGAGGAATAAAAGCTGTCATTTGACTTTCAAACTATTCAAGCTGGTCCAATTATAACCTCCAAGATCAGACAGTAATCGGAACCATTACCAAAAACGTACTTCTTCATTTTATTGTCTATTTGCAGACCCTGATACTCATCGCTCTAGTGGAAATGAAGTGATCTTTTTGAACTAAACATTACAGAGAATTTGATTGCATTGAGAAGCCCTTTAATCTGACTTAAGTGTTCTTTTGAAAACAGCTCTATCCTTTGATTTTTTTTTTTTCCGAAACAGATTTTAGATAACTTTTGGCTCTGTTGATCTCTAATGATTCTCCTTGTTACTCTGCCTTGGTGAAACATTAAAAGCAGCCCCTTAACACATTATGCAAAATGTCAAAGCTGAACCGAACCCAGTTCTTTTTCATTTTTTTTCATTTTTTTTTTAAAAAGAGACTCATTTGACAATACAAAGGGATGAATTGCTGTTTTCAATGCTAAACTAAGCAAACAGGTTTAGAGGACAAATAACTTCCTCTATGATAATTACAATTATTTTTAACTTTCTGATTGTAAAAATATGTCAAAATGATCCACAGACAAACAAATACACAATGTACATGCAAAAAAAATATTTTAAATATATAAAATATATTCATGCATGACAACACAGAGGGATTCTTTAAAATAAATCCAATGCAGTAGGCGGAGCTATCTTCAAAGCGTGTTCAGTTCATTGCCACAGTGGTTCAACACAAGACCCACACCAGCATACCGACATGCATTTCATCCTCCACTGTAACATATCAGCCCAGCCCTCTCTGGCTGCACTATTCACACCATCTAAAGCTTTCACGGTCTCGATGGACGCAGAACAGTATCGTACTGAGCTGCTTTGATAGAGACAGCTTACATTTATCACAAGCAAAAAAAAAAAAAGGTTATGGGGGTGGGGGTGGAAAAACACTACATCAAAGTGTGGTAGCGGTACACTTACTCACTCATGAACCACAGGTTTGCTCCAGCGTTCATGCATGCATAGCGTTCATGGAGTTCACATGCAGGGTTTCGCATATTGTGCTCTAAGTGTAAGTACAATGTGACATGTTTACTCATTACTCTTCCAGGGAGGAGCAATTTTGCAACTAGGTCACCAACAAAATTGTTGCTTTTGCTGCTCTTTTGCTCTCATTAATGGCCTGTGTGAAACAAACAAGAAATACAGAGTTTAACTTGGTAACCCTTTTTTGCTCCGTTGGAAATATAGTTTTAGGGTAACTGTTGTTTCTTTCATGTTTTTCGTTTTTCTGTGTGTTTTATTTTTATCAACCAAGCCATCAACGGTAGAAATGTAAAGGTTTTTTTCCTGGCTCTTCTATTATTGACATCAGTCACTTGTGCAAACATCACATCTCACAGCTACTGTATGTTTCAATGTGGGAATGCCCTCTCGGGGTTGCAATAATTATGACAGAACCAAAGTGGAAAATAAGGAGATGAAGGATGTTTTTCAGTCTTTGTAAAACTTTTCTTCACAAAAAACCCAGCAAAGAAAAACTAATTTTCTTACTTCCTGAAATTTATCAATCAATGTAGAAGTGACGTGAACTCTTCCCTTTTTTGATGGATTATAATATATTACAATAAGATTGTATCATTTACAAAGTGGAACAACAGCATTTATTGAGGTGTTTCAAAATGAATGTTTACATTTTGGCAATTGAGCTATGATGACGAACAGCTACACCAAGTATGGATGTTTTAGGATAAGAAATTATACAAATTCATGCATAAGCTTCAGTGACAAAAGTGTTCTGTACTCATGAAGATATTTCCAGCCCTTTGTTCTGAGAAATTTCAAGAAAACATGAAATTCTTCTGCATTTACAGTACGGGGGCATCCTCGACAATAGAAGGATTGTACAACGTATCAGTAGGTGACAGTTATGGTCCTAATTTTCAATTATATAGGGGAATCAAAAGCAAAAGCACTATGGTACAAGTACCGAGTATACCATGGTTAGGTCACTAGTTGTTCACAGAACAAACATAAAGAAAAACTTACACAACTCACAATCACAGCATTGTGTGGCATTTTATAGTGAATAATTAGACTCATTGCATATTCCTTTGGATTGTGAGAATAACCATGCAGAGCATGTAAATCCTGCACAGAAACATCCAGACTTGAATTGTGGACTTCTCACTATGAGGTGAAAATGCATAGAGGGGTAGCAGTGGCTCCTTTGGTAGAATAGTTTGGCCTCTCGTTACAAGGGTGTGGGCTAAACACCTCATCTTACTCTGTCTATATGTCAAAGCACTGTCGAGCAAGACGCTGAATCCGAAGTTGCTCCCATTGATGCGCAAGTACTCGTCACCATTGGTGTGTGAATGAATGTGACAGATTATGTGAAAGCACGTTGCTTAAGCTTTGAGTGAAGACCATTTAGAACACTGTGTGGATCCTCAACTCGAGCATCCTAGTGTTTCTTTCACTTTCTTGTTTGCTTTTAACTATGAACATTATTTCACGTCAAAACCAAATTATATTTATTTTTAATTTTAATCTGACACTGGGTAAAGATGTCAGAGTGTGAATGAATGATTCACTGGGCTGCTTTCATTGGGCACAATGAACCTGGATTGCTTTGGTGTCAGGATTTTTCTGTTTTGAAGTATAATTTTGTCTACTTATTTGCCTCTATTGCAAAATACTTTCAGCCAGCACACATCTATGTGATGACAAGCACTTAATAATGAAAGAAAACAAATGTATTTCCTTTCAGTTATGTTTACTGTTGGACTAAAGCAATAAGAAATCAGAGAAGTGATTATCTTAATTTAAAATTAAATGTCGGCAGCATGTATTTGGATCCCTCTGCAATTGCTTCCCTCTGAGGATGTACCACCTGTCTGACTTTCTCCAGCAGTCTCTACTTATTAGATGTTCCACCTATAATACAGGAACTAATTGGGCATAAGCGTCACAAACCCAGAAGCATCCTGCGCAAGCCCTCTGCAACACACACACCTGTCACAACTGACTTGAATTCAACAATACAGCAGGTGAAGGACCCATGGGTGTTTTCCCAGAGCTGTTAAAGTAAAGAAAATTACTCAGACATCCTTAAAAAATTTAATAAAAATGAAAGCGAATGCATGCAGCCACTCACTAAAATTATTGGACTGGTTTCAGAATCTGAACCCTGTATAATAGCCTCAGATTTTTTTTCCATATTTAATTCCATAGGTTTACTAAATATTGGCACTGCAGAGGCTCTGCAAAGAGTCAGGCTCAACATGAGCCCATGGGGTTCATCAGAGTCTGACCTGAACTCATTCAGTGAAAATCCATCTTTCTTCAATAAACCGTGAGAGTCAAAACAGAGGTTATTTAATCAAACAAGCAGCCTTGTATTATAGCTTGTGGGGAACCTTTCATGCAGCAGTCTTCATATTGCCGTCTTTTCTTGTGAGCTCAAGATTATCTTTGTAAATAAAATGTTTGATGTGTGAATTGTTGAATGAACATAACAGAAGATGCATGTGTTGTAAATAATATAATACTGCAGCATCAAATATTCATAGTCATCTCCGATCAGCAATGCATACAGCTGCATTGATCCACACGGAAAATGCGGCTGCCAGTAACACAGACCTGATCCATCAGTGGCGGCAGGAATAAGAGTGAGGGACGCGGAGTGCAGGAGCAATTTGCAATCACATGGAGAAAATACATGAATTTCCTGGAGTGGAGTGTGAAGGTGAAAGATGTTGCACCTACGTGAAATTGGAAGCAGACACAGCTCTTACATAAATATAATCCTTAGACAAGTGGCTTTCTCCATTCTGACATCTTATTTTCTCGGCAGATAGATGAGCGATGTTTCAATGGGTGTGACAGGAAGAGAGCGGCTGATTGTGGTTTTCTTCAGTATATTTTTTTTCCTCCAGATTCAATGAGGACAAGTGAAGCCTTTTTGTGAAGGGGATTGAGAGGGCGGGAGAGGATACGTTAAGTGATCGGGAGAGGCTTTCTGATTGAAAGAGATTTTCAAAAAGTATTTTGGAAAGCGGACATGCTAAAATGAGAATAGGGCGACAGAGAAGGGCAACACAGGTAAGCTAGAAGCTACAAGGATCCTCTCCAGTTTGCCACCTATTTCTTTTGAACAAAATAAAAAGACTTAAACATGTGTTTAGTTTGAAGCTTAATGGCCTCTCGTATTGTACTGGGTACGAGACATGCAGTACTCGACATTTCCACAATGCAGCAATGACAGAAAAAAAAAAAGAAAGTCCTTAGCAATATTGAATGCTCGTATTTCAATCAGATTATGCTACAAAATACATAGAAAGACATTTATGTTTCCCATTCTTCAATTGACCTTGTATAAGGCCTTTTCTAATAGCCGTGAAACCGTGTCTAACAATATTAATAATTTGTCTCACGGATAATGCATTTATTTATTTGTTGGCTCTCTTTCAAAATACTCAAGGTCAGACTAGCACACTAACTAAAAGCATCAAGCCATCTGACAAATTGTTAAAAGCAAAACAGATAACTGTTAAAGACAGCAGGGCCACAGTAAATGGCAGCTACAGCACATAAAAACATCACAGAAGTCAACAGAGTGAGGAAGGGGAAAGAAATCCTGAATATAGGCCAGCTTAAACTTGTTTGCTCTGAGGCAAATTCTAATGTTCTTATACTGTTTGAAAAAGGAAGAGCTTCTGAGCTTGGATGCAGTGCAGCTGAGAGTCACATCAGCGTATTAAAGGTGAGCAGAAGGATTTGGAGTCAATTAGATGCTGGAACCGAGACAGCTGTGTGATTTGATGCATCTGCGACGTGGTAACTGTGAGAGTGAGGTGGTCACAGATCCCGGTTCATCCATGTCAAATACATAACAAATAACATGCTGTTCTACAGTGCAACGTCTCAACCAGCTGCTGCACAGATTAAAGCCTGAAAAACTAAGTATTTCACTATGGTCTCTAAAGAGAGGTAAAGCCCTTAACATCAAGGGATGAAGTAAACAAATTACTCACGCTTCACTTTGCAGGTTGTCAATCAGAACGTACATGAAAACCAAAGATTAAATCAGATGTGGTGGAATATACCCGGTGTCGTGCGATTTTGAAATGCTGCTGTGCTGGGTCAGGATATACATGAGAGCATGTTCAGGTTGTTTCATTATTTCTCTGAAGACATGCTCCCCCACTGGTTTTCTGTATATTTATGTTGGTATAATAGCAGAGGGCAACAGATGTTTTCCCTCTCACTTCACTTATCTTCTGCCTTGATAAAAATACAACCAGCACAATATAAAACACACTAAGTCTAATGGTTACCTATAAGAATGTTAAAGGAGAATGGTTTCCTCCTATTTCTCTCAAATAACTGCCTCTGAAAAGTTAAGACATGCACAGATTTTGGAAGGATTATGGTTCAACCATGGTTTCGTTTTGGTGATAGCTATTGTAGAATATAAGGGGCATTCCAAAAAATCTTTAATGATACAGCCAGGTTTGTGATGTGTGAAAAACAAGTATTTCCACCTGGCATTTACATATTTATTTTCCTTATTTCTGCATGGACAGAAAAATGCTGTACTGTTTAGCAGAACTGTCTATATGACTTTATAAAAGCAACTGATCATTAGTCCCACTGTGGTCTATATGCTACTTGTGTTTCACATTGTATTGTTTTCAGTCTCCCAGTGCACAAAGCAACTTTACAAGTTCACAAAGATCCCCATGAACGATGAATAGGTTATATAGCCTATATTAATTATACACTTGATCATGTGCTGTAATAATAAAAATCACAAAACAATGTCCATGCAACAAGTAGGTCTTTTGGATTCTGAGGCACGCTGTCTATAAGGCTAAAAAAAGCAACCTGGTAGATAATCACTATAAATACTTAATGTGCCTTGTCTCAGCATCCATTCATTTCCATTGAACATGTTTTATGACATCTTTTTTGGGAAAAGCCAAGCTCTCACATGGCCTTGACCCATTTCTAGCTTAAAACTAAGAGTAACAGTAACCAAAACAGTAACAGTAACAGCAGGGGAAACAATATACATTAATATTGACGTAATATACATTAATATTGACGTAAATATTGACGAGAGTAAAAATGGTTAAAATTGTTTCCTAGAACATGATACATACCGCAATTCACACTTTTCCAGCCTGGTACCAGTAATAACATCAAAACTACCAATTTTTCCATTGACATGAAAATATTTTTACAGTATTGTGTAAGAAAAAAAGCTTAGTTAGACCTTCTGTTAAATTTCATTATCAAGCATTCGCTAGGTCATGTGACAAGGTTATTTTGTCAGCAATTAGAAAATAACAAGTCAAGTGACAATGCTCTCCTCTGGCCAGCTCGATTAATTTTCAAAATGGAGAAAGGTCTGGGGCGGAGGATTGGGTCAGAAAAACTACTGTATAAATGTGAAGTAGAGATGTTTCTGGTCACTAATTTCTCTCTCAGCCACTCAAAGATTTTATTAAAACAATTATTTATTATTTCACTGATGACTGATGTGAAGGATGTTTAACAATACAATCTAGATCGACCACCATCAGATTATATTATTCTAAAGTTTAAAAATGTTTCTTCATAGGATAACAACAATAACTGAAGATATCTTACTTTAATAATTCCTTAATTAAACAATTGTCCAACAAATATGACACTTGTTTTATATTTCAATGTAACCTCACATTTGCAATGCATTTTTCAGAGATTTAATTTACCAGCAGGTGCAGGGATGTTCTTGCTGGTTCTCACAAGAGGTGAAAACAAGTTACCTGCATGGTTGAGGTCAGTGACTTTCATCCATCAATTTTCAATTCCTGCTTTAACCAAGTCTGGGTCAGAGGGGCAGGAGTAGATCCAGGCTGACAATAGGTGAAAGGTGGAGTACACCCTCCACAGGTCAACACTCCACAATTGGACTTACATGGAGTAACAGACAATTACCGATACACACTGGCACCTCCGGCAAATGAGTTGCCAATTAACCTGAACCGAACACAACCGTCTTTGAACTGAATTGTGAGATGAAGCTGGGGTATAAAAATAATACCTAAATGTGCAGAAGAGTAACATACCACAGTGTTCATTGGTTATATATGTTGTTTTTATTTCATCTACACTAATTATTAATATTCAGCGCTTTATGTGTACATATTATATACATCAGCACATATTGTAGGATAGAATAGGATATGTTGAAATAACCCCAAATGAAAGTTTTCTTATTTAAAACCACAACCAGCAAGAAATGTAAAATGTTGCTTGACTATCTATTGGCGTAAATCTCTATTTCACTCAGTCAAACATAATTTGACCTCAAAGGGGGGGTAACCTTTTTTTCTGGAATATCTGGCTTAATTTAAAATTAATGGTAAATTGTGTGTTTTGCTTTCACAGACAAGTGGCTATTGACATTTACTTTTTACATTATCTAGATACTATCTAGATGAGAAATGAGGGCAATTTGAATGCAGGACAAACCAAGCAACCATACATTTTAATAAACAATTCTATCAAATGCACAGTTTGCGACAAATGCTTTTGAAACCGTATATGCATCACATTAAATTATGAGTCAGCCAGCAGCCTATCCCAGTGCTACTGAAATGGAAGAAAAAAAAAAAAAACCCAACATGTCAGTAATTTAGAATGTGAACTGTTTGTTAGAATTCAATGGCAGCAGAATAATTATTTCTGACAAGTCGATTGATAAGAGTGCTGGGCTGTTGACAAATTGCAATAACACAATCCTGTCTCTGTCAGCCCCTTTTGTGTATTACCATTTTCTTTTATATGAATAGAGCATATTTAACATAAAAATTGACATCTGGATTGATACAATCTGTCATTTACAATATATTTCATATTTCATTGTCAAGTTTCGAGATCTGCACATACTGCATTGTGACAAGGAACATTTTTTTTTTTTTTTTTTATATGGGAAGTGTTGATAATATAAATGTGACTGACATAGCTTTAAGCAAGGGTGTCTAATGTGGAAGTACTGGCAGGTCAAGACAGTTGTGATGTATAAGCACAATCTCTGGTAAAAAAAAAAAAAAGTCCCACTCTCACTGCACTGGCTCGTACAATACTTTTACAATTTCAGTACCTTATCAGGTAGCAGAGACAAATGCTTGTTTTTGTGGTCCAGTCAATCTCGCTGATTGCAAGGCCTAAATGAACTGGCACAGCCTGGACTTCACGGAAAGATCCGAACAGTGTGTCCATCAGTCTCAGGCACTCAAGCTTCTCTCTCATTGCTTGAAAGGGAAAGCAGAAAAGCTCATTCAAACACCCATATTTCTTTACATGAAAGATCTGCCAAGAATAATTCAGCACAGTCTCCACTGAATTCATTAGGCAACTATGCCATTGTTTTTGTGGGAACTCTTTTTTTCCTCACTTGCATTTCTTTCAGTCAACACAAACTGAGTATGAATTTAACTCCCTTGGATCATCAAACAGAATGACTAATATCTTGATAAACACATCAAAACAATTTGAAAATGTGTAAATGTTTCTAAATGCTTGTGCAGTATAACAACACTGCATTACAAAATGTTCTCATTATGAGGACTTGGACACCCCCAAAGAGACAATTAGGTGCAATGAGAGACTTATGCTGACATTGCTGATCTGTGCAATAATTAACACCTCTGCCCTTTGTGTTTTCCCTGAGGAGGGAATATCTTAACCACAATGGTACGTACGCCTGAGGAAAACTTTTACACAGCTGTAATAAACATGAACACTATTGATTGTCTGTAAATCATATGTATTTGGGATACATGTAAACACATTCTGATGATTTCCAGGAAATTGTGGTGGCTTTTGCAATTCCAGATGATATTTTTAGATTGTTTTCGCACCAAACCAGTTTAGTTTGGTGCAAACAAACTCAGTGTGACCAATTAGTGTGGTTCATTTAGGCAGGTGAGAAAAGCCGTCATTCAAACCCTGGAGGCGCTTAACACCCAGCCTGAGACCATTTGAAAAAGCTGTCTCCAGTTCCAAATGAACTCTGCTGCGGTTTGTTTGTGGTTTGAATACAAATGGAACAAAAACAGGGTTTTGTGCCACTGGATCTGTTATAGTAACCTTGGCTTCAAAAGATAAACCACCAATATATTTCCCTGTGCAAACACTTGACGTTGCAGATTTATTGGCATAAATCCTCCTGAATATTCCTATATGGCACCTCCCTTTTGTCCTGCCTTTTCTTATTTGATACTATTCATAATCTGATTGGCCCACAATGATTTCACCGGTGAGAGTAATGAGCCACTTCTATTGCACATAATCATTTACCTCTTGCCTGTTATGTTACATGAGAGAATTAGTGTATGCACGGGATGCATACGCTCCCACTGACCTATGACAAGTCACGGGAAAATGACTTCCTCAAATCCGTCATGTGCCAGCCTGTTTCAGTTGACACTGGAAGGTTTGTTTGAAACAAATCAGCATCAATATAAGGGCTAAAAATAATCACATCCACCCTGGATTCCTTTGAAATATATTGTTTTTCACAGATTTTAAACTGTCCACAGTTTAAACAGTTAAGTGATTGACAAGCTGTTCGGGAAAGATAACCTCTGTATGTTTAATCTGTGCTGCTCATTTGATTGATACATTTTGATCTACCCCAGTTCCACTTGTGGTGATAACAAATACATTTACAATAACATTTTCTCAGTTTTTCTGGTGATACTTATCTTCTGCCAGTGTCTGATAAAAGACACATATGGCACATCTAGTCAAAATTATTGTACCATCTAATCGATACAGCAAATGTTTGAGACGGGTCCAAGTTCAGACTCCATCTCTGTCTGGAGCCGGCGGTCCAGCCAGTCAATACTGACTTCATTGCTCAAGTCCGGTTAGACACCTTTCTCTGTGATGTACTTTATTAATGACTAAGTGATAAAAACGCATGTGTGATTGTTCAAGTAAATGTGCCGGTTTGAAAGCTAAGTCCATTGTAGTTGAAAGTGTGCTAAACTGCATGTTCATACAAATAGATGCTTTACGTATGCTTGCGTTTTGCGGATGATCAACTGATAATACCAAGAATACCACATATATTTTTTGTGTATAATTTCAAAATTGGAAGATTGGATGTAGAACAAAATCAAATGTGACATTATGACATTGGATGTGTTGGTAAAGAAGGTTGTGAAAAACATTGGAAGATCATTGTAAATGAGTATAAATGTGGCAAAAAAAAGAGAGATGAGCTGCACTGATTACTTGTTAAAAAGAGACACAATTCTCAATCTTGGAAATGTTTTCAGAGGTTGTCGATCACATTGTATGTGAAAGTACGTATTAGTATAAACTCCTCCTATTATTTAGAATGTTCTGGAACACATGCCTGACAGTCCGTATTTATGCAGGCAAATACATTAAATTGACAGTTGTGATCCTCCATCCTTCCTGGTAATAGATCAGTATTATTTGTGAAGTTATTACTTGATTTTATTTGTGAAAAGCTTTATTAAATCATCCTCAAATAGGAAAAAAAGAGTTTGCTTTGACTAAGTTAGTTAGCTGAATTAGTCATTGCTTTTCAACATTTAAAGAGATATACTGTGTCTTCAGTTTATATAATTTGCCTGTATCATCTAATATGGAACAATAGCGGCCTATATCTGGCCGGTACTAGTTCTCGGCCCTGTTTTTAATTAGCTCCCAAGGTGGGACTTTCTTAAAAACACTCAAATTGACAGCGAGAGCACTGCAATGGCACAATACCACCGCTATGATAAATAATTCTTCTGTTCATGTGCAAGTAGAGGGACAGCAACAAACATGGCAGCATTCAGAGTGGCAATAATCCCATTCCATATTCTAGTTTTGTAGTTTATGTTGGATTGGCAGTTTTATATAGTTGAGCTTCACCCCTGATAGCATCCAATTCGTCATCTGTCCATACGAACGTTGGGTACTCTCAATTGTTAACGTTCATGGTGTATTGTTCTCTGCACGTATGTACCTCGTGATCCTGCATGCTAACAAAAACACAAATCCGATGCGTTTTCACTGGGAAGAACGGGGTCAACCCTCAGGTCATAAAAGTAAATCACACATTCAAGGCAGTAGCTGAAATGCAACAATAACAGTATAGTTAAAAAAAAAAATTCCTAATCAAACTAGATAGCATATGTGATTTAACTGAAAAGGCCAATGAATACATGTTTTTTTCCTGAATTAAAAATTGATGTACAAATTCTGATTAAATCACATGTGTTTTCTCAGCGGAAATTGCCACTCTTATTCTCATTGCTGTATTTTTCCTGAAAGGTTTTTTGTTTTGTTGGTTTTTTTACATATTAAAAGACGCAAGTGGGCAAAACACAAGGTATTCTGGTGAAGTAAACAGAAATATTACTTCACATACAAAAATATGTCACCCTGCTCAATTTTTTGCCATTTAATTTTTGTTGAAATTTGTAATTTTATCCAGGCCACTGGGTAAAAATGAAAAGAGAACAAATTGGAAAACTTTAAAATAGGGGGAAATTTCCTCTTTGAGTAATGGTGTCAGCTACAAGAATAAGGCAGAGTGGTACGATAATATGCATGGCAGAAAAGAACAACCTCTGCTCCCCCAGGTATCCAATGACTCCCTGTCAATTTAGCAAATTATATTTCCATTATTTTCCTTTCATCCCACTTATTAGACTGGTCTGGAAATTAATGAGGGATGTATCCACAATACAAATTTGCTGTGAAGCAGTGTTTTCTTTCCCCTCTTTCCCTTTCCTAATCACATTCCTCTTCAATGATAGAGTGGGAAACAGGGAGAATAGGCATGAGGGATCGAGAGAGCGTAGGGGGTTCCAAAGAGAAAAGTTGTGGGGTGAGTAAAGAGGACCCTTGGCAGCAGCTTTAAGAGTCATAGATAAAAGTGAGGAGGTAATGTGACGAGGCTGAGCAGGTGAGGAGCACTGAGATCAGCCTAGAGGAGAGATAATTACACAGAAGCACAGGGATTACCATGATTCTAGATGAAGTGGAAAAGCCATGCAAAGCATATTATTATGATGAGAGGAAGTAGAACTAGATCTGTATATAATTTATCCTCTGTGGCAGCGTGAGAGGGGAGGATTGAGGAACTTATTTATCCCTGAAGGAGTTCAAGGTACTTAGGCCTAAATAACAACCAAGGAGACATCAAAGGGTGTCAGCCCACAGAAAGAGCTCCAACCTTGCCAAATACCATGATTGCCACAAGATCAGTAAACAGATCTATTAAACAGTGAGATTGCTGATTCTATATTTCCCTTTCCTGTATTCTGGAAAGCATATCTAAATAGATCCATTTCCTATTTATTTTAAAGATTATTGATCTCTTTAGTCATACTGATCACTTGCAACTACAGAGGATGTAGAAAGATCAAACAACCATGTACAATGAAAAATGCATATAGAATTATATATGCAGTATGTGTTAAATATTCATATGTGATTCAGCTCTGTATCACAGCATGTATGTCTTTTTTTTTTTACACAAAAAAAAAAAAAAAAAAAAACCCAGGAAGTCAAAGCAATATCAGGAGACAGGTCTTTGCTTTAAGTTGAGCCCAGCTTTTACTCTTATATTGCAGTGAAGTCTAATTTATGCATCGTGCCATTTCTATCCACAGATGCTGGTCTCCACAGTAGAGCATTAATGTCCCTTAACATATTTGTGCCAGCTGTATTTTTGTCAACATGCAATTAGCCATAGTAAGTTATCAAATTAGTCTCATAGGAGTGCGTTCTGTTCATGGCCTGACATGGTGTATGTAGAATCCTTGCACTGTGTGTAAATTATCCACATTTTTCTCCTTGAGATAATGACACACCTTCAATTGTGATAATTGTGTATTTATTGACTATTGTGCATCATTTTCCATCTGTTTCTGAAATATTGTACTACTGTGTGCATCGTTAATTAAAAAAAATTAAATTAAATGTTAAGTTTTTGATACCCCTAACGGAAAATTCAATTTTCTGTGCTTGGTACATTAGATGGCTCTACTTAGACAGCTCTACTTCTTAATACAAAAAGCTGCATTATTGCTCATAAAACAACAACAAAAAAAAGATGTGTTGATAAAAAACAATTTTGATCAGGTGGACCACCAGAACTGAAAGCATTTATTATATAGTGAATTACTGCTATTAGGTGTAGTGAAAGTATAATGTTTTACCCTAAAAGTAAACATACAGAAGAGCAGAAGAACAGGGTATAAGACAGACCTGGAGCAAAACAAACAAAAAAAAACACATACTTTGACTTTTGGTTATCTAAACAATTATGCCTTTGAATGATGTTGGTTTTTATTTGGAAGTGGCTATCTTTAATATGTGCTCTTTCAATACTTTTACCTTTTTTTGTCTCTCCCCCAATGTCAGATCAAGAAACACAGAGTTGTGAATGGGACTGTGAATGAATCATAATTGATGCATGTGACGAAACTGCAGAAGTGATTGCTTGAAGTTAAAGCTGTCTGATTTTACATTGAGCACAATGAAGGCTGTTGTTAAACTATAGCTTTTCTACCAGGTGATTCACTATAAAGAAGAGCAACAAGAAAAAACAATGGGGGGGGGGGGGGGGGGGGGGGGGTTGCAGACATTGAGAAAAGCACTGATGGATGTTAAGAAGAGTAATTTTCTGGTAACTGTTACTCAACTGAAGGTCAGTCTGAGCAGTAAAGTCGTGCAGCACATGCTTTGGTAATATTTCACACAAGAAAACATCAAGTCTCAGAGGGGAAGGTGCGCATCTAGCGGTCAAGCGAGGGTCAGTCTCCGCTCTTCGGCCATTCAATACTGTGAAACCAATTATTGTTAGCAGAACCTGTAAGAGTGCTGACCTCTCCCACTTCCAGCACTTACTCCTCCTTCCTAAGCTGATCAAGTCAGATACTTGTTTACGCGCAATCTCATCGGCGAATTTCCTTCAAACATTTATCATTGGTTTTGTTCTGTCACTGTTCTTGTTTAGTGTCAAGAGGATAAAGTCTAAGATTCAAAGACAAGTGCACGCGTGTTATTCTTACAATGCTGACACTGACCTCACATTGCTGTAGCTCTTTGCATAAGCAAGCTTTCATGAGGGAGTCCAAACATTATGTCACTTAACTTCTGGTATTTTTTTCTTTCTTTTTGTAATGAACGACGTGTACTTGCCTCTTCTATATTTACAACTGTACAAATAAACAGAATTTTTCCACACAGAGGTAACCAATTTTTTATTCTTGAGTAAAAGTTGGGTAGTCAATTTCTGTTGCTCCACTGCTGTTATTTATTTTTTCTGTTATGTTTTTCTGAGTCTCACTCTGAAACGCCACCCTGTCCTGCCAACAGAAGTGAGGAGAGAGTGTTTCCAATGCTAGCAGACAACTGATTTCATTCACAGCAGTAGAGCTGACATCAGTAGCTGTCTTTGTTGAACCAAAAGTCCTCTGATCAGAGTGTTAAGTCTCAATGCAGCAGCAATATTTTTGCAGGGTAACGTCTCTTAAAATGGTTCCATTTATTTATTTTTTTTTTTTTTTTTTGGGGGGGGGGTGCTTTTTCCCTTTTTGACATGCAAACTGTGGCAATGAAAATAAACAAAACTGTACAAAGTTATGCATTTGAAGTTCAGGTAGGAATAAAAACAAGTTGCTTAAATTAGAATAAAACAGTCAACAGTCAAGTATTCACAACAAGCACACTAAGTTGTTCAGGCAGAGTTCAAGCAACTCTTTTGCGGGAAAAAATTGTGGATACGTACACAGAGTGTGTACTAAAATGCTACATAATGACTACCAATTCATACTGCTGCTCTGTGGCACGTTGACAAAAATATGCTGAAGAGCCAAGTCTACATAGCTGGTATTATTTCCACATAACCTGCAGTGTTCTCCCTCCTTATTTTACTACATTCTGCTGGACATTATTAATAATATGAGACCCACAAGAATAGGAGAAATTCACCTCAGGACATCTCTCAACAGACAATATTGTCAGTCTTAAATATGTATGGCACTCACAGAGAGCAGGTTAAAATGAAAACAACAGAACGGTGCTCTTGAGCTCACTAAACACAGTGAGATACTTCCTGACAATGGCTGTCGGATCAACTCACAGTGAAACAGAAAATATTGTTTATTCATAGCAGAATTCACTGCTGCCATGTAAAAAGCACAAATAGTGTCAATTTTTAGATACAGTCAATAATGTGATTGGGATTGAGATACTGTATATCAGACAATAATATTGGAAATCCAAAATGAAAAGCTGGAGATCATGGTAAAACCCACCCTGAAACAAGTTTCCACAAAGGTTGTGCATGAGGTCAAGGCTTTTGGTTTTTCATTAATTAAGTTTGTGGAATATTCAGATTTCACCTAAATGTCACCAAAGTCCTCAGCCTTCCATCCAGCGCATGGCTCGTGAGATGGATGAATATGCTTTCATTTTTCATCCTGTCTTGCCAAGGCGCGCAAACTATTTTCCATTTGCTAAGGTCTTTGCCAATAAAGACAGAAATTTGATATCTTAAGATAACAGAAATGATATTACCCAGAAGCCATAACTGAGTCCTGTCAGAGAGGAGACGGAGTGAGTGATTGCCCCCAGTTATGCAAGAGCTGATTTATCCCATTAGGCTTTGGTGTAGGCGCAAGCCCAGAGCTTGTGCCACTGAGGCTCACTAGCAGTTATTGCCTGACATGAAAAGTCTTCTTCAAGCGTAAAGTGTCAGAAAGTAGGATTGATGTCTCTACTCATTATTGCTTTTGCATTTTGGGATGAGAAAGGTAATATTAGCTGGAAAGAAAAAAAATGCAAATCGCTAAGCCATGTGATTGATATATCTGAAGACTTTGTTGCAGTTGATACTTCAAGTAAAAGAAATAACAGAATGTCAGCGTGAACAAAAATAAATAGCCTCGTGGACGATCATGGCGTACAATAAAATGGAAACAGTGGTGCAGTAGAGGTTAGAGAAGGGAACTTATGACCACAAGATCATTATTTATAAGCAGTGCGCTGGGAAGGTATTTTGGTAAAGAAAGTGAACACCATCACTTTTTCCCCATCATCACTGCTATTGATGTGACCCCTGAAGTAAGACCCCTTACCCCCAAAGTCTTCCCTGCTCAATTAAATTAAGAACATTCTTACTGTGAATACGTGACAAATGAATGGATATCTCGTTTGTCTTGAAACAGAAAATAGTGCCAACAAATACTATCACAGTATTTTCCTGATATGTTTCCTTCCAGACTGTGGCTCAGGTAGATTGATGATCAGACCTTTGGTAGCTCCCTTACATGAGTCTGAGTGTCCTTTGGCAAGAGACTGAAACCCAGCTTGCTCTCAGCACTCTTCAAGCAGCCATCGAGCTTGGTGTGTGTGTGTGTGTGTGTGTGTGTGTGTGTGTGTGTGTGTGTGTGTGTGTGTGTGTGTGTGTGTGTGTGTGTGTGTGTGTGTGTGTGTGTGTGTGTGTGTGTGTGTGTGTGTGTGTGTGTGTGTGTGCGAAAATGGTAAATGTGACAAACACCGTGAAGCGCTTTGAGACTACTAAAAGCAGTGAAATTGCACTCTATGAGTGTAGTCCATACAGCCTATTCAATTACACTAATCTTCCCATACCACAAAGGTCTGTGTTTACTTGACATATTGGAATATGTTACTGTAAACGACGACTGACTTTTGGGGGCTCTGCAAAGTGTTAAGATCAATTCATTCACTTCATGTGGCCCTCTGATTTTGCTTCAAATTGGGTTAGATTTCACAGAATACAACATGAGTACCAGCAGAAAAGTGTGTTTGAAATTTGTTTTTGTAGCACAAAACAGTAGGAACATTTTATCGGAAGGTACACAGCAGGAAAGTGCTAAGATAAAAACCTTTCAGGAAATATGTCTATTTCCAAGAAGAGCAACGCTGACAAAGACATCTTCCACCAAAATCTCTCACCATGGTCCTATCAGTTTCAAACAGTATGGATGGAGGCAATATTCCTACTTTGAACACGAGAAGATATGAACAACCTTTGACTGAACTACCTCACATTAAAATCCATAGAGTAAAATCATGTTTCGCATTTGTCCATTATCATTTAATCAATTCTATGTGCATGAAGAATGTAACTTTTGAGAAGAGGATTCTTAGATTATTGTATAACGATTGCATCTGTCTATAAAATGAAAAGACTTTCCATACTTTGTAAACACATGCAAAGTTTGTTCTAATATCCAGACAGACATACTCCACATAGCGTTACTGCCGAAATACACGAACAGCATCTTCCATTGCCTCTCAATGAGGTGATTAAATGTGCAGTCTGAGACATTTGTCTCCTCCATCTGTCCTTGAAAGAGTTACATCCTGTTTCGCAACTATTAATGCGATTGTAGTGGATGCATTTTTGTTGGTGTCACAACCACAGGAAATATAATTCATTTTTCCGAGCGTTGGATGATCACACCAAGCTTAACCAGATGCCTGACTGATGAAAAACTATTGTACATATTCAACCGTACAATCTGACCAGTGTGTAAATGTCACGCATTATTTAAGAAAACGCCTGTGAAAAAATACGAAAAATGCGGGCGATTATGTCATCTTTTTTTGATAGATGATCGTCTTTGCCAACTTTGCTGTCCACACCCTGGGGGGTTGAACGTCACGCAGCGGGGTTGGAAGGTGGAAAAATAGCTGGCCGTGATCAGAGCAATTTACATATCCATGCTGACCTCAACCATACTTAACTTAGTTTCAAACTCATGAAAAATATTTGGATGTATAAAGTCTGTCCTAATAGCAGCATAGTACAAGGACAATCTCAATTGGAAAGTACATTTAACTTCACTGACTGAAAGAAGATCAGTAAAATGCAGTTCAGGGAGGTAACGGTAATTTCTAACAACACAACTCAGCTGGTCCATCCTGAATATGGCATCCAAAAAAAACCAAAACTTCTGCACATTTTAGTTTAGGGGCAACATGATGAACAATCTGACCTTTGAGCAAAAAGTTTCTGACTGCTACAAATGCCTTTGTCGTTTCATTGCATTTGTACGATTTAAAATGGTCTACCACTTCAGAAAAACCCGTAAAAGTGGAACATTTTATTGAAAAACAAGTGAAATCTGAACACAACGCCCTTTTCATTTATCCTGCCTGGAACAAAATATTTGAAACATGTAGAAATGTCATCCATTGTGGCATTTGCAGCTTTCATCAAACATGTTTTTACAAATGTACATTCACTGGATGGCTCTTATGCAAATTGGTTCTGTGTTGAGGCTCATTTATGCTCTATGTGCACACAAATACAGATATGTGCACTTTAAATAGAGTAAATGTCACTGCCTTTAAATTACAATGGATCATCGCAATACATCGGAATGAGTATTATGCATTAATCCCAGCAGAGATTGCTTCTCGAAATCAGAATGCTGGCCTAAGACCTAAAATCAAGTCAACGATTATGAAGGCGGTCAAGGGAAGCAGCACGAATATTGAAATTGAAAACTAAATGTGTCACAGTGTCATGAAGCCTCACTTTTAGAAATATGCCATTAGTTAGTCGCTCAATCATGTTCTGTCATGACTGTAATCTCCCAGAAGATGGACAGAATGGAGAGAAGACTTCATGCGTATGCATATGCATGGACAGTAAAACTTCTGATGTAGGGACACTCTCAAATCAAAAGACAAGTGTTCTCTGTAGACAGGTGTCCACTCTTCAGAGGGACAGGTCATGAGGACAAATTGAACTGAATGAACCATTTGGGAAGTTATCAAACCTACACATCATTGATAATACACTGAAAATCATTGTTGGCAGCAGATCAACTCCCATTGTAAGTTAATGGCCAGTGATCTTCAATGCAGTAATACGCATTGTCACCCCATCTATGATGCATTTGCACATAATCAAACAAAGTTGCCATGATATTAAGTCCTGTTAACCCAGTATGCATGATTTACTATGGGTTGATAGTAAGTTGGGAGAATCGCAAAGGGAGAATCTACAGCAGTCTCTTTGATGCTGTATTTTGCCGCCAAAATGAAATTTATAAACAACAATGTACTGTAATCAAATTCGGCACTTTCCGTATGCATTTGGTAATTTTTGTTTTTGTCTGCAAAGAAAAAGAAAAAGTCAGATCACTCTCTGCATGCAACTGGTGGCCCTGAAGAGAAATCCAAGATGGCTGCCATCAGGAAGATGGAACTTGTAATATTTTGGCAATTTTCGTGTCCGCTTAGCTTGAAATCTGCCAGCAAAAGATTTCAGTTGTAATAGTTAAATACTTGAGTGGACACGCTGATTTATCTGCTCAATACATGGTATCATGGATACCCCTCACCAGAGCTTCTACTATATATGCATGTATAGCATTTTGCATAATTGAATTTGAAGTCCACGTTAACTCTCACTAATACAGCAGGATTCCATTTGAAACTGTACGTTTGACACGTCTGCTCCACAAACTAATGGCAAAACTTGCACACAAAAATGTCTTGATCATTTCAGCATCTTGTGATACCTCTACAAATATACAAATACATTTAATTTCAGTATGTGTCTTCTCCATATCGTAGACAATATATTTAGATTAATTTTCACAGATACGAAACAACAATTAACTAATAAAAACAGCAAAATATTGTCAAAAAATACCAATGATGGATAAAACCAACTGTCAACAAGAGGTTGTATGGCAGCAATATATAAAAAAAATATACACACTGACAAAGTCTTTGTTCAGATTGATGCGACAGAGCAACACATCAACCCGGAGAAGGAGGAGCTCACAATCTTTATACCAGTCAGTGTGAATGATATTGCTGGCCGGGACAGGGGTTAAGTTCTAAATCAAAAACTACTCTGACATTAACAGCAAAGAAGTCAGCAGTTCACTGACCACATACAAAACACCATCAACCCCATACAAACATTATCCACAGTGGACACAAGCCACTGAGGGAAATCCCCATCTGTGGAGCATTAGTCAAACTCAATCTGGTTACTCTTGCTCACAAAGGCTGAACGAGCCCTATCATAATAGAAATGCAAGACACATAATGAAAACCATTCAAATCTAATCATATAAACACAGTCCATCAGAACCCACAACTACACCAAGGAAAGATGCCTTCCAGACAAATGTATTCATTCAATTTCCTCAACAGCCAGTGTTATGTACACCATACAGCATGATCTGTCAGCTTGGTAACCCGGCTCAGCATGCTGTTCCCATCCCTGCCTGAAAAATCTACCCGAACCAGCGCAGAAGTCATGCTGGTCTGTGCTGTATTATTTTCTGGAAAGGGATTATACACCACATGAAAGCATGGACCCCACACACAGCTGAATTCAGTTTACAGTTATTAGCGGCACGTTCAAAATGCTACACGCAACCCTTTTCATCTCTGTTTCCGCAGATACCTGTACGCAAGCCTTAAAGTCGACGGACCTACACTGTTGTACCGTCCAATAACGTCTCTGCCAATCAAACTTCAGACAAACTGGCAGCAGTGAATTTTACATTTCAACTCGGAGACTAAATTCTATCTACCAAAATGGAATTATATCACACATCAAACTGCTCTGGGCATCAGACTTGGCAGTAAATTGCCAAAGGACTTGCTGAGATAAGATAGTTCTCTTCTGCACAGATACTGACAAGCTAGACATCTTGGCTGTTAACTTCTGACATAACCGACTGCTCTCGGAGTCTCAGTTCTGTGGGAAATGTATCTAAATGAACTTTATTTAGATGAAGTGATGATCCATTTGAGATGTAAATGCTTACTTTCTGATCTGAAAGAAAATTCTTGCTCCTTAAAATAGCCAAATCATTCTTACAAAGATTTTAATATCCCTGGCCATGTCTCAAAGTGTCAGATCGGCATCTGTTAAGGATTACACAGAGAGATACCTATCTTGGTCAAGTCCAGAGAGGTCAGACTCAACGAAATCCTTCATTAAGCAAGCTTAGCAAAAATACTTTATTCTTGTAGGGAATATGACTTTACTTCAGTGAAACTTTTATCTCCAGGAACAGAAATAGAGAGAAGATTCAAAAACGGGAGATTGAGAGAGCCGCATGTTGAAAACAGATGTCTTTTAATGGCTAATCATCGACAGTGCAATGAATCACTGGTCTGGCCACACCAACTGGTCCCAACATCAGCTCCAGCTGGCTGCAAGTTACTAGACCAGACTAATGAATCTGGATGATTTAATTAAAAAATTGTAAAATAGTTTTTAGGTCATGAAAGCTCAGAACCTTCACTAAATATATAAGCATTAAAAATGAACACTAATTAATGCCAAGTTAAAACACAAAACACTGTCATTCTTGTCAAATGTACTGCTAATGTCATGCAAAATGATTTTTTGCTAATTCTGAAGGTCTCTTTGTGTATTTTCAGATGCTATTATTCAAACATATGTGAACCCTTATTGAGAGGTCCTCTTTCAATTATAATGGGTAAACACACTTTGAGTGGCTGATGACTTGGTTTATTGCAGTGCTTGGTCCCCTGCTGCTCATTTCAAACTCATTCAAGCTCATTTCATTTTTGTGAAGATATCTATTTTCAGAAAAAAAAATTCAACAACCTATTTCACTGAAGAGATACTTGCTACTTACCAACCAATCACAATAAAGCATTATATGGTGTAAAGATCAAGGAGGCAACATTGTGTAAACAACCAAACAAGTTAATAAATAGTAATTGAGGTCAAATGTAAAAAAAAAAAAAAAAGAAGAAAGAAAATATTTCAAAAAAGAGGGCAACCTTGGCAATTTGTGGAAAAATGAACATTGTTGGGAGAAATTATAATTAAAGCTCCTACCTTGGCTGCAACATTTTGAGATGCCAACATCACTGTCCTTGCATATTGATATTGTGTTGAGTTGTTAAGTTAGAAAAACTGCTGAATTAGGCCCCGCAAAACTTTCTTCACTTTTGGGGGGTCCGTTTACGCGACACCATTGTGCGGATCCACTGTATTGACAAAGTCTTTATACCGGCTCCCATGGTAGAAAGATTCTTTCATGGTTGCTATTCCCTCCAGCAATAGAACGCTCTTACTGTACATGACCATATCTCTCTCCCTCTCTCCTGTTCATCTGCTTGTAAACAAACATGGCGGACCTGTAGTGGTATGACTCGCGGTCCGTATTCTAGTTTTATCGTCCATATCAGTGATTTACTTGTTGAGACTCCCCCCTGATAGCATCCCATGCGTCATCTGTCCATACAGTTGTCGAGTGCTCTCCACTTTCTTCATGTTAATAGCGTATTGTTCTCTGCACACTTGTCTGTGTGGTTTCATTACAAAATCAAGCAACAGCACCCTCCAGTGGCCTGGCATGATAACTACATCGTTTGTGGTGTGTCCGCTGCTGTAGTGTAAGCACACTCCATTTTTTTAATGGATTAGTGGTTGTCACATGAAACATCGTGTAAATGGGGCTTAATTTGTACAAGCCTTCTTCAGAAATGCTGCCTTTTCTTTTCTCTCACTGACTTTTAAGGAAATAGTTGCATCTTTAGGTGAGTGTCGCCACCACTGATGGGCTGGAACGCATTACTGTAATCCCATGATTTTTTTAAGGTAAGGAGTAAAGTAAGAGATTACCTTTGCAAAAATAGTAATTAGATTACGTTGCTTGCGTTTCTTGCAAGAAGGTCGCACTACTGTGCCACTAAACCATGATTTTGTTTTGTGAGACTGCTTCTTAACAATGAAGTATGAGTCGTGCGACATCACTGTAAACAACAGAGACGTGTAGTGATCAGTAGGAGGCAACATGGAGTGCAGCAGAGAGCAATACCTGCAGTGTTTATTGCTCAGAACTGCTGACATTACTCTGAGTTTTACTCAGTAAAAGATGACAAAACCTTTAGCGTCCGCTGTGCACTCTGCGTGGGAAGAAAACTTTCATTTATGGCGAAACATTCCACCTGAAATCTGAGCAAGGAGCAAGTAAATCAGCACAGAAAAATGAAACTCAGTGAGAAAGCCCTGGATCATATTTTTTAAAAAGTGACTAAAGTAGAGTTACAAATTACTTTTGAAAATATGTAATCAGTAAAGTTACTTTAACAGGGGTGTAATCAGTAACTTATTACTATTTCCAAGTAACCACAACCACATTTTTTCTTTTGCAGAACGATCTGTTCACTGTAGCAGAGCCAAGGCTTCACGCTGTCCTATAAAGTCAAGAAGAAAAACAGAGTCAGATCTACTTTTGATCTGACAATTTGAAATACAATTGTTCTATGCTTGCTGTTTTATTATACCACATTCTTCCGCTCATATTAGAATACAGCATTTATTTCTTACCACAAGCGACACCATTATAATATGATTTAGCCACGAAAGAGCCTTTAAAAAACAGTGAAAACACTTATTTTTCTAAACAACTGTGGGTCGAGGAGTTTCACATTTGTCTAGAATCAGCTGTAGTTACAAGGCATGGCTGATTAAGAATTTTCTCAAATTGAAAAACAAAAATTTCCCCGAGAATTGATTATAGACCGTAAGATGTCAAGAGAATCAATAAATAATAGGGTGATTTATGTGAGAATTGTGCATAACCCACTCCGTGATCAATGATCTGACCACAAACCCACTCATTATTGTGACTTGCAGAATCCCGTCTCATTGGTTGAAGTGCCGTCGCTCAGTGCTGCTTGAAAAGAATATATGGGGGGGGTGGGGGGGCATGGTCAGAACAGGTCAACAAATAATAAATGTTAGCTTTGTGCATTAGATTACTAAATGAGAAATAAACAAGTTAAGACTCAATTGGTGCTGGATCATTTTTAATTCTCCAAACTGCAATTGACACTGTACATCTACTGCATGTCTGATAACATTCTGATGGCCAAAGGCTCACAGCTCCATGTACACGGGGTTATTGTCCAAGCACAAGAGCCAATGTGATACCACCACAATACTTGAATGGACTTTGAATATATGGAGTGAAACTTGACATCAACAAGGCACTGTCGCCATTTTGTCATTTACCATGTGTAGATGCTGCAGCAACACGACATGATAATGAGTCAGTCAGCACAGGACCTTGTTGCTGTCATTTTAAACAACGAGGACATGATAAATTCAATAGCAAATGCTTGAAAAAATCCAGACACCCACTGAACAATACGTTTTGCTACTTTTCAACCGTGGCATACCTCTTAACAGGCCAGGCAAGTCCAAAAGGAAAGGTCTAGTAGAAAAGGACAATTAACCTTTAATAAAACCCTGATTGAAATTTGTTAGAAATGTTGACCCGAAAGTGTAATTAAAGGATATTTCAAGACTTCTAAATGAGTGTTGAAAGTAGTCCCTTTTGTCGCATATTTTTATAATACACTCTGTTAAACATTTCATAATGTCTACCTTGAAAACCCTCTGAATTGGAAAATGCTCTCAATAGATTTCTGTCAAAGATTGACGACAGCCTTTTGATTTTCCTCCATTCTGCTATTTATTGTGTGATTTGCATTAAAAAAAAAGAGCCTCTATAAGACTAAATAGCAACATGGTCCTACAGTTGATTGCACTGCTTAATTGTGGTCATTGAATATCAAGGATGTACTGTGTATTATCTTTATACTTTTTTCAGGCCAATGCATCAATGAGGAACTGGGAGGAAGGCTGTAAAATCTGATCTCCTTTGTTCAAGGATGTATTTCATGACCCAGTTTGGAAGAAACGTGTGGTTAATTCAATCTTCAATATTTATTTATTTATTTATTTATTTATTTATTTATTTATTTATTTATTTATTTATTTATTTATTTATTTGTTTATTTATTTATTTATTTATTTATTTATTTATTTGTTTACTTGTTTGTTTACTTATTTATATTGTCCTTATTTGTTGAGTAAAAAAAAAAATTTGTTACATTCTGGCATTCTTGGATGAACCTGTATATTTAGCAAGTGTGTAGAGTTTTTTTCCTGAGTAACTATTGTATACATTTGAATGCATTCCAGTGACTGTGTTTAAAAAAAACCAAAAAACATTATACTGTCAGGGGTCATGACATTGTTCAGACACCGTTGGAGGCACATGCTCTCTAACAAACAAAGACAACAAAGACAGATGGAAGGTGGAAGGAAGCCCCTGGGGGAAAAGCCTTATGTCTCAGTTTCACTGTGACAATGGAGCACGTGCGCTCTGCATTGTTGCTATTGTTCAATCAAACAGTGTGCATCAGCTGACCAGAAAACTGCATCACATCCTGTCTCACAGCTATTGATCTCGAGCTACAGGGCCTCACGGTATTTTAACGGATGAAGAGATTTCATCGGCAATCTTCTGCTGTGAAAGAGGCCCCGGTGACCCTGACATCTGGCGGTTGCATCATTCAAACAAGAATAGGAAAGTGATGCTTGTAGTTCCACCAATCACATCACGGCATTTAATGGTGTTTTGCTGTGTGGGCCAATGAAATTTGTATCAATGCACTTGTTTTCCCCTGTCTGTTTTTTTTAAATCGAAATTAACCATAGTATTGCTAATGACTATAAAATGATGAAAATTATGTTAGACATAAAGAGAGTATAATTATAGAAGTTGTAATGCTACACTGTAAAATCTGATGAGTTAGTTCAACTCAAGCCATTTGGGCAGACCATTGCTGTAAATGTGTTTAAGTTTATAAACTCAAAAGTAAAAAGTTTTAAAAAAGTATGAAATATGAATTCCTTCAAGTACAGTTCAACATTAAATGTGGTTTTTGATAACAATTGGATGTAACATTTAGCCTTAACCAGAAATAATAATAATGAATAAAAAATATGTTAGAAATGATAAAATATGTTAATTATGTAATATAAAAAGTCTTATTCAGTTGAATGATATGTGCTGTTCTTTGTAAAATGGTCAAATAAATAAAAAATTTAAAAAGCAAAACTGGTACATGTAACTGAAAGTATGACCCCAGTTTTTGAAGAGAAAAGGTTAAATTATAAACTTTTAAGAAGCACCAAAATCCCTGTGGCAAAGTTTTGTTTTATTGTAAGGCCACTTGTTTGCATTTGAAAATCTATTTTTCTTTTCCAATACTCACTCTTTTGTTGTACTTAGTGATGGTCAAGGTTGTTATTTTTTGAATTCCTCAATTGAAATTGTATGGGCGGTTTCAAAAGCCTGGCAGCTGGGTTAAAGAGCAATAAACAGTGGCTTGGGTATTGAGGAAGCTAATGAAGGAAATCTCACTGAATAGGGGGGCTGGGCTGCTGAAGCGTGCGCCATACAACAAAGCGGCACGGGCCAAGGGGTGGTGTCAATAGACTTAGTGGGGGATGGGCAGTTTCTACCGTTAAATTCCCAACGGTAATTATTTTCTTTAGAGTTGTCACATGTTTTTCTTTGTTCAAGGAGGGGTGGGGGCTGAGAAGCAAAGTAAGGAAAGTTGAATGCGTTTTCCTTTTCCACAGAGAAAGTTATTGGCTTGGAAACTTTGACAGATTGAAAATGAACCATACATTTCTGTAAGAGTTGGTAACATGCGCAAACAAGCAACATGTAAAGTCAGAAGATGTGTGTGTGTGTGTGTGTGTGTGTGGAGTGGAGGGGGGGGGCACTGTGCACAATGCATTGACACACACTATGGCACATTTGTATGCGTTGTGTTTAGAAAGAGACTCAGATGTAAATTGCTTTGGAGTACGAATCTGACAGGCCGCGTAAAAAAAATAAAAAAAAAGAGTCCTCAGTCAAGTCACAAATGAATAAATAAAAAATAAGAATCCTCCGGTCGGTCAACTCCACATAAATGTAGAAACTAAAATGTATGTAATAGAATAAACTTAAGGTTGCAGAGATTTTGTGGAATTTAAACAGTCATTGTTGTACAAAGCATTTTACACACACAGGTATAATTGACCTTGTTACACTCATACGATACAGAGGCTCAAGGACATTAACCCATGTATTATGTGCTTTTCCCTCTTTACTAGGAAGAACATGTCAATGTACTAAAAGTGTCTTTCAGGCTTGCAGTTTTACGGTAAGCCAGCTGATGTCTGCATTTGGCCTAATGGTTTCTTTCAGAGTGAGCATCCACAAAAGCACAAGTGTTCAGTTGACATAGGTGTAAAATTTACTTAATGTCTTTTCTCACAAGCTAAAGTAGTCACAACATAAATGTCTCTTTCCACCATTATCATATATTACTTAAAATTGTTGTCCTGGGCAGATAGATAGATAGATAGATAGATAGATAGATAGATAGATAGATAGATAGATAGATAGATAGATACGGTAGATAGAACAAAAGGTGTTCGAAGCTGGTCCCTCACATTTGTTGCCTTGCCCTGTCTGAAGGTGTTGCTTGTTGTCGAAAGAAGAGATGTCTTGAGATGCGGTGACATACAGAATGGCAAAATATGTCAGTCAGTGGCTTTACTTCATTCTGAATTTCATCAGATAGAAGCAGAAATGTTTGTGGTTGAGGGGAAGCTGTTGTGGGATTGGATCCTTGTGTCTGCACTACAGATTTGTGCTGGTTGCTTGGGGTGCCTGCACCAAAACAGAATAGGATGAGCATCTGACTGTATTATTCCCGGAAAGTGGCAAGAATATACAATGCACCCGGCAGCACAGTATACATCAGAAAAGGCACAACACTGTATACTTCTGCTATGGCACAGAACGAGTGAGCAGTTCAAAAGAAGAGTGAAAATCACCAAATAAACAGCAATCAATAAATATATTTAATTCAGTTTGATACTAAATACATTTCAGCAGGGGATTTGACAGGAGAGCATATTAGGCTATACTGAATGGAATGAGAAGCAGCTTGTATAGTTTTTGTCTCTCTGTGAGGTGGCAAAACAACACTGGATAAGGTATCCCAACAGATTAACCAAAATAATCAATCTATCATTTCATTTTTGAATCCTGCTGATGTCTCAAGGCTATGCTGCTAGCTAGAGCTTGGGGATTAGACAAGAACTTGAGCGAAAATTTAGGCAAAGCTTATCCTTTAGCAGAAATTCCTCTTGTACTGCTCTGAGTGTGGGTGTGTGTGTGTGTGGGGGGGGGGGGTTGGATGGCCACATGCTCAGTCAACCAATGAGCAGCCAAATAGAAGCATAAATAAGCGCTGCCTATACAACCAATCAGTGATCCCTACTGTTTGCCTGGGGAAATGCATTGGAAGCTAACTTTAATGGATAACTTTTACTTTCCACCCCTCAGATTACAGAGGGCTTATACGAGTGAATGCCTGTGTTTGGATCTACATGGTTAATGTCATTTATGTGGCATTTGTATGCTTCAGAAATTAGATTTTGTGACGCTAAAAATAACTCCTGACAGCTTGACTTTTTACATAGGGACAAGTATGTGCCGTGAAGCATTGCAACGCAGTAAAGTATTTAGAGCCTAAGTCAATTTTGAATGAGCCTCACCATGAGCCTCTACAACAAAACACAACTAACAGTGCAAGGCAAAAACAATGACAAATCAAAGAAAAAACAAAACAGACCATCAACCCAACATAATTATTATCATCAAATAGGAAGCACAACATTAACCATGGTTGAGTCATCATTTGAGTTTGAAAGGAGGTAGAAAAATAAATAAATACAAATTCACAGAATATATATTCACAGAAGGGAACTTTATAATAGCCATAGCAACTAAGCCTGGAGCTGAAAGTGCAACCAGAAGGTCATCAGGCACCAGAGGAGCTTTTTAATGCACGCTTTTATGAATAAGGTTGAGATTGGCAAGATTGATGAATTTATCAAAACTTAACATGGCAATAATGAGGTCTTTTTGCGTTTCTATTCAAAATGTAAATAGTTCCATGATAGTGTCCCCTCATGAAAGCTCGTGATCACGGTGGCTTTTGTCAGCTTTATTTTTTGCCTACCTAATTCAAGTATGATTAGATTGAAATATGAATTAACAAGTTGTCTCTTTTATAATTCATTATCCCATTCTACTTTCCATCAAAAAAATTTAAAATGGGGGGGGGGGGGGGGGATCGACAGACTGTTGTCAGATTTGCTAATACTGGCAATGAACACAATGAAGACAATGAAGTTTTTCTTCTTTTTCTTATTGCTTATTATTTTTCTATAGCTTTAACCACAGTCAAAGAAATTAGTGGACACAATAAATCTTCTAAACATTAAAGATAATAAAGACTCTAAAAAAATGTTTAATTAAGTCCAAATTATAATAATTGATTGTGTGGTGGATTTGAAGCCAATATTTATATAAAACCATTAAACCAATGTTTTTTATGTAAATATTTTCTTTAAAATTGGCAGCTTGATCTGGAACAATTTTTTTTTTTTAATCACACATTAGAAATGACAGTAGGAATGAATCCAGATATTCAGTCCTATCTAATCTGCAAAAATACAAGCACTTTATTCTGGAGTAAAATAGACAGACAAGTCCAAGAGTGGTAGTCAGATCTGGCTTCAGTAGCATTGATTACAATCCGAACCGCTAGTGATGAAAGATGGCGAGTCTCTCTCATTGAGGGCAGAAAACTGCAGCTGCACTGTTCACTGGGATTTTCAAGCATGTCCCACTTTACTGGCCACGCCCGGATCCGCAATGTCGAAGCCATTAACGGCTGATTGAAAACACCTGCATGCACTATCGGCTATTATGTTTGCATGCTTTCATATGAGATGGGTTGCATCTGAAGCTATTTCAATAACGGTTATTATACACATTTCTTGACAAAATTCAAATGGCCAAGTAAACCAGGAGCCACCAAGTACCTTCCAGTGCCATTAGGCCTCCTGCTCAATAATCAGCTTCATTTCCTAAGAAAACAAACTGGGGCCAGATGGCAATGCTGATGAGTGTTCATCGATCTGGGGTCCCGCTTGCATACTTGCCTAATTTAGGAAATGGAAGGGATGGACTCATGAAGGGTGAGGAGGGGAACTCTGGGGCAAATGTGACTTTCCTCCCTTAGAGCTGAGAACACCACTCAAAATGTGAGTGGAATGAGAGCATTGGAGCATCTCTTGAAGTTTAAAACAGTCCCACCGGTGAGCCGATGCTCACTTCAAACCATCTAGTTATTTTTGTACCGGCTGCCAGCTAGATAGGTAAGCCGCTGTGAAATTGAACTTCTCATCAAGATATGGATATTTTAACTATAACCCTAGATTTACTGCACTTTGGTCTATTAAAGCGTGCAAATATTTTTTTAATGGTCTCAAAGAAATATTTGATAAGTCAAAGCTGCTAATTAAAGTACTGTTTGATGAGCTCTTATTTCTGAGGCAGAGGGGATTTATCCTTCACCTAATCTGATAGTGCTAATAAGGAAGTAACCTTTAACCTACGGTTTGCGATAATGTTACCTTCAATGTTTGCATAGCGTTTATTCATTTAATATTTCCTATAAAACAAACATTTGTCCAGCCAACACTGTTCACTAGATCACTAGAAGCCAACACAAGTTTGTTTTTAACACAAGTGCTTCATAATAAAGTCATTACCTTGACACTGTATGAGCTTAGAGTAGGTTGTAATATTTAAATATTTTCCTCTTTCATCTTTCAATAGATACCAAAGATTTCAGGATTAAAAGTGAGCAGCAATTTCATCTGGATTTGACCTGAGTGAACCCCCCCCCCCCCCCCCCCCCCCCGCCCTCAGTACTTAGGCTGAGATATTAGTCCCACATTCCTGTGAGAGAGGCAGCTTATTAAAAACAACCCTTCATTAGCATAAGACCCAGCAAAGCAGTTGGCTTCCTAATCTTTGGAAGTTTCCGATGAATATCTTTTCATGACCCAAAAGCTGTTATGTACAGTGCGGCAGAAAGCAGCGTTTGCCTGACAGGGGTTAAAAAAAAAAAAAGGAAATACAAAGTGGTTAGTGTTGATTTTTGCCAGCGCTGTGGCAACAAAAACTATTGTCTCTGTGAAATCTTGTTTAGCCATGCTATGATTGTCCTTTATTGGCAGAGACACGGCTGTTGCATACTGGTAGCTGAGAGTGGAAAAGGCAAAACAGAGGGAGGAAACAAACAGATGGTGTCGGGATCAGGGTTGCACACATTTAGTTAAAGTTAAGCAAAACACCAGCAAAGAAAGCCCTGGATGTGGAGGAGAATAATACATTTTCTCGGTGAGCACATTTTCCAAGGATGAAACCGATAATAAGAATCTGATTATGACCAAATGACCGGGAGCATGGGAGAAGCTGAATCCATGCCAGCATTTGACAAATGCAGGAGGGCAATGAGAGATGCTGGGTGAATACAAATTGCTCTGGATAAAATGGGATGGCGAGGGGTGAGAGCTATCCAGCAAAGCTGGCAAGCGTGGGTTCAACTCTACCGGTAGCAAAGGACCATGAAGCAGATTGAGCTGATTATGCTGCTGATTATGTTAGCAGGGAGAAAGACCAGCAGCACTAATAGCAATATAAGAAGGTATTCAGTTTCCTCAATGAACAGACTTAGAAACTATACTTGAAGGAAAAAAGTGACTTTTCTTTGGTTCCCCAGATTAGGATAAAGGAGAAACACACGGTGACAATGCAATGTAACAACTTATCAAAGTGAATCCAAAAATGAAAAAAAAAAAAAATCAAGGAAAAAGTTAAATTTAAATACACAAAGGAAAACCTCACCACTCCAACCTGAGTGTGACGATAAACAAGTCCAAGCTGAGAGGCATTGAAGTTGCAGGCTGGAAAATGTGGAAAGGGAGCTACACCATTTTGCTTACTCAGCAGGAAGAAAAAAAAACCACAACTATCAATTCAGTGAGATTGAGCAATTGATTATTGTTAATTTGTGGGGAAAACTGTGGACAGGACAACAACCACTTCTGCCATGTGGCACATTAACTCCCATTCTTTAAGTTATAAAGCATAAGCACTTTATTTTCTACCTGCAAGACAAAACACAAATATTGTGGCGGCCGTTAGGACTCGGACCACTCACCCAGCAGGATGATGGGAAAAGGGGCGTGGTTTTAGCGCTCCCGCTCCTGGGCTGTTGCCGTACTGTTCAGTTGAGTTTTGGCGGTTGCTAAATAAAGACGAGTTCCTAACTTCAGCTCCGACTCATCCTTCGTCCTGCCACAATATCACTTTACTTTTATGAGGAGTTATAATGAAGAATGGACGAATACATTTAATTCCATGGATTTTTCCAAACATGCCTGCATTCTGTATTTGGCCTTGTTTTTTGTGAACATTTTTTAACAGGAAATCAACATCTGCCACCAAATTATACTTATAAGTAAGTAATAAGTATTTAAATCTTTAATATACTAGTTGAGGGATTTCATAAACAAAAGTAGGCACAATTTGTATGAAATTCAATTTTTAATCAAGATATAAAAATTTCCAGACAAATCCATGATTCATTGCACTTTGGTTCATTAAAGCATGCAAATACTTATTTGAATGGTCTCAATGACATGTTTGATAAGTCAAAGCTTCTAATTAAGGATTTTATGTTTGATGAGCTCTTATTTCTGAGGCAGAGAGGATTTAGCCTTCAACTAATCTGATAGTGCTAAAAAAGAAGTCACCTTTAACCTACCGGTTTGCCATAATTATTCCTTTAATGTTTGAATAGTACTTACTAATTTTCTAAAACATAAACATTAATATTCAACATTTCCATGGAGGATTATATACAGCACAGTATGGACATTAGTTATATAAACATTGTTTCATATTCTTGGAATTCAACTGAAGGTTCACACTAGGCACTCCCTGTCTGGAACTGTTGATGATTACTAACACTGACCCTGTCCTTTTGAAGAGATCAGAACCACACTTTGTCATGGGACAGAATACATTCAACTGTATGGAGAGCTCATGCCAGAGGTTGGGAAACCCATATGATATATGTATGTCATTTCTGTAATGCTGGATTCTGGGTATGAGTCTCGAGGTGGTGGAGTGAGGACTGCACCCCACCTGGGGACAACTCTGACATTGTTTACTTATAGTTTTATGTATAGCATTATTGGCTTGGTTGTTTCTTAAATTCAAATTCAAATCAAATTCAAATATCAAGTTTAAATAAATGATTTAAACTTGATGTTTGACTTGACTTGACTTGTCTTCTCTCTGTTCATCAAGCCGACACAGAAATTGTCTCAATAACACTCTACTCATCTGTTTTTCTCCTGGAAGTCTTCAATTACGGCCCAATAGCGCAGTATCATCAGTATCTAGGGCAGCAGTATTTGAAGATGTGTTGTGTTATGCTCAAGATGCTTTTCGCAGACTGTCGTGACCTGCAAAGGTCACATGAAAATACATTTGATTTAATGTAGAGCCGGCCAGAAATTGTCTTGCAAAAAATATTTCTGTTTTCTATTTAGGCTAAGATTTAAAAAAAAAAAAAAAGCGCCAAGTTTTAGTAAAAACAATTTCTGAAGCCATCAGTATTTATATTTTCAGTCCACCCTCACAGTGCAGCTTTAATGATTGTGCTATTTTGTTAGAGTCTACTGCTAAACCATTGATCACTGGGTTGTATTATGCTCTTAAATGAATCACAATGTTTGAGATTCAAGGCCTTTTATTTGACACAACTGGTTTAGAAAAAGTGATAAAGAAACTAAAATAAATTGTCTAAAAGGCATAATTTGAAGTAATATAATTTTTTAAAGATCCCACATGAATAAAATAAAGGAATCAGATTGGTTGCAGTAAGCTCTCAGGATTCTGAGAAGCCAAGCATCTCATTTCAAGATTAAACCATCTTATGAATACTTTAACTTCTTCATATGATTGCTTTTTGTCTGAGGTGAAACACTGGGTTTATACATGTGACATGGCTTTTTTTTATTTTTGGTATCACTGTAAATTGGATTGATCAAATGAGGCTTTGCCATTTTTCAACACAGCACAAACATGAAAAGTGAAAAATAATGGAAAAACAAGTCTTTGAATTGATATTGGCCTAGTATCTTTGTGTGTATACATGTGCAAGTCTTCTGTGGCAGGGAACTCAGTGTTGCAGGCAGCAGACCTTCATTTGAGGGGAAACTAAATTGTTCCTATGACGGTTTTTGCTGTTATGCATATTTTGAGCCAGACCTCCAGCTTTTCTTATCTGCTCATCACTTACATCACAATTTGGCAGTAGATTAAGATAACTAGCAAATCTGCTAAATATATTTTTCCATCAGAAAAAATGCACACGCACCTGCTACATCCTACCCATGAGTGAGCTTCTGAGAACGAAATGCTTGCAAATTGCTTAGTTTCCCTTACAGGGCTTTTACAGAGAACTGAAAGGGGGTTATTTTGCCAAAGCTTCCTGAATGTAAATGATGTGGAACTTTCACTTTATGAAATTGTTTGGTGGTAATGCCTTTGAGGGAGAGATTGTTAAGAAGCACAAAATAATGAGATTCTGTGTGCCTTTCTTTAAACTCTCCAACAATGTCAACCCGAAAGTGTCTCGCTCATAATCTGAGTTAATGTGAAATAGGCCTCTCTTTTTGTCGCATCAGTTTAAACTATTAGCCTTGAAACAGTAAGTGAGTAAACAGAGTAGCTGTGTTTGGCTTCATAATTTTAGAGAGGACTGGACTGTTGGGTGAGGGGGTGGCTTTCCATTTTACAGCCCTATTTTTTTCTCTGTTTTGAGTCTCTTTTACAAGCACGGTATGCAAGTTGGCTTCCATACATAGTGCGAGCTTTTAATCCATTTCTTTTCGGTCCACTAGTGTGGATTGCTACTGATCAGAGGTGGGCAATAGAAAGGCTGGGGTTTCGAGAGAGAACACTGGGTTTTTCCTGTTCTTCTTTTTCTGGCATTAATGGCGGGAGCATTCCTATTACCTGCTCTGAGCCCTGGAGATGGGATTCCTGCGGTGCCGGCCGGGAGCTGCTCTGCTGCGCTGCATTGTGATGAGTTCTCCACTGATGTTTTCCTGCTCTCGTTCCCCTCAACTCTGCTACTTCTACTTTTCTCCCCTGCCTGTCTTCAGCCATGGTGTAGTTTCTCAGTATATCGAGTACTTTTGAGATTCTATTTTTCCTCAGAATTCATATGTACTCTTCATGTACTTCTTTCCTTACTATACAGCGACTGTTTGTAGACGTTCCCGTGACCACCAAGTGATGTGAATGTCAGTGCATTAATGCACACCAGTACAGTCAAAATACATTCATTATGTATTTATAGATGGAGTATGAATAAAGATATCTGGTTTCCAAGTGTCATCCTCATCTGTCTACGTCAACATATACAATGATTGTTTAAATATTAGGCAATAAAGAAAATAAAATGCCTTTATGCACAATAGTCTTAAAGTGTTTGAAAATATACAGGGTTTTTTTTTTCAGTTAGAATGATTTGGAACTGAAGCTTTGATGGAGCATTTTCACAGGTTTATCAAAGTATTTATTTTTTGATAGTTACAAATCGAGGACGATGTTAGGAAAAACGTGTCAGTTCTTCAGTGCCTTAACCAGACATCAGGCCTTGGAGGCAATAAATAAATTGATCCTGTAGGATGGGACTGTATGACACGTGACTGGACTCACAAAAGCATTGGAGGATGAGCTGGGGGTATTACTAACTGATGAGGTATACACGATTGCTCAGTAAACACCGGGCACAATCATAAACAGTTTAAAACATTACATGGACTTTACTGTTTGAGGGAGAAGGTAAATAGCTTTTTAACCAGGAGTCACCAGTTGCTGCAAGTCTCCAATCAGCAATTTGACACACTCCTTCTGGTCATGCAGTAAACTTCACTCATTTTGGAAGAATATTTCTCATTGTTTTTCACAGGCTTTTGGGAAGCACTGGGTTCCAGATCCACTCATCATTGGGGCTTCTAGTTTGAAATGTGGTTGCTAAAATGCTGATCTTGAAAGTGTGGAAGTAGGGCTCTGTGCCTATATTTGACCTTTGGCTGAGTGAACTGGCAAAAACACTACATCTGAAAAGACTGAGGTATGATAACGATGAAACAGGCAGCGTGTTTGACCAGATATGGGACCCTGGGTTAGAATCTCTTTAGCGAGGTCACTAATTTGAGTGACTGATCTTGCAGTTTTCATCAATATATACACTTTTCTCGTGTACTTCATATATTATTATGTTATGTTTTGTGTTTTGGTATGATTTTTTTTCTGGTAAAACAAACAAACATGTATGTTAAAAAGTAGAAAAATATTCCATTATCAAATGTTGTGTTTACAAAATATTACCGTTCTATGATTATATTTAAACGTTCACAATTTTGAAATGCAATTCATGGTCACCTTGGATAGAAAGACCTACTGTATGAAAAAGAAGAGCACAGCTTTACGTTACAACATTTTAAGAAGAATTACTGTTATTGCAGAGCTAAAAGGAGCAGGACATAATAAACTCCTGCATATTTTTGCCACATGTGCAGTGACAAAAACTAAATTTCGCTCTTAGAGAATGGGACAGAAATTGCAATGTGTTTGGTCCTTACTGTCAGTTTCTCTCCTTATTTTCAACTTCTGTCCTCCTCTCCATTTCTCTATTTCTACTAATGCTTCTCTGTGTTGTCACTCCACATCCTGCTATCAGACACCATCGTTCTTTTATCTGTTCATACTCTCCTGGGAACCCTGTTTGTCTCCTTATTCCCTCTACATCCTCCTCTCCTATCCTCCCCTCCTACTTTCTCTTTCTTCCCCACAAATCTCTTGTCACTGTCTGAGTTCCCAGTGGCACATCTTGAAACAAACAATCTAGAGATAGAAATGTAATATGGACAGAGTTGAAATGAATAGAGACACTGGAGGACCAAGAATATTGCACTGACAGAGGAATGCTCCAGTATGTGTACATGGATGTGTCTCCATACTCTTCTCATTAAAGGCTGGTAAAGGAAGCAAAAAAGGAATGCATGCTTTGGGTGCGTCTCCATGTAGCATATGTGTTCCACAGACAGACTTGAATAAAAGCAAAGACGAAGCTCATAATCCCTAGATACCCCCTTGTCATTTCTCCAGGCTCCCGCCCCTCCTCCTTTTACAGTCGTCTTCAGGGTGAAGCTGACATGGGACCCTCTTTTGCTGTGGGCCTGACATGAACCAATATCGTCCCCATCTGGGCCTGCACAAAGTCTGGGCCTCTCATCACAGAACTGGCTGCCTGACAGCTCATCCATTCAGTCCAACCCCACTAGGCTTTGCCCAAGTGCGTGCTGCTTTAACTGGGCCTCCATAACAAAACGTCTCCACTGTGTAGACTGTTGAAGGCAAAAAGGGCAAGGAGCTGAAACCCGTCAGCCAGTATGGTATTTGAGTCCTGGGGGGTCGTAAGGTGGTCAGAACTGGAGGCTCGAAGAATGGATGGTTCAGGGAGTGAGACGTAGAAAATGAAGTAAGGTTGAAAGAAGAAAGATGCTAGAGTCAATAAGTAAGTTAATACAGCAGTCGTGTGCAGAGCAGGCATTTCTCTTCTCGATCCCTTGTGGTTAGCACGGTGAGCAATTCTTCAAGTTAAAAGAAGGATTTGGGTTAGATGTGGAGGCCCATGAGAGTCAATGTGGCATTTGCACTATGCAATGGGTACTGGCTGGGAAAAGGTGGGAAGCGTATTATAAATTGAATAATATGTTGTCAGTGTTACAGACAGAAAAAAAAAAAAAACAATGTGGGGGAAGGTGTTTTTATAGTACCGTAGAAGACAATGAATATCAATTAAAAATCACCTTCATTGAGATGAATATCGGCATAAGCCACTGTTTTAATCACTTAGACCTAGATACTGAGAAGCTCAACCAAAATAGCTCTGTGTTCCGCCCCGCTTATTCCCTCACGTCTAAGTGGGTGCACCATCACTGAATAACCTCCTCCACACTCTGATGGTGGCCAGTTTCTACTACAGATGGAGGGAAATTGGATGGATAGAAAAAGAAATAGAAATAGGACAAGCAAAGCCTGAAGCAAATAAAACAGAAGTGAGAATCAATTTTATCATCCAATTATCATTTTGGCCTGACCCCTGTGCACTCAATATTACTACTTTCAGTAATAGATTTAAAAGTGCTTTCTCTACATCCTAATTAGAGTTAGTACATAGACAAAAGGATGGACATCTTATTAATCCACTAAACCTATGCTGGGTGCATTTATTATATAGGTTGCCCTACAGATATGCTTGAAATTTTTAAACTAGTTTGCATAAAATTAATTATTGTACTGTTTGAAACTACAAAACCTGCATTTATTGTATTTTGTCAATAAATAATGAATTATTTAATGAATTAAATAACAAAGACTCGACATGAAGCGCACCAGAAAATCAGCATAATTAATCATGCTGAGAAATTGTTCAGCTGTCCTTGGCCACTATTGGGAGGAGAATAATTATTTTCTGAATGTGAAGATGGTATGCCGCCAAAACAGTTGATCTTCACTCACAAATTTACTTAACACTTGGCTTGAAATGCTACCTAGAATTAAAGAGCATGACAAGTAAAATATTTCCATTTGAATCAAAGCTGATAACTCCTGAAAGGATGCAATTAGTCAAAAAATCATTTGGAGGACATGACAAAGGTTAACAATGTTTTGGAAATATCCAAACTACTATAATCCTTACAATGTGTGTCTTTCATGGTTATCTGACATGTTAACACTCTGTCTGTATCACATCTACTGATTGACAAATAAAAGCTTCAACTCATAATTTTAGCTCTTGTTGCAGGGATGCATTTTACTTAATCTACTTTTCCAAAGCATTGTTCAACATGAAAACTGGGAGATTCAGACAGCACAAGGCAGCAATCTTTATGTAACGGTATTTGCCTTTCCTCTGGTATAATGTGTAGACACCAGTTGGGTTTGTTTGATAGCAGGGGTCATTGACCTTTGTCCATCAAGAACAATTTGTGAATTTTGCAAATCTCATTCTGTATTTTTTTCACTCACTTGTGGACAGTCCAGTGACAGCCAACCATGACCTCTGCCATGGTGTCAAGGACCAGAGCTGTTCTCAGGATAATGGACAAATAACACAAAGGGCTGAACAAATGGAATGAGATACACAAAAACCCCTTATTCCTTTTCTAGTACCCGTGCGTTCCCTTCTCTTGTAATGCAAACATGATTCTGGTTAAAAAAGTGAGAACAATTGATTTTCCACATTTAAATCCATGACTCTCATACATCGTATAAATTGGAAAATGGCACTTTGACTCAATAAATATGGAGACTTTTTTTATCCATTGAAGGCTAAATTCACTCCTACTAGGATGTAATCCCTGTAGCTTCAAATTTCTGTGACATGCAGAGCAAAGCAAAGCCAAGCATGCTCATAGTACAATAACAACAGCAACAAGACCTATTACCATATTAAAAAAGCTGTAAATTCTGCCGTATCAGTTTCACCCACTCCATCAGTCAAAGGTGAAAAACATCGGAGCTGCACATTATACTGAATATTTTAAGCCCCTTTTCTTGATGGGATATGACATGCAGCAGGTAGAATTACCAATTTAACTCGGTATATCAGGCAGCAAGTGGATACTTTGTCCTCAATGTTGAGGGCGTAGAAACAGGATACACTGGAAAGGATTTGAGCGAGTTTGACAAGAGACAAATTATGATGGTTAGACGACTGAATGAGAGCATCCCCAAAACTGTAGCTCTTCTGGGGTGGTCCTGCTTTAAGGAAGAAAAAGTAGTGAACTCACACACGGGTCATGGGCTGTTAAGGCTCACTGATGCATGTGGAGAGTGAAGGGTTGCATGTATGGTCTGAAACAACAGACAACACACTGCAGCTCAAATAGCTGCTCAAATTAACCCTGGCTCTGATAGAAAGGTGTCAAAAGGTGTGGACATGGGTGTGTGTGTGTGTGTGTGTGTGTGTGTGTGTGTGTGTGTGTGTGTGTGTGTGCGTGCGTGCATTGTAAACCTTACATGTTTTTTTGCAAGTCCTCTGCACCTCCTTTACTGTGATGAGGTTGGATAGGGTACATCTGCTGGGTTGCACTGTGACATTTCAACTCCTAAAATTGATGTAATTGTTTTAAGTGTGCCGGGGGAGACACTGTGCACAGATGCAGGCCAACATAACGCAGCTGAGGTTAGTAATAAAACAGGAAGTAATTGTAAACGTTTCCATAGAGACTGATAGCAATCCATATGGGAGCCTTGCAGAGATTAAAGCTTTTGACCTCAAGGCCAGGAAAGTTTCATTTAGCTTGGTAAATGACACTGGAAAGAAACTGGTTCCACAAAAAGTGATGACTTGACTCTTTTTTCTTACTACTTATGTTCGGGGCGAATGAACACCATGTTAAATATGCATTGAAACACAAATACCTAATTTATTTTCCATCACAAACATAAGACTGTCTCCTTATTTAATTAAGTTTGACAGTAAAAGTGGAACAAATTGTTTCAACAGATGATACATAGACAAAACACCTTTGCATTCCCCCAAAAACTTTTTAGTGAGCATTCATTTTGCACCTATACTTTCGTCATCATTGAGATGAGGCACTGCAGTGATACATACACAACAAAGAGGCACGGTTTAATTTCTCAAGCAGAATTTCTCCAAGATGTCTCCTATTTCACTGATCAATACCTGATGAATAACACACAATCCCTTTCAATGTCTTTGTAATATTGCATTAATGCAAAGTGCAGTGTATTTTTATCAAAAGCAATACAAGATAATCGGTGAATAGTGTTGGTTACAATCATCTACTTCTATCACTAACTTCATTCATGTTCCCACTTTTAGTTGTCCATCTCTCAACATGACAGTTTTCCTACCCTCTCTTTGTACCCGCTCCCAATCTCATAATGACATTTACTCTGTTTGGAGTTTGTTTGCCACCGTGTGTCCTGGTGCTGTATACTTGGATGTACATTCCCATTCACCTGTAAGCCACTGTCATTTCCAGCCTCCCAAAGAGACAAACAATGATCTTACACAACCCGTTTCTAGGTTATGTACTATGTAATTAAACTGATTAAACAATTATACTTAAGTGCAATGTAATCACAGCTTGCATTAAGTTATCGGGCAAATTTTAATGAAGTGTTGCATTACCTAACTGCCTTGCCATTGACAAGGGTTGATTCAGTAGGAGGATAGCCATGTAAAAGAACCAATGTGGTCAATTACTGTTATTATTTCTTATTTTTTTTAACAATATTATTTATCAATTATTCTAAAATGAATAATTTATTATAGTTTTTATATAGATTTTGCATCACGACTTCATTGAGTATTGATTTGTTTTTGTGAGCTGTATAAAGATTCATTTCAGATCGGACATGTGTGGAAACAACAGACTTCTTACCATGCGTCACATTGTCATTACGTGTAAATAGTCTAAAACTATCAAAGGCTGTCATGTCTTGTCAGCTGCATTGCAAATACTGTGTAGACAGATATCACCAAAACAAATAACACAAGCTGTTATTCAATTATCATTTAGATTGGAAATTAATTGAATATTGTAAATATCATCATCCTAAATCAGCTCATACCCAAGAGACAAAACACAATCAAAGCCAGCCACGAGATGCAGAAACAGAATAACAATATTTGTTTTTAAAAAGTAACCACGGAATGACCAACTGGGAGATCCAGATAAACACCCAACAAGCAAAGTGAATCCTAAACTCCTAAACTAACTAAATACTTGTGGCTCAACCCAAAGAGCAATAAAGAGGAGCAACCTGCCAACAGAACAAGAGTCTTCTAGTTCATGCATACCTAACAATGAAAATAAAGCTGTGAAAATAAAACAAGTAGACCTCCCAGAACACAAAAGAGAGAAAAACAAGTAACTACATGGAGTCCGAACCCAATCCAATTCTTTGCTGCAGTATCAGCAGGGCCAGGAGGTGGGGAAACTTAGTGATGAGCGTCACCCCTTCAGAGGTGTCTTTATTATGGGATGCAGCTCTAGGAAGATGTGAATAGATTAAGGGAGACAGGCTGATCAAGAAAGAGAATTGACAGTACTTTTTGATGTGTTATGAGGATTATGAGTTTTCATTTCATGCTGCCATTCAATGACACTTTAAACCTATCTATAAAAAGTTAATCAAACCTGTCGGTAGCGGGAGTTCATACTGTACATAAGGCACAGGGGCACAGTCAGAACGTCATGGATCTGCAAACAGCAAATACTTTTCCGTTTACCATTTTTTTGATGTTACAATGAATTGTTATGGAGACAAAGTTTCATATTCAACGTGTCTGAGTCAAAGTTTTGCTGTCACAATGGATGAGAATTTCACGACACAAATTTTACTCCAATTTTGTCCAATTTTTTGCTGAAATAGGTATTTGCAAGTGCTGGTTTAATGGGTACAATTTACTCCCTGTTCCCCACTGAGGTAGAACACATCTAAGACCGGTCCCTGTCAATTAAGCAAATGTGTCCACATTGGCTCCCTGTGTTCACAGCATTTTAAAATAGTAAAAAGTACCATCACAACCAAAAAGAGTTGTAGTTGTTGGGTTTTTCTTTTTTTCATTGACCCTTAACTGAGACTTTGTGAAGAGACTGCATCCATCCATCCTCGCTTTCCTTAATTGGTTCATCCAGAATAGGGTTGAAGCAAAGGGTTGCACACACAGACAAATGTTACTACCTAGACAGGCTGCTAAACTATTGCAGATGTAACACAGAGATGGACAACATCACATACACATACCCACAGGCAATTCAGAGCTGACAGTTAACCCAACAAGAACTGTACACAGAAAGATCCCAATAGGTCAGCAGGTCACAACCTTTGAGCTGCAAGGTGACAGTGCTCACCACTGAACCATCACCTTGCCTGAACAGACTTGAATAGAGTCACTTTTGTAATGTGAAATTCTTGAGCTTCAGTTTTACAGCTTGGTTGCATAGAACAATACTGAAGTCCAAAGCGTAATCGGTTTTGCGTCATGCTCACTCTTGCATTTTTAATATTGGTTTGATGATGTAAATACAATGTATAGTGCAGAGAAACTGCAACATGTACTTTAAACAGTGTTAAGAAAATTGAGATCATGCAATTACAATCCATGCAAATTTGAAGATAGTCTGCAGTATGTGTAAGGTTTCAGTTTGTTTTTCAAAAGCCTCATAATTTTAGCAATAACGTGTCTGGAGGGAAGTCATCAAGTATGCAAGATTAATTGATTATTATTATTACATTATTAATGGAATATTGTTTGGCTGCACAGAAGTGAGGGAGACTTTGCAGTGTAACATACATGTCCAGAAATAAGGAAGCATCTCCGATGGGAAGTAAAACATCTTCAAAACCTCAGGCACATCAAGTTAAAACAAAAAGAAGTCCAGATAGTTTTCTTCTGCCAAGCATTACAAACTGATTTTACTGCCCCAGCATGAACCATTCAGCTGTTACTATGTCTATGTCTGTTACTATCTTGCAAATGAATGTGCAAGTTGCATCATCTATAGTCTTTCATGATTTTTTTCTTTGAAACCTTATTATACTGTAATATGAACTAGGCCTATTATCGCTCAAGTGATTTAAAAATGTCCTTTTAGGATGCAGTAGTTAAACGTATTACAGCTATTATTTTTCCAATTCGCATTCATTAACCAAAAAAAAACTACTCCAAAAGTTGCCAGAATATCAATGTTTTTGACAGTAACTCAAAAAAACCAACAAAAAAACCCAAACCTCAACATCAAGAACTCTGCTTTTTGCTGGCCTAAATGTGGCTTATTGCCATGGTGCATTCACCCACTGAGAACACAGCATCATTTAAAAATGGTTGCTGAAATTTCTCTGGTGCACTCACTGGCAGCAACAAAGAAATCTTGCGGAAAAAAGACGCAGTGCTTGTGACACCTGTTACAGTCAGTATTTTATCTGTTTTGTGGTCATTGTTCTGTACTGCTTTTAAACTTTAATCAAAGTGCACCTGAGTTATTTTGAAGTTCGTCCTACTTTTCAAATACCCGTAGTTCTTCACATTGGTGTGCACCGCCATTCAGATGATACTTCCACAAATGAACTCCACGAGCAGAGCAATTGCACCAGCTTTCATTTCAATGCACAAACGTGAACACACCCTAAAGAACTGTTGTCTAAAAGACCTAACCACTCAACTGTGGTCAATACTTATTTTATGAAAAGGCTGAAGGTGCAAGGCTCTGCTACTTAAAAAACCCATGAAAGTGATGATTGCAAAAAAAAAAAAAAAGTAAAGAGACCAAGTAGCATCAAGAGGAAGACTGAAGTGCAGTACTATTTTTCATCTCTAGATAATAAAAAGGTAATATCTGAGAATTACTGGAAAAAAAAAACACTTTAAGATCACAAATACATCACTGCTGACTCATAGAGTAAATAAATTATATCCTTATATTAAATATGTTTGATGCTGCATTTGAGTGTTCTCATGAAATACATATATTTAAAAAAAAGGCATTCACAGGATGTACAATTGAGATCGTCTAAGAATGTGAAGTATGTAGAAACTAACGAGGAATCCCACAGTGATGGGAGCTTTTACTAACATACAGAATACAAAGAAGGGTGCAACAATAGTATTGTCCAGATGGCTTTAATGAGTGAGCATTGAATGACATTACAGTGCCACTCAAATGCCCTGCCACCAAACCCATTTTGATTAAGTCTAAGATACTGCATCTGGCGCCAGCTCTCAGTTCCCAGCCTGATGATTTAATGACAGGATCTTCAGTCCTCAGTATAAAACAATCACTCCCCCACAAGTTTTGTATGGAGACTTGAGGCAAAGCTTCTAGAGTAAAGAGGGAAATTAAAAATACAGTTACATTGTTAAAGTGGATGACAGAGCCACATAGTGATGTATGCCTGTGAAACAAAGAACAGCTCTGTGGCCATAATGATTAAAAAAAAAAAAAAAAAATCAGATTTTACATCTGTATCACAAAGTTAAATATCACTTTTAGTTACCGTACACAAGTAGAAATTAACCTCTTTTTTTCCCATTCAGTGGATTTTAATGCACAAATGTTTGTATGCAGTAAGGAAATTAAGAAATATCCCCACAGCAACAAAGAAGAGTGGGAAGTCCCACTTTCATGATTTTGTTTCAAGGAGAGGAACTGTGGATTATGCAGTGAGCTCTGTAAATATTTAGACAGCAAAACATCTAAAAACTTCATACTTATATTTTGGATGTAGAAAAAAAAAAAGAGATCCCTAAACATTCCCTTTTGTTGTCACAAACTGGTTTAGTGTTATATAAATGAGACCACACAAGTTGGAATTAAAAACCATTGTGAATAAGTGGCTGGTACATGAGGATTGTGAGAAATTAAAGACAAAAAAGCCAGACAGTGTGGAAGCTAATGTGGAGTTGTTTTCTCTTGTATTTATTTGTTTTTTATCCCCTCCAGCCCACCCAGCTCCTGCAGCGAAAGGCACGCCCCAAGGCAGCCATCACTGCAGCTATTTTTCAATCTCAGTGATGTGTCCAATGTAGGGTACATTCCGAGGATGCAAATTTACAAAGAAGAAAAGCATTTTCAAGGTACATCCTTGGTGTCTTCAAACACCTGAAGTGAACAACCCTGACAGTTATGAAAAGAAGACTGTGTGCTCTCTGTGTCACTCCAGCAGCTGCTCGTTTCACAGATAAACATTGTTATGAGTGCAAATTGCATCCTGAGATGTAATGTAATTGTTTTGGGGTTCCAACAATATCCCTCTAAAATTAAGAGTTCTACTCACTGAGATTATATATTATATGCGTTATAGTTTTAAAGCCAATGATGCATTTTCCTCTTTAAACAAGTATTACTTCTCATCTGATGTAACACTCACAAATGTACATTTCTGGGGAAAACAAAGCAAAAAAAGAAAGAAAAAAGCTCTACTTTTGTATTCATGAAGTAAATGGAGCAATTAGTGTCTGAAGCTTCCTTTTCACATCGCAAATGAATCAAATTGCTACATGATGATTAAAACGACCATTTGCTGCTGAAATTAAATCATCAACACAACATTGCCATACTTATATGGTTTTTAAACTAAGTTACTGCCATGTGTCCATGCTTATTTTTTGTCTGGTTATTGTTGCAATGTTTAACGTCGACTTTGTAGAGTTTGTTTTAGCTTTTCTTTTTTACTTGTTGATGTTTCAAAATTCTTTTTGTGAGGCATGTCATTGAAGGATTGTCACTATCAACGATAATACTCTCATCCACTTCTAACTAATTCAAACACAAGATACAATTGTGCACATAATAAAAATAAATATGAATTCTGATTTATTTTGATTAAAAAAAGGTCCAGGTTGAGCATGAGTTGAGAGAACCATTGTTTCAGTAGCACAGAAAATTGACAGGCTTTGAAATTTAGTGTAACTGTGTCTCAGCCTGGAATGACTATGACTCTGGCAGTACTAGAAAAAAAACATGTCTTTTAGGTGGGATACATTATCAGCAAACAGACTTGAAGAAGTCCTATAATGGCCTATCACACCAGCTCCTTTTATTTCTCTTTGAAAGCACCAGACACTCTTCTATTAGGCAGGAAAAGGAGTCCAGGCCAGAATCTTGTGAAAGAAAACTAAACAAACCAACACAAAGATAGAAGACTCAGAAAAGCTGCCAAGGGCAGATGAGGTTCTGTTTTAGGCTAAATTTATCTTAGATCTCAGTGTTCCTATAATACATTTCTTTTGATTTTGAGATTAAAAAAAAAAAAGTTTAGTATTAAGCCTTTAGCGTTAAGATAAAGCCGTTGCTGCTTTTATCATTTTTTAAAAATAAAACAGATCGAAGTGCATAGTTGGGACGTGCAGTATGTATAAGCAAGTGTCATTATCTAAATATTTTCTTTGGGTAACGGTCAACATATATTCAGTATTCAGTAACTGAGCAGTGTCTCTCTTTTCCTCTCCTACACTTAATACCGAAGCGGGAGCATTATATCACTTTCTTCTTGGTCAATTCCAGGCATTGACGGAAGATCAATAAGACATGCTGTTCTCCTCTTGTGGTGTTTGGAGATCATGTCAGGGTGGAGTGATGAATGGCAGAAGAACAGGCTCCGCAGTGGAGAAAAATGAGCTGGACAGGGAACAGGAGGTCAACCAGGTTAATGATGTTGGCCGTGATTATTTGCAGGTGTGAATGATCCAAGATTAATCATTCAGGAACAAAGCTTGAATGACAGGAGATGAGAAATGGCAGTGCTCAAACTGGAAACGTTCATGAGCTCCACAAAACCTTTGCTGAGGTGGAACAACACAATGACAAGGGCAAATAATGCATCTACCCCCACTACATCCACTGGACTCCACTGTGTTTGACAAAACAAATGGTAAATTTTGGGACACGTATTCCGGGCTGTCCGTCAGTCTCCTGACATTTGTCAGAAAAATGTCAAATATAAATCATTTGGATGGTAGAAGAGTGGCACTGAGGCAGCACTGGGAGAGGACAAAAAGTAATTAAATCGTGTGTGAGTTCGTGTGTGTATGTGTGTGTGTGTCACAAGCCACATAGTATTGTTTTACTTGGGTTCTTTCATGCAGTACACATACAACATATAGCCACATTTCAATACACTATCTTTATGAAAGTGTTTGTGTCTTCTGGTCATGGGATTAATACTGGAGTTTTCATTAATAACTAGGAATGTGCACAAGATCTAATTTCTGAGAGGAAACAATATCTGAAATGTATATAACTTGATAGATTGAAATGTATTGAATAAATCAATGAAGCAGATTTGATGTCACTTGACACGTGTCTGTCTCTCTGGTGTGTCGTAATTGATATTCATCCTGTTTTTATGTGCATACGCACTGTGTATGTTCGATATGAATGTATGAATTGTGTTTTTATGTAAGCTGCAGTATGTCATGAAAGCTCCTTTATAATAAAAAAAATGACCATCATCATTGTTATTATTCTTTACATTAACATGATTCAAATCAGCAATTATATCATGACCGCTAATTAGTGGAGTGAATAACACTGCTCTGTATCACAGCATCTGTTAGTGATGCGTTCCAAGCAGGGAAATGGGCCATCTTTAAGGATTTGAGCAACTTTCACCAAAAGTTAGAGCAAGATAGCAAGATATCTAAAAAATCTATCTAAAAGCAAGATAGATCTTTGACAGGATCAAGAGTATGTCCAAATCTGCAGCTCTTGTGGGACGATCCTGGTGTAGATTTGCAGTGGCCAGTATAAATCCAATGGCCAAAAAAAAAAGAAGAAATAAGGAACAATATTGATCTGATTAAAACAAGTTGAGCTACTGCAGCTCAAAGTGCCGCAGATATTAATGCTGGTTCTGATAAAAAAGGTATCAGAACAGTGAAATGAGGCTGTGCAGCTGGAGAACTATGGTTGCCATTCTGACCCCTGCCCACTGTCAAAACGGTCGCAATGATCATCACAACCCAGCCACAGACCGATGTAAAAAGCTAACATGGACTCACATTTTCTTTAAAATTACGTGATTTCAATTATCACAATCTAGCATTTATGTGACATGCTCAACAAATGGGTGAGATCAGTGGAGGTCACTCCCTGAGACTTGCCAGATCTGCTACTAAAATATTGGCTCTTGATAAAACAGCATTTCACTGCAGTTTAAAGGAGTCCAAATAAGTCCAGAAGCGTGAGCCGTTTTGGCAGTAAAAGAGGAACCTACATGTTATTAAGGTCATAATGTCATGGCTGACTGGTGTATATATTCATTAAATTGCAAAGTAATCCAATTTCAGTCACAAAGCTAAAGTAACACTTTACTTAAAGCCACACTGTCATGGTAAAAACAGCAAGACATTATTTGCCTGTTGACATACTGCTTAAGCTAGAATATTTACTAGCAACTAAAAACACTGACTCACTTTGTGTTAAGATAATTCAAACACGGACTCAAACATATCGTTTTCCATCTTGGCTTATATGGATGGTCACAAGGTTGTTTGTCTTTTTTTTTCTTTTTCTGTGGAGCATGTGGACACATTGCCTGTTTGCTGTCATCATGTGATCACTTGGACAGTACACTCTTCCAAATGGGACATTGCCCAGTTTCCAGCATATGTTACTTCAGATCAACAGAATAACATCGGGAAAGAAAGTTTTTTTTTTTTTTGTATAGTATCAAATGACTTTTATGGGATGTATATAGAGTAAAAATAGATCAAATAACACATATATTAGTGTATTTTGTTTCAGCCCAACCAAGTATACATTAGCACATACCAGCAAACATACACCACACACACAGTCACAAGTCAGATATCCTATGTCGAGTTAACCAATTGAAGCTAAGCCCATTACCCGAGCCTATGCCTAGGAGAAATACATATGTTTTTTAAGACATGTTTGAGAGTCCCAGAAAGCAGTTGATATAGATTTATTGGCCCTGCTTAAAATGTATCTGCACGTAGGTCTACACCCAGCTGTCTGTGTGGTGAAATCAGCAGCACAGTTCTGGGAATCGCGTTGCGGCAAGGAGAATGTGTGAGTACTGTTCCAGAAAGGATCACTTTGATATTGCAATCAGTATCAGACTATGTGCAATATCAATTCCAAAAATGTCAGAACAAATAAAAATGGGATGGTGGTGGTATTTCCCGGTTGATAAGTGTATATTTTACACAAACTCAAAATGAGAAGATTTTTCTGATGGAATAATAAAATAGTCTTCGTTTAAACATATGATGTGTTGTCCATGATTATAGCTTCAAGAAAGGATTAAAGACCTTTCTATTTACAATAGCCTGTGACCTCTAACTCTTTCTCTCTTTTAAAGGTTTTTTTCCGACCTTGTTGAACACTGCTTTTATCTTATTATATAATTTTATTCTTATTAGTATGATTGTATGGTCTTTACTTGAAGCAAGTTGGGATTTATTTACTTATTTATTTTAAATATAAAGTGCTTTACAACTAAGACTTTACATTCTACCAATCATTTCAAACTGTTTGGAACTGAGACTATAGATTAGGGGTGCCAAACATAAGGTCCATGGGCCAAAACTGGTCCACGAGACGCTCGACTCTAGGAGTAGCGGACACTTAGACCTCATGGATGAAAACAAGTGAATACAGTTATGTAAATTTTAAAATGTGAGTGGTTTTCAAGTATAGAAACATAATCACATGAAAGCATGCTAATATCTCCTTTATTTCTCCTATCATCTTCTTGGGCAATATTTTTGCCATTGACTAAACAACAAACAAAAAAACTCAGTAAACTGTGCAAATATTTGATATTATAAAGTTTGATATCTTAAACTCTATCGCAGAAATGTGATGTGTGTATCAGGAGTCCGTTGAAGCTTACAATCACAGCCTTTAACAAATATATTGTTTTTTAAATGCTGCTGGAGGACGAGGTGTTTTGCTCTATTCAGTTTAATAGATGTTAACATTTAGCATCTTAGTATAGTTTATTCAGGCTCTATACATTCATTTCCTGAAGCGTTTACCTTCAACTCAGTTCAGTGAAAGCCAATGTTTTGAGGTCATTGTTATACTAAGCCACATTATCTTCTCAGTCCAGGTGGGATATAACTTAAAAATATCAAGATTGCTAGCACTATTAGCAGTAAGAGCTCTCATTGGGTGAATTAATTGAATTTGATGTGTCCACTCTCTATGGTGTTTATATGCCAAATTTCTTCTGGCACATCCTACGTGCCACTTATTCTTTAATCAACAATCAAGAAGCATGATCTCCTGAAAATTGTCAGAGAAAGGTGCAAAATAACACAAACTGTCATTTTAGTACATTTACCTTCATGATGTCATAGTGGGTGTGTCTCCCGGATCACCCAAACTATTCCGAGGATTTCACGTTAACAACCTCTGCAAATTCATTTTCGCTGTGCAGATCTGATGGTGTTGTTACTGTGATGACAGACATTTCCTTGAGCTGCCTCACCACAACTTTTGCTTGCAGACTTTATTATAGGATATTTCTTGTGTTTTACTTTAAATGTTTACTTTCTGACAAATCATCTCCAAGGTTGCAATTTTCTTTCTCTTTATGTCAGTTTCATTGGCTGTTATACTTTGATATGTTTGATAACTTCCTGCACAGACATGCGAAGCTCCACATTTTTAAAATGGGTTCTAATGCAAGCAAATCCCTCATTTGAATAGTCCTGATTGCACATGATGTCACTCACGGTGCTATTCTTAGTTGATCAGCCGAGAAACACATGCAAACTGAAAATGCAATCTATTTGTGTGAGCGTGTAATTTAATGCCTTTTATGCAGGGTCTTAATAAACAAGCCTCTAACTGACTGTTTCTGGTGGTGCTTCACCGTTTAGCCGAATATAGTCCCTCAGATTCAGGAGATGGAAGAAGGTTGGAGACCGACGGTTCATGCACTGAGTGTTTTAACACATACACTCATTTGAAGAAACATTCCGCAAGCTGCGAGACGCTCCTATCTGCATTTTCCAGGATGCCTTTTGAGATTTGTACAGTGATATTTCAAAGCAAACATTTATTGCAATGCAGATATTATTCATGACTTCTGGATTGATTATCTATAAGTGTAGCATGCAGATTGTCTCAGCAGTATATGAATCAGGCTGAATGAGATTATAATATGATTTGTCACAAGTGTAGCAGAAACTATTTCACTGTGCCGCATTTTAATTCTAGTAATTTAATGATTATGGCAAGGTCCATTTTCATAAAGCACATAGTTAATCACCAATAGAAAAGCATTTTTCTGCCAATGGCCTGAAACTATGCTAAAAGCACACACAGCATGAGTCTTAAGCTAATCAATGAAATGACCTCCCACAGAGCTGTTTATGTCTTTTGCCCCTGACACATAATCGATTGATAAAAGTGGAAATATAAACTTGAACCAATCAGATGTTCTAATCAGAGTCCCGAGCTATTCATACATGATGTGCATGACTGAGCAGCAAACTGATGGACAGGAAACGAATTCAGAGAATAACTTGAAAGCAACATGGAGTTGCATGGCTGTGCATACAAACAGCAAAGTTCCACTTACATGAGATATGAGGGGGAATTATTGACAGTAAGTGTATCAAACATGAGATCAGAGAGAGGTTAGACCTTATCTTTTATTCTCTAACAACATTTTTATTTTATTTTATTTACTGTTTTTTATTTATATTTTGTAAATTGTTACTCAGATGTTTGCAATTACATGCTAATTGCATGTTTCCTGAGACATTTGGGACTTCGATTTTCAAGAATCCAACGACAGCTAAAGAATCCAAATGCACTGATTAAATAACTTGAATCATTTGTATGTGTATGTGTACCTTGATATGATCCTATGGTGGTGAATAAGAACAGTAATTGGTTTCTGGCTCATGTTAGATGAATCACTTCTCATTCCCTCCTGACTGATAGAATGTTTCTGTTTGGTTTTGTCAGTGCAGCTCAACTCTATGAAAGGCAATGCTCTGGAACTGACCAACGCACTTTCATTGACATCACGACAAAGTATGCTCACATTAGCCATTTTGTTACTGAAATACACTTGCTGTTTCAGACCACTGCATTTTTAACTGAAAAAAATTATGTTTTCTCAACATCACATGAGCTATGACTAAAGCCAAAAGGTTGAGACTGATTTTCCTCTTCATTTTGAGTAATATACAATACAAAATGCCTTTAAAAACATCAGGTTTCTATATTGAACCATTGTACTTCAAAATTCTGCATTCGCACACTGTCATTTGTGATTTTGATCATATAATAATGATAAAATATCCAGGCACGCATGCGCATACAGTTAATAAGCATGCAAAATATACTTCTAATGCACAAGCCAAACCAAAGTTTTTGTGATTGTTTATCTGAGTTATTGGGGTAAAAAATGAGTATCTGTGGTTTTGAATCCCTTTCAGTGGATGCTCAGAAAGGCTCAAGATGATATTTGTGAAGACAATTATTATCAAGCAAAGCAAATCTCAACATCACAAGTATAATAAAGTGCCATCATCCTTTTCACATATTCTGTAAACAGCACCATGTTCAAATAATGATTGACACTGCTCATGATTATAATTGGCCTAAATTCTGAAAGATGATTGGACTGATTTGTGGCAAACTATGCACTCCACACACATTACTTCAAAAATCTGAAGAGCTGCTGTCGATTAGCAATGTTTGTTTAATCTCTATATTCACATAACAACAAAGTCCTTTATGCCAAACAAGCCAAATGATTTCTGAGTTAACTTATGGGACTTTAGTTTCACCAAAAGTGAAATTGAATAAATACTAAAGAGCATAAACTGAAGGCAAGTGCCAACTAAAAACATATTTATGCAACTGCATCAGTAAAAATGGAGTACTGGTAAGTTTTTGACAAATCAAGTTTAAGTTAAAAAAATAGAAAAGTATACAAGAATACTTTATCCTAACCCCTTTTTAGCTGTGGTTTGCAATCACATGAGCTGTGTCCTTGCCTTGATGTCACTGTCTCTGCCTTGACATCACGCCGAAAAATTCTGCAGGTTTCCACATTTGATCAGACTGCAACTTTGGAAATTAGATGGTTTCATAAGAAGCATAAAAATGCTAAACTGGGTTGGACCAGCTGTGAAAGTTTGCCTTTCAAGGTCCCATATTCCCATAGTCCAAAATTCCCTTTACAATGGTTTTCTAACAGTGATATGTGTCTCCTTAGCCTGTGTATGAGGCCTTCGCCTTTCATCGATTGTGCAGCAATTTGTGCAAATCAAAGATGTTTCCCTTGATGACATTAACTGGGGAAATGACCACTCCCTCTGGTAGTGGGTACTCCCTTTGACCCTCCCATAGGTAGATGAGCTCTGTCCTCTAACATTACGAACCGGACCAAATTTCTGCTCATCGTAATCACGACTGGAGAGGGGCGTGGGTTTAGTGTGGACACACACACACACACACACACACACACACACACACACACACACACACACACACACACACACACACACACACACACACACACACACACACACACACACACACACACACACAGCTCATAAGCATTGAAAGGTACAGACAGAAACAGTCTGGTCTCAGTGGAGCTCATTTGAGGGACTTTTAAGCCCTGTTTCCACTGCACAAAAAGTGCAGTAATGGACAGGTATAATCCGTTACGGTTCGGGTTTCCACGGCAAGAATTTGTGATTTTCCGGAAACAACCGCTCCCAAGGCGGTTGCTTTTCCGCTACCTCCGTTAGGTTACTCGGGACAATGGAACGGGTCTGATTTTGAGGCTCAATTGATGCCCTCAATATTTTAATATGTCGGATGTATGAATCCTCTTTTGCACTGGTTGATTTGAGTTTTTTTCTTTGCTGTGCAACTTTCATGTTAGTCACAACTCGTGAAAGAGCAGACATGAGGCAGGGGGAGACTGGGACTCCGGAGCAGGTGCTACGAGGAGCACCAGGGTCTGTCTTTGCATCGCCTCCACGCTTTCTGCTCAGGTGTGGAGGTTTGGGCGGTCACATCCAGCGGTGCCGACTGCTGGAGTGATGGAGATCCGGCGCTGCTGGATGTAACCATTGAAGGCGGTTGTCGCTGCTGGACGTGGCTTGGATTCCATTTTTGTGCGGAAGCCGCAGTGCATGTATGTTATCACTGCAACTCAGGATTATTGGTTTAAAATTGTAATTAGAAAAAGTATTGAATGACTATGCTCAGCGTTCATCCATCTACTGTATCTCTTAATCCCGTGCAGGGTCGCAGAGTGCTGGAGCCAATCCCAGCTTATGATGGGCAAGGGCAAAGTTACACACTGTAAACAACCACACACCCACTCACATTCACACCTCGGGGCAATTTAGGATCACCAGTTAACTTCACATGCATGTTTTTGGACTGCGGGAAGAAACTGGAGTACCCAGAGGAAACCTTTTTTAGTCTTTCTTTCTTTTGAGGGCAGCATGGTAGAGCAGTCATCTCTCCAATTGGAAGGTTGCAGGTTCGATTCCCATCTCCACCTGTCCACATGCTGAAGTGTCCTTGGGCAAAACACTGAACCCCAAACTACTCCTATTGGAATGACAGTGCCTTGCATGGCTGCAGCTTCCAGTGGTGTGTGAATGGGTGAACGTGATGAACGCGGTAAAGCACTTTGGGGTTGCTCACTCAGTTGAAAAGTGCTGTATAAGTGAAGTCCATTTACCATTTAAACACCACTTCATTTACAAAATCAAAGGCAAATATGTCATTTTCTTTCCCAGAGCTGTCATATCTTCAATCTTTATTTAAAGTCTATGGTTCTTCTGTATCATTAAATGTAAAATGGATGGTTGCAAAGTCCAATAGCTTGCAAATTTTATTAGGCTTGCCGGCCATACATCTCCTTGACAACAAGCTTTTGAGAAAGAGTTTGTAAATCGGAAGCACAACACCATAAAAATG